>NC_066364.1:98408474-98708474 GCF_013377495.2 Cygnus atratus
CCCAGTTACTGTCTGAGTTTTGTCTTTTTCTCCTGCTACTTCTTTCTCTGTCTCTTGGGAATTAATAAAAGCAGGAAGACCTGAAAACAACTCAGCTTCACTTTCATGTCCTAAATAGGAGGGTCTTAGGCATATTCTTGTGAGCTTCTCTCCCAGCCACCTTAGAAACACCCATTATGAACGTACCAACTATCTGTCCTATGCAGCAGTGCACTGCAATGGCAAAGTCTCTGGTGTCGGTCATGGAGAAAAGCAGTAGTTTCCTAGTGGTTTGATATCTGTTTTTCAAATGCTCTCCTCTGTACCTGAGTAATGATGTTTGAATGATGGCCCATTAAGAAGAGGGGAATAGAGAGGAAATGCTCTTTGGGATAATAATGGGGAAGTATCAGTCCCGCACCACCCACAATGTACCCACGTACACTATTTACAAAGTAGGTGTCACACAACCTGGAGAACAGGAGGGCCAATTAATGTGTAGAGGCTGCATTGTTGAATAAGCGCCACTGGAAAACTGGCCTGAAACAGAGACAGAAGTTCATTCATATTTGTTGTAACCAGCATCAGAGAGAGTGATGAGCTGATATGCCCTTCTCTCTGAGATGACATGCCCTCAGTGAGCATGCATCAGGGCTCAGTTCCATGTAAACTCCTCTGAGCCTGTAGCAGACAGGCTGTATTTAATTTATTGGTCCCTCTCTCTAGCGACTGAATGGAGGAAGATGTCAGACATCACCCAGTTTCACAGTTCATGTGTTGAGCTTGTTTCCAAGGTAAATATTGGACTAGCTTTTGGTAATTTTCCATCTCTCTCCCTATCTCATTCTCAATCTCTACAGTAGTAAATCACCTGGGAGGGTGTGTGAACAGTCTGTGAACTCCTTCACCGCAACATGCTATGCTCTGAGCTCCTTACCTGGAGTCAAGGAGCTTGGATGAGATCAGGTGCTTTGTGTGAATGAAGTCACTTTTAATCTGAGATGCTTGCTGTACATTCCCACATTGTTTGTGCCATGTAAAATAATCTTCAAGTTGCTCAGGATACATGATTTTGAGAGGTGTCAGTGGGATCTGGGGATTGTGAGGTTGGACTTACTTTCTTCCTTCCACCTTTTTCTTCTGTGAGGGTTTCAGTGCCATCAGTACCACATCCGTGCTAGCTGCAATAGCTTGTGGTAGTCCTACATGTGGTGTTTTCAGACTGGTTCCATTGATTTCCTTCCATTCCCTAGCTCAGCACCCGGGAAGGAGCATTACTGAAACTTTTTCACTCCATTTGGACACAAAAGATCCACCTCAAAATGGTTCTGCATATAGCCACTTTTTCTGGTGTGCTAAAATGGTTTTCTGTCAGTCTCTGAGGACTTGGCTCTCTTCTAAGGCGTTATCAACTTCCATGGAGTCGAACAGAACAATTTAGCAGAGGATTCAACACAGAGTATTTTATGTCTTTCTTTCCCCAATGACACAAATGACAAACATTAAAAAACATCAGACAAACAAAAACACAAAAAGAATGGGGAACAAGCTTCCTCCATACCACTAGCAGTTCAACTTGAGAGCCCTGAACTTATGTAGAGAGAGTTTTAGATAAATAAAAATGCTAAAAATCTCTAGATTTCTCTGATACAGTCCTGGCTTTAATGAGTTACTTCCCAGTTAAAATCTCTCCTTGGTAACTGCTTGCGTGAAGTTCTTCCATCTTCTTCTGTCTTCCCTTCTCTGCCTCTGGGTTCTGGTTTGGTGATGAATGCATGGTTGCTTTTTTAATGAGGCACGCTCAGGACACAGGACGCTGAAGAAGGAGGTACAGAACCCTTTTGGCAGCTTTGACACCAGTTCTTCTGGTGGTCATGCGCGAGTCGCACGGCCTTCCCTCTACCAAGTTTCTTCTCAGAATAACAGGAGTCATTCATCCTTTTCGATCTACATCACTTGAATTTTGTGGTTATTAGTTTAGTAGTGTACTGGACGAAGTTGTGGATTGCAGCTTTCCTCATGGCAATTGCGTATGGAAAGTCCTAGAGGTAAGGAGTGGAGCAGACACCTCAGATAACCTGTGGTATTAGGGTTATGAAAGGAAATTCATGTGAGCAGTATCACACACCTTTGGGAGCAGTGGTGTGTGTTGGTGCACCCTTGCTTTCACTTGTCCTGCTGGAATAAGAAAAGGAATGTCTTCCATTAAGAATTATGATGACAGTGTTTTCAAATAAAGCTTTATTTCCGAGCAGTTGAGAAAAAGCACGTCAGCAACAGTTGCTCTGAATGAATAGTGTGATCTGAATTTTGTGATTTTATAATGTGATTAAGTGACTTTGTACTTTTTTCTCTTTCGCTGGAATGAAACAATACATTTTCATGCCAGCCTGTTGTCTTTTAATAGTGTATTTTTATTACTCTGTGTTGAGATAAATTTCCTTTGATTCCCACAACAGATGATAAGAGAGAATTAAAACAAAAACCAAAGGCTTGCAGTTAAAATACTCAGGTGAATTAAACAAGAAATAAGGCTTAAATCAGCTGAATCAAATTACTTTTTGGTTGTGAAATTGCCTCCGAGTTGTGAATCAGAAGATTTGGCTCCTGTTTCTCCTGAACATTTATTTGTGTTTTTTCAGCCCCAATAAGTTACTTTGCACTTCCTAACACTGCAGTTTCATCTGAGTTGTGCAGATGTACTGCCCTCCTTGTGAGGCAGGTGCATACTGTCTTCAGTTTCCTGATGAGTAAGCCAAGACACAAAAGTCTTCGTTGAGTTGCTGAAGGTGATGCAGAGGGTGAGCCAGGGCAGGTCCACGGAGCTAACGCAGGACCCTGTGCGTTGGCTGAACTGTTACAACTTGACGAGTGAGCTCATTTCCACGGGGCCCTTAGTGTGGCTTGGAGGTCACGCTGGTAGGTTTGTGTAATTTGTTAAAATATATTTTAGTAGATTTGGGTACATTATGAGCACATCACTGGACTGTAACCTGGATTGTAAAGAGCAGCAGCATGACATCGTCCCTGCCTATTAGGCAGGCAGTGATCTCTGCAGCGGAGGGGGAGGGAATACACTGCCCCCGGATCTCTTGCTCTAGAGCAGGCTCCATGGATGTGAATAAAATAAGTGATCAAAAGGGGAAGATCTTCAGAAGGAAATGATCAGTGGGGTTGCAGAAGGGAATTCTCTTGCTTTGGTTTCATGGGGAAGAAAGAAGGGAAAGCCACAGGAGCCATGAGAAATCAAAGCGTGAAATACAGGGAACGAATGGTTGGTAGCTTTAACAACCATTTTAACAGGGTCAGAGAAGAATAAAAGGACTTATTGAGTTCACTTGCTGAGACAGAGCTTATACAATGCTCATTTGGCTGGCAGAATGGAAAATGGCAGCAATCCTGGGAGTTCAAGAACAACCCTTGGGCTGCAGACACATGATTATATGCCAATGAAGAATAGAGTTAATTAAGGACAGCAGAGCAGAAGTAGCTATACTTTGGTGTCACGCTTTGCCTTGTTCTTCATTATGACTGTCCTAGTTGCTTTTGGAAGCTTCCAAAATTTGCTACAAAAATGTCGTAGTTCTCTATTGCATGGAAACATCTTGAAGGATAGTTACAGGATACAGAAGGAGATTGAGGTTCCATTCATATAGAATAGTTCCTCTCTGAATATGACAGGATATCGTTCTATCCCCTGCTATGAACTGACCCTGCTTCTGGCTCTGTGGAAAATGTTGTGGTGGTTTTACCTTGCTAGGTAGCTGAACTCTACAACAACTGCTCTCTCACTCCCCCTCCTCAGAAGAGGAGGGGAAGAAGAAAAGAAAAAAACAACTCACAGTTTGAGACAAGGATAGATTAATTAAAGGAAAAGTAATTATTAAGGTAAAATTATTATTAAGGTAAAATTAAATAATTTAACTAAAGGGAAAAGAACAGGGGGGAAGGGGAACCAACCACCACCAAAACAAAACAAGAAAAAGCAAACAAAAAACTAAACCCTGTTCAGAATGAAAGCGTAATGGGGAGACTGCTGAGAGTCTTCCAGGCAAGAAGATAAGAGAGATGATGAATAACTGGGAAATATACATTAAGGGCATGCTTTGTTTCATGCCAGAGCAGAGGCTAAAGAACTCCAGTTACTTAAGTCAGTGATTATCAGCAGATTTCAGGTACAGATTTCAGGTTTTGATTCCAGTAGTGAAGCCAACCAAAGGTTATATCTGATTTTAGTAAGAGCATGATAAGATCAGTGTTGGGGGCATAACAGAAGCCTCCATGGGATCTGGAATATTATACTGAAGTTTTTTAGCATCTGCTAACCTTAATTGATCTACACAGGACAACAGATTGGGATGTTCTGAGATGCAGTATTGTCAAGCCCCGGCAGTTTTCTGGACTTTGCACTAGAAATGCCTCTTCTTGTTTGCACATCTTTCATCATGAAAGACCAAGCTGTGTAGAAACAAGCCAGCCAAATTCAAGCTGTGATCTCTTCTGCCAGGCTGGTGCCCAGCAGTTCTATTAATTATGTCTATTTTGTCTAGGAAAAAAGGTCCAAACAACTTTACTTAAGCACCAGTTTAAGTTAAGAAGTAATTGTACAACCATTTCTTTAGTTCATAGCCATCCAGCTCCCTGGCACTAGTTGTGTGTTAGCAGACGTATTTTTGCTTCCATGTGAAACATCTGGTTACTGAACAGAAGCAAGATATTTTAAAAAGTGTTTTAACTGTTTCCCCACAGGAAATAGAGTCCTGCAGCAAACACAATTCTATGTAAAATGGTTTATGTGGCAGAGAAAAAGACTTAGGTGAAAAAGTGTCCATGGCACTGTCAAGCTTTTTGTGACTTGTGGTCATCCAAGTTTGTTGAATTTCATTCTCCACACCACCTTGAGAAGACCTGCCTCATTTCCCTTCTCCCAGTAGTGATCTTGCCTTCTGATAGTCCCTAGCTGCCTGCGAGTTGAAAGCATGCACAATTCAAATGCAATGCTGAGGAAGTCCATGGCGTTGTATGGCCACCATATTTCCTGTTGATGACAAGAGAGGCTTTAACATTGTTTTTGCTGACTGGCTTTTTTCAAAGTTGTAAAGGAATCTTGGAAGGACTGCAAAATCCATTCATAATGTCTGAAACTGTCACTTTTTTTGTCTAGGAATATTATCAGAAGTCTTGCAAATTTTTGACAAGATGCAGCCTTTCTATAGCATTTCAACACTACAGTGTTTCAGCCTCTGTCAACTCCAGAAGAAATCACCAGTCAGACTACTTGCTAGATGAAACGTTATGGAAGATTCAAATTTACGTGAGTTTCAGGTTAGATTCTTTGTTACGTTCATGGCAAAGGGCTACAAAACTCAGAATGAGTTACGTCATGCATTATATGGCTTTGTCCATCCATTGAATTAAAAACATTTTACAGTACCTAATTGCTGTCGTCCGCAGTTACAAATGAAGAAGGGGAAGCATTAAGAGACTGCCAAGGGTAACAAAACTCGTCACTGGGAAGAGCTGGAAACATGGTCTCGACCCACGAGCTTGGTGTTGCTCAGTGTCCTCCCATCACCTCCTAACAGTTCAGAGGTGAGATCCTAGCTCAGCTGAAGCAGTGGAAGTTTGACAGTTGACTTCAGTGAGCCCAAAATATAATCCCATAGGATTATTCTGCCTTTGTTTAGATTATCCAAACTTCCTGTGACAGTCAATCAATCTGGACTCTTTAAAGCAGAGCTTTAAAGTCCGGACTCTTTAAGGCTTTCTTTCTTCCTCTGTGCTGGGGCGTATTTCCTTCAGAAGAAGGAAGTATCTTGTGCTTCATCTCAGCTGTGATGTGGCCTGTAGGTTGTATCTGCTTCACAGTCTAGAAGGAAGCTGATTAACTCCACTGCACATACTGCACTAAAAATAATACTAAATAAACGTATATGTATATATTTTTAAGTACATTAATTGTTTGATTCATCCTCTAGTATTTATTTTTTAAAGAAAATGTGAAATGAGTAGAAGTTTCCATTGCTATATTGTCAATGAGTTGGTCAATGAGTATTACAACAAATATGAATGCCAAGGAGACAAACTCACAACCATAGCTGGGGATTGAAATAAACTTCTATTAACCGGAGCTCTGAAGATCAGCAGAGCCTGTATTTCTTGGATCATATTCTGCTCATTTACTTCTTGAGGATTATAACTGAAAGTATCAAAAGATTTGAAGATGTGGAAGCAACTGTCTATTCATTTGTTTATTCAATGCAGGAATATGTTTGCATTAGGCAGCTATCCAAAAGCAACTTCTATTAAAAGAGAAGGGGTCACAGCAGGACACTTAAAAATGCCTTTTTTTTCAGTAGCATGCTGCAAGCACCCGTTATTTCCAGTTGTTTTGTAAATGAATGAGATTTACTTTCTTATGTATTACTTACAAAAAATGAAGTAGAAACAAAAGAAGTCATATAAGTGGAAAAATCACAGACATAAACAGATACATTTTCGTTGTATTTGAGTATTAAGTGCTATTAGACAAAGTGATAGTGCTAAGTGAGTGCAGAAATTAAACAAGTTCCCATATTTAAAGAGCAATAAGAATGCAAGTTAGTCAAATAAGACAAAAATAATGCTTTGTAGTTTCATGTCTCAAAGGGAAGCATGACCTTTCCAAGATCATACAGAGCTGAAAGCCACCACCCTCGTTCATCCTGAATTGCAGCTTGCTCTTAAATCAGAGCTACAGCCTATGTAAAGGAAACAGGAACTGAGATTAGGTTTAGGTTGCTAAATATGCAAACTTGCCTGGGTTTTTCTCCTGTTGCTTTTTCATATCTTCCAGGTTAAAGCCAACACATGGACAGCTCGTTAGCATGAGCTGGCTGGTGGGCAGCACTGTGTAAAGGCATGATAAATTGATTACATGTCAAAGGACTGAGGTTTCCATACAGCTGAGGGGCAGGATCAGGATTTTGCACAACTGTCCTCAAGACAGATTTCTCTTTATGGTCATTTTAGCAAATTTGTGTAATCCACAATAGAGTTTTCTTGTTCTGCAGAATTGAAAATGAATGTGATAATCTGGCAGGTAATTAACTGACAGTCTTTCAAGAGGATGCTTAGGGCATCCAATTTTTTTTTTTTTTTCTGAGCAGGTCTCTGTTTTTCTGGGATACTACCTGCGTTGGTCAAAAATTTCAGGGCATTAGGAAAGTTTCAAATTTAAAATGTTTTAACTGTTGTTAGAAGGTTGCGTCAGTTCTTATTTCCCTGTTCAACACTGGCTTGCTTAACCAGAGTGAAATCTTCTGTTCCTCAAGTATTATATATACTCTTCTCTTATTTGCTGTTTGGGAAAGATGTGGAATTCTTATACGAGTAACAGATAAGTGAGACCATATGTGGTATAATAGGTTGTATTCCCATTATGTTGCTCTTGGCACCTCTCATATCCTCTGAGTAAGTATAAAACTGTGTCCCCTTTTTCCCCCTCCTCACAAGAACACAGACTCAGTTCTGCATTTGCCATTGTGCTGACTTCTAATGAGCCAAAAAAATCCAGTTACAAGCCTACCCTCAAGACTGTGTGAGTGCACCTCTTAAAAAGTGATTAATTTTAACATGGCTCACTGGGGTGTTTAGAGAAAGAGAGATGTCATGGTGTCTGGCCCTGTTGCTTGCTGGAAAGGCTAGGCATAAAATGCATTTGGGAAAGAGAAGTATGAGTGCATAAATCTGGATCTATTTGTATTTTTATCAATCTGCATTTTGAAGGAATTCTAAAAAGCTAGTGGGGTGGTTTCGGAGATCTTCATCTGGAAAGTTGTTGAGGATTACAGTTTAACTGGTGAAAAATCAGTACGTTTAAGAACAAATTCGTAGTAATACAAATAAGGCATTTGCATGGTATCAGAGGCATGAAACTGATGTACTTGCATTGTGTGTAAAACTTTAAAGAAACTTGCACGTAACCAAAACTGGGAGTAGACTGTGAGGGCCAAAACAGGGAAGTAAGATGGGTTGTTTTCTCTTTGTCAATGAATCAAACAGCAGTATCTTATACTGGAGCTGGAAAGAACTGAAACAATCAAGCTACAGGATACAGGGTGCTATCTTAAGAATTGCATTTAATCCACAGCCACTGAAAAATGTTATGATCTTCTTAAGAAGACCTTACTGAAAAATGTTTGTTCCCCACACACAGAATTTTTACTTGGAGGAGTGGGGGGCGACGTAGTAAAGGAAGGGGGAAAATCTGGTTTCCATTGGAAACATTTTAAAATGGAAATTTCCAACCACCTCTATAGTTAATGAGGAAATAGAACATTTTGTTGCAAAGATTTCATTGGGAAACAATTTCCGTTGTTCATCAGAAAGCTTTCCAGCCCGATTTTTCCAAGCGGCTCTAGTCGTCTCACATAGTGGCTGCTGGAAAGCTGGTGGAACAGATGGGAAAGAGCACAACTCTGCTGGCTTCCAAAGTGTAGCATCCTGCAGTGGGGGAATTTCCCCAAGTGAGGGGCAGCAAGGGGATTAAATGATACCCAGAGCAGTTCTGATTACACTCATCAGAGGGCAGTGGTGCACAGAAGCATTGACTGGCTCTGTGCTGTATCAAAGGGTCGCACGACTTATTATACATCGCAGAAGGATCGTATCATGCACCAGTGAAATGGAGTCTGTTGTGGGATGGAAAATAGCAATGGCTGGACCTCAAAAAAGCCTTAGTTTCAGCTCGGGATACCACAGAAAAGTCAACATTTGCTAACAGTTACCAGCCTACTGGTATCTGAGACACCACATTTTCCATTTATACTTAGAGCAGGAAGTAGCTGTGGTCTTTTCATACACCACAGTGTGGTAATTTTTTCTGGCAAATACTCACTTTTTAATGATGACCACTATATTTTCCATTGTGTGTGCTAGAGCTTTGTTTAAAGCTTAAGGCAGTTGCGATGCTTCGTGTTAATCATTCATCCATATGGAAATGTAAGTAACATACACTTCATAGAACACTTAGTAGAATACTCACATAGATCATATACATATGGAGTAGAGAAAATTCACCCCTGACAGTCCCCCTGCAGTCCTTGAGCATACATCTTCTGTCTTTTAGGTTTGCTGATACATGTTTCTGTCTAAATCATCCTCATGGCTCTGACAAGATCAGACCAAGTCAAGATAAAAACAGCTACAGCTGCTCCCTTCCTTGCAGATCTTTCTTCTTTGAAAAGGGCCTGCCTGTGCTGTCTGGTGTTTTTGAGGTCTGCTGCATCCACAGCTGAAACTCTGACCCCAGCCAGCAGAGCTGAGACTCAAGCATCTCAGCAGAGAGATGCTGCAGGCCACTGCTGCTGGTGGAGTCACAGCACCAGCTCTCGCACAAGTCCACTCAAGGGCACAGCTCTACCCGTTAGCTCTATTACAAGGGGTTTATGTCAAAGCTTTTGTGCACAGCAACAAGCCAGGGCCACTTACTTGACCTTGGACATCTGGCTTTTGACATAATTTGTAAACGCTTTTAGGAGCACAGTGAATAAGATCAGGAGGATTTAGCTATAGTTATTTTCATTTTTGCCTGTTACAAGTGCTGTGATCCATCAGCGTAGCCAGGGCAAAGGACCACACCACTGAGCAGCTGATCGCACACTCACAGGTGTGCAATCACAGCACACTCACAGGCACACTCTGTTGATCAACAGAGTACAACTGTTTCCTTTCCTGCAAATGAATTAAGACCAGATTTTACTAGTCCTCTGGGTAAGGAAGGAAGCAGAAATTTTTCCTCACTAAAGGTTGGAGGGGGTCTCAGAGTAGGAGCTATGCTCCATCCACCTGGCTGCCATATTGATATGATTTTGGGGGAGAAGTAATCTGTGCTTCTAGAGAAACTTGAGCCCTCCCTGTCTGGAGGGAGAGCCTTTTTTCCTCTGTGAGAGCAGACGCCACCAGTAACTGCTCACAAACAGAGTGAGGGCTTTTAACCACTTCCCCCCAGTGGAGAAGTATTCCCAGCAAAATCACCCATACCACAGTCTATTTTGGGCTGCCCAGGGATGTGTGGTCCATCCCTTATGTGTAAGAAAATGAGTTGGTGTGGCAGAAGGTCACATTGTCTGGATGGAGAACCCCTCACTGAGCTCAGTGAGGAAAACAAGCACTGAGAAGAGGTGGACAGGACACTGAATGGGAATACAGAAGCACCTCCTAGGTTTGCAGGGATGGAAACGGGAAGAACCAGCCTTGGATGGAGTTAAACTGAGGAGGGATATGAAGGGCAGCAAAGGCATTTCTACAGGTACATCAGCAGCAGGGGCAGGGCTATTCCTGGATGGGTTAGGTAGTACTGTGAGGAAGGACACTGAAAACACTAAGGGACTCAGTGCTTCCTTTGTCTCAGCCTTTACCAGCAAAGTCTGCTCTTGGGCCTCCCAGGTCTCAGCACCTAGACAGCTCCAGCACGGCCTCAGTGCTCATGAGATACAGCCCTGGAGAGGAGCCTTACTTGGGCTGCTCACGGGCTGTAGGTATCTCAAGACCCAGCAGTGGCCAGACCTGACACGACACAAATTTTAGTGGGTGGTATCCTTGTCTGGTGAAAGGGAAGTTCCGTGTGTCCTCCCAAAGAACAGGAAGAGTTTGTCTTGTGCTTCAGAGCAACAGATTTATCTTTGGATGATGGCTAGCTGATCGCAACCCAGAAGCTGTCTCTCACCAGGCAGGTTTACAAGGACTACTCTCCCTTCTAGGCAAATACCGAAAGCCCAGATTCCACCTGGCTTGGCATTTTGAAATTAGAGGGAAAACAGCAGGGAACTTCTAAGGCTCACATGAGAGGCAGGAAGAACTGCGCCCTGGGGCTCCTAGAAATGCAGGATTGGTCTTCAGCTTATGGAAGTTATATCTATTTTATGGCATTTGAAGGACCTGACCTGTTATATTTATTCTGCAGATGACCCCTTTGACCTGCTGCTCTTTCTACTTTTTTAATGAGGTTCTCAAAAAACATTTATCTATTAAATCAGGTCATTAAAAAAATTACATTTCCTTCCTGAAGCCCATTGTGGTTTTTCTGTCTAAGAAAACTGGGACACACAACTATCATTTCCCATGTGCATGATCACGGAACAGTATCAGCAGAGACCAGGGTCATTTCTATAGATTGAGCACTGTCCCTCTCCCCATCTTCAAAGTGCTAAATAAACAATAGCGTTCCAAAACCAGAGAACAAACCAAAGTGTGTCTTGTTAAACAAAGCATTTCAAACAAAAGGAAAACCTGCATTTTCAGTTGTTGCTCCCCCCCGCCCCCCCCCCCAATTATCTATTTGAGTCTAATCGTATTTGAAGCCCAGATTTAGGCCATAGTGAGTATTTGTCTGCATGAACTCAGAGGTAAGGTGACAGAGGTGACAGCGTTTCCAATAGGTCACTCTGGAAGACCTTCAGAAGACTCAGAGGCCTTGCAGCACACTTGCAAGCTGAAAGTATCCATTAACAGTGTGGGCTACTGAGGGAATTAAGTGGGAAAAGTTTGTGCCCATGTTGTAAATATTTTTAGTACCCAGACCAGGGAGGCTGCATACCAACTGACCTTTGGGGATGATTTGGGGGAGCAAAGTCCCTCCCACTGTAAGCAAAGAGCAGGTTCAAGACCACCCGATGACACTGAACAGGTGCAAGTCCATGGGGCCTGATGACTGCATCCCAGGGTCCTGAGGGAGCTGGCTGATGTAGTTGCCAAGCCTCACTCCATCATATTTGAAAAGTCCTGGCAGTCAGGTGAAGTCCCTGGTGACTGGGAAAAGGGAAACATCACTCACATTTCTTAAAAGGGTAGAAAGGAAGACCTGGGGAACTACAGACCAGTGAGCCTCACCTCTGTGCCTGGCAAGATCATGGAAAAGATCCTCCTGGAAGCAATGTCAAAGTACATGGAAGACAAAGAGGTGATCTGAGACAGCCAGCATGACTTCACCAAGGGCAAATCATGCCTGACCAACCTGGTGGCCTTCTATGATGGAGTGACTGCATCAGTCAGCAAGAGAAGACCAACCAATGTCATCTACCGGGTCTTCTGCAAGGCCTTTGACACGATCCCACAGGACATCCTGGTGTCAGAATTGGAAAGAGATGGATATGATGGGTGGACCATTCAGAGGATAAGGAGTTGGCTTGAGGGTTGTACCCAGAGAGTGGTGGTCAATGTCTCTGTGTCCAGGTGGAGGCTGGTGATGAGTGGTGTACCCCAGGGGTCTGTCCTGGGACCGGTGCTGTTTAATATCTTTATCAATGACATAGTATGCCATTTAATATCTTTATCAATGGCATTAATATCTTTATCAATGACATAGGCGGTGGGATCGAGTGCACCCTCATCAAAATTTGCAGAAAGACACCAAGCTGAGTGGTGAAGTTTGTACAACAGAAGGAAGGGACACCATGCAAAGGGACCTGGACAAACTTGAGAAGTGGGCCCACGTGAACCTAATGAGGTTCAACAAGTCCAAGTGCAAGGTGCTGCACCTGGGTCAGGGTAATCCCAGACGTGAGCACAGACTGGGAGAACTCATTGAGAGCAGCCCTATGAATAAGGACTAGGGGGTTCTGGTGGACAAAAAGCTCGACATGAGCCAGCAGTGAGCACTTGCAGCCCAGAAGGCAAATTGCATCCTGGGCTGCATCAACAGAGGAGTGACCAGCAGGGCGAGACAGGTGATTGTTTCCCTCTACTCTGCCCTTGAGGGGCCCCACTTGGAGTGCTGCATCCAGGTCTGGGGCCCCCAGCACAAGAAGGATGTGGGGCTGTTAGAGCGGCTCCAGAGGAGGGCTACAAAGATGATCAGAGGGCTGGAGCACCTCTCCTATGAAGACAGGCTGAGAGAGCTGGGGGTGTTCAGCCTGGAGCAGAGAAGGCTCCCGGGTGACCTCATGGCAACCTTTCAGTACTTAAAGGGGACTTATAAAAAAGATGAGGTGCAACTCTTTGCTCAATCATATAATGACAGGATGAGGGGGAATGGTTTTAAACTAAAAGAGGGAAGATTTGGATTAGAGGTTAGGAGGAAATCCTTCACTCAGAGGGTGGTGAGGCACTGGCACAGGTTGCCCCAGAGAGACTGTGGATGCCCCATCTCTGGAGGCGTTCAACACCAGGTTAGATGAGCCCCTGAGTAACCTGATGTAGTGGGTGGCATCCCTGCCCATGGCAGGGTGGGTTGAACTAGATGATATTTGAGGTCCCTTCCAACCCAAGCCATTCTGTGATTCCATGAATTCTTGTGGAAGCTGAGACTGTTCCAGGGTGATTAGTTTTTGCACACCTTGCGGAGGACCTTACCTGATGGTGTAAGGCGCACTTTGTGTGCCATTGCAGTCACCTCTTTCCCACCAACAGGTTATTGTGATCTGAATTGCTGATGACACTGAACAAGCTGAATTGCCAATACCCCATGGCTAATGTTCTGCTTCTTACTGCTGGAAGCACAGAAACAGGTGTCCTGGGCCAGCCTGGCTCCGTTCTTCTGATGCTTGCAGCAAACTTCACATGTGACACATTAACATCATCCACCATGCAGATGAGATCTCCGTTGATGACTGTTCTGTTTTGGCTAAGACCAAAAAGAGTAAGCACAGATCCAATATAAAACGGCTAGCAAAGGTTGCACATATGACATCCCTGTTTGATTTAAGGTTGTTCTTCCGTGTGGCAACAGGTTGTGAGGAGACAGGCAATGCCTCTGTGACTTAGCACTTTCATATTTTCCACTTGGTCTGTTTACAAGAGACAAATCAATAGAGAATTTGCAAAGCTGTGAGGAGGCTGTAAAATTTTACAGCCATGACCACACTACATATGAGTGACAGAAGCACTGGTGAATTATGCAGCTTATGCCAAACAACCAGTGATAAAACTTTTATAGCCCCATCACACATTTTGTATGTGTCATGTCTTTGCCTGGTTTTGTTAGTTTTGTTCTGTTTGTTTGCTTCTTTTAATTTTTTATTGAAACTTATTTGTTGCTCTAGAAACAACTATATGCATTAAATTGGGTGGAGCTTAATGACATTCTCTGAGGATGTCTCAAATCAGTTCATCGTTTAGTTTTAATGATGCATTGTAACAGTTTCTGCAGCAGTGTCATTTCATCGTTGTTTCATTCTTCTCTCCAAGGCCTCTTCTGTTTCTCCCACCTACCTGCTTTCTCCTGCGGTATGAATACAGTGAGCTCTTTTGGGCATGAGCTTTCTTCATTTACCCTGTCTTTAACCAGCCTTTGAACATCCTAAAATGTAGTGGTGAATTAATCCTTAAATATAGCAATTTAGTTGTAAAGAAGCTCCATTTTCCCCATTTTGCTTGGTCAAAGTGATGTACAAAAAGGTGAAATTAATTCTATGTGGTCATGCAGTTGAGCATTATTAGAGGTGGATTTCATACTGAGACAGATACAGATAGATAGACAGATTTTTATATATACACATTCCTCTTTCCCCTCCTGCTCTTATTATGCTGTATTTACAGATTTTCTAGTTTCAGAGGAGACCAATTTACCCTATTGTTACTTCAGGTTTTTTTTTGGTGTAAAAAACTCATTTGGTACTAATCTAGGGGATCATGTAAAAGATAAACTGAGTGTGAACTCAAGGTTAAGTTGCAATTTTAAAACTACTGCCATGTGATTTGGATCTGAATTTCTTAGTACAGCTGCTGCCAGGCTGAATGTGGATTTTGGAAGGACAGTTATATTCCTTTTGGGGATTATACTGGAGTCAATTCCTTGTTTGCCAAAGATAAGTCTGAAATGATGGCAAACATTGAGTCTCACTCTTTAAACATCTGAGGGTGTGTGCTATACATAGAAACTCAGGTCTTGGGGATAGGGATTATTTTAAAAGGGGGTGAGCTGTCATTGGCAATACAAAGGCATAGTATTTATCAAATCTCTGTACTCAATGGGAATGAAATGAAGCAGAATGATTTTTCTCCCATTTTCAGAGATGATTCTTTAGGAGATGGAACATGATGACTGTTAAACAGCATTCAGCAAAATAAATCTGTGGCCCCCTCCGATGATTTTATGAATGGTGAACAGTTCCATCAAAGTCAACAGTCATTTTCATTGTGTATAAAAAAAAGTGTGTAGATACATTTTTGTATTTGCATTGGGTTGGTTGATTTTGATTTGAGACGGAGATTTACCAGGTTTAAGACAAGGCATCTTTCTTGTGTTTCCCTTCCTTTCCACAGTGCAATTTCAAGGCATGAACTAGAGGAGTGTAATGTGACCAACAGTTTGGGAATAGCTTCACTGTTGCTGTTATCACGTGCGTTGCTGTCGTCCAAGGACCTCTCCTCCAGACTTGCACAGAGCACTGATACAGTGAGCACTGCGTCACATCTCTGGTACAAATGAAGCATCTTTTGTCGCAGCATGGCCTACCCTTGGGAATGAGAGATGGGAAGATGACAAATTACAGGTTGCTGCCCCGTTGCCAGTCTCTATCTGAAGAGCCATGGTACATTTCCTGCCCATGCAATGCTGGGTTTTATCCAGCCCTGCCATCCTGCCAAGTTAGTCACTCTATGTACAGCTTGTAAATGTTTTGAAACTGTGAATGATATGTTTCTGAATAACTGTGAACATTTTAATGCATATTTCTTTAAAATTTTCCACAGATGGTTTGGAGGTTAGGCTGTGATTTATCAAATATTTGGATTATAAGGGGCTCTTAATAGTCACAGCAAATCAGAATATTGTTGTGAAAACAAAACAAAACAAAACAACAACAACAAAAAATCCTGATCTTTCTAGCATTTCTACACTATTATCTTCAGATAGATGGAGTCAATTTTGTTATCATTTGGAGCTGAGAAATTCCAAGGCTGGTGAAACAAATATTTAGTCTTGTAATTTGTTGTCTTCAGTTTGTTGGGATTATATTTCCTTGGATATCTGATGAATCTAGTATTAAACATGCATGAAATACCTAATAAGGAGCAGGTAACAATGGGAATTGTTGCTTGAAGCAGAGCGACTCATGGTGGGACGCTATGGTGGCCTCTGGGAAATGCCCTGCGCTCTCTGGGCAGCCAGCATGGCTGCTCTTGGTTGTCCCCAGCTGGGAAGCATTTGGTGGTTCTGGGTAAAGGACCAGAGGCACAGCACACAGCACCACGTGCTGCTGCTCTCACCAGCCCACTTGCAGACGTCTCATCTGCGCCGTAGCATTAATGTGCTGACGTACCAGACAAGCTGGATACCAACATTTCAGCACTCTCTTATCTGTCAGCTCTCCCATGTCGTTTCCCTCACAGGGAGTGTTTTCCCTGTTATTTCCAGCCCTGCGGTCCTGGTGGGATGCGGCTGCGAAGCAAAGGGCATGCTCATGGAGACCGGTGCTGATAAGTCTGCCCTGGTTTTGTGGAAGCTTTTGCTTCTGGGTCTGAAGACCTGGAGCAGAGATCCACCAGTGCTGCTCCAGCCTTCCCTGCTGCTGCTGCCAGGGAAAGCCTCTTCCCTGGGTGACTCGTGTGGGGCAAAGCTGTGCGTTGATGGGGAAAATGGTGGCATCCAGGACCTCTCTCTCATCCTCCATGCTGCCATTTTCATCAGTCTGGGCACGTGGGACCCCAACAGTTGCACAGCTCTGCAGAGAGGAGGTCCCTGCCATGCTCATGGGGCAAAGGGCGGACAGGCGGTGCTAGGCCATCTCCAAGGGCCTGACGGGATCTCAGACCTGCCTGGAGTACGTTGGCTGGCTGGTAGAGCATATCACTTATTTTGTTGTTTTAAGGGCTGTTTTCACTGGCTGGCAGTAAAAAGGTGCTTGGACACTGTCAGTGCTCCTGGTGGGATCAGACAGTGATCCCTGGCCATCGGTTGGCTTTGCCAGGGTGTCACAGTCCACAGGGACCCGAAGCTGCAGGCCAAAGGGGCAAGGGAAACAAGTGGCTCTGGTCAAAGTGAGGGAGCCATGCTGAGAGGGTGTCATTTCCAATTAGACCAGTAAGTGGGGGAAATGGGGAAGTGCATTTACACTCTTGAGTCCACTTGTGCTCTGGAGTTTCTTCTTTATTTATTTTTAAATTAAAAAAAAGAGAGAAAAACTGAACAAACACATTTCTCATGTCTTGTTTAAACACAAGCTGCTTATCCAAAGCATTGTGGCATATAAACAGATCTCCTCTGTTAATATTATCTGACTTGTCAGGGTGACATCTGGTAAATAACAGAACTGAGCTGTCTGCTGCAAGGAAAAGTAAGGAAGAAAAGAAAATACCTCAACTCCTCAAAACCACTTAAGTTTTTCCTTCATGAAATACATTGATAAATATAGTTCAGCTAGCACCCGGCTGGTGTTATCATGTCTGAGAGCTATGGCAAGCTTTCAAACAAAGCCAGCAAATACTATACTTAGAAGCAACCTTTCGGTTTTCATGCAAAGCATGGAAATGAAATGGGAGTGATAACTGAAGGGGGAAGATGGTGGCTTGCCTACATTTTTCTGCCAATCCAGGTGCTGTGTCAGACTTTCCTGTGAAAACCCCTCAAATCGTGATTTCCAGGAATGCAGCTGTGTCTGTGCCTCCCTGTGCACCATCACAGGCATGCTGTCATGTGTCTGACCTTTTCAGAACTGTGTTGACATGTTCAGAAATAAACTTTGCGATGTAAAGATAACATATTGGATTGGGAGGGAAAGGGAATAAACAAATCAGCCCCCACAGGAACAGGTCCTGTAAAAGCCATGGTGAGCTCTTGCATGGGTCTAGATGTATGCTGCAGTTGGCATCTTGTCTTCTGCCTGTGGGTCCCTTCTGGGACTTGCCACCGTGGGATCGAAGCACCCTGCACATGTTCATCAGCTTATCCTCACTCACATCACCTCTCGTGGGGTGGGTGGGGGAATCTCATATAGGGGGAAATGAGCTCACCTCGCACTCATCTCACCTCAGCTGAGCCTTTGCACAGAAAGATCAAGTGAATGCCCAGTCTGGAGACTGCTGCCATAGCTGGGAGAGCACCACATCACCTAAGCCCTGGCCCCCTCCTTACAAGCCCAAGAACACCTTGCTCACTAGGTCTTTGCAAGGTACGCAGCTTTTAGAGCCTCAGAAGCTGCTGATCTCCCCTTCACTGTTCCTGTCAAGAGTAAAGGTAGCATAATGCCTTTTCTGAAAAGCTGGTGTGTTGTCACAGGTGCTGTATCGCTTTTAATCAGGCTGGCATTGTGAGGAGAGATAAGCTTCTTTATCAGTTCACAATAGCAACAGGCATCGGGACGAATACAAATCTTTCACCATGAAATTGAGTTTGTTATTTCCCCAGCCTGCTTGAGTGAAGGCCCTGTTGGGAGCACCGTGGTCTGGGCAGGTGCCTTGGAGCTAGTCCCAAACGCCCTGGGAAGGACTCAAGGTGCATGCTGTGTTGGTCTGGATTTTGCCATTGATGACATGTCAGCGGTGGCTGGTGGTGTGCCTGGTCTGACCTGTACAGTCATGATTGCCTCATCTATCTTCTGTACTTTGGTCTGGCTTCATCAGGCAGGGAGGTAAGGTTGCCAGGAAGTTAGAGGTCTGGACAAATGTTCAGAGGTTAAATTCCTGCTTTGACACTTTCTTCTGGTGCGACTTTTGCCAAACCATGGAAAATGTGGTCTGGCAAACCTTTAAATCACAAGTAATTTTTACTCCTGAAATCCTGCCCAATGATATACATGGGAGTGTCTCTGGTATTTGGTGCTTCTGAAGATCAGCAGTTTTTGTTTTGCTTCAGAGATGTGTGCTAAGTCCATCAGGAGGTGTGTTAAACTCTGACTAGGTTTGTTTGGGCAGTTGCTTAATTTTTTTATTTTTTTTTTTAAACTCAAAAATCCTTCAGATCTTTCAGGCTTGCTTGCATATGGTAAATTGCTGTGAGTAAGACTACTTCTGTAAAACGAAAAGAACTGCATGGTGAGGTTTTGGTCATCTTGGACAACTACAGAAATGGCTAATTCTTGTCATGGACATTCATATCTACTTATTCATTTACTGAGAATCTTTGATTTTTCCTATCAGGTTATTAGGAAGCCATTGATCTGAGCCAACAGTTGTATGGATTTCTTCATGGGAAAACAAATTTTTTTATTTCTCTTTTAACTCATTGAAAAGATAGTTCCTCTAGCAATGCCCTAAATGATACACTTAAGTAACATTTAACTAAATTTTCTCTTAATTTCCGTATTATCTTCCCTCCTTTTGGAGCAGATGTAATTTGAGTCTCACTGCTATTTTGAGAGAGATTCTCAGTGCTCTTTAATCAAGAGCAAGAAAATGGAAAAGTGCCAGAGAAGCACATGAAGATCAGGAGAAACTGGATGAGCAAAGTATAAATGTTATCCCATGCTAAGAATTACCATTGACTGCAAAGCAGTGGATGAACATTTTCTAATGCAAGCTCCACTATTATACCTTTAAAGAGGATTTATCCAGAACAGTGACTTTTTCGACGGTTTTCTGACTTGGCTCACTAAAGGCTAAGCTGCGAATACCACACCTTGTTGACTGCTTTCCTTAACATTTTCTGCTGTCTTAGTTAACTGTTGTTATTTCTGTCACTCATCGTCCATTGATCACTGAGTCAGAGAATGATTCATATGTTATTTGAACAATGATAGTTGAAGATTGTTTATCAGTGACTGTGTCTCTGTGGGAGGCACATTTTGCAATATGTACTTCACATTTTTTCCCTCTGATAATCTGGGGACCTGGTGGTGTTACAGGTCTGCTGGCTCACCTCACCTCTGTGTGACTCAGCTTCCCCAAGCATCCTACTCTTTTCTGGGCTGCCCCAGTGAGAGATGCACCAGCAGAAGGTTTATGCTGCATAGCTCTGGCGGCAGTCTGCTTTCCTTTGCTTAAATGTATAGCAAATATGATCCCTGCTGGGGGTTCAGGAGCTGATAGTTGAGACAGGTCCTTCGTTTTTGCAGAGAGGAGTGATGACCTGGGGAGACCAGCATGCTGCCAGCCCACAGGAATGATGGTGGGTAAGGCTGGCAATGGCGGAGTCTTCCTTGTTGTCCTCATGCTGCTGTGAAATGGTCCTGAGGGACATCAGCCATGGAGAAGCAGCTCACAGTTGCTTTTCTCCTGCTCCTGGGGCTTTTGCCAGCTGCTGGTTTAGCTGAGCCAGGTCCCTGAGGTGTTGATTGCTCCCTTAGGAGGGCGGAGGGCTATGTTCACCTTTTCAGTGAAGGGCATGGCCAGAGGTATTTTCTGTGCACTGTCACTGGAAAGCCACACCATCAATCAGGCTTTACTTTGCAAGGTGTACAAAAGCTATCCTAATGTGTGCTGCTCTCTTCACTCTCCCATGTAGAGGTTAGGTCATGCCAGTCCATGTAACCCAATAGTTATCCCATGGGTAAGTGGTATCAGTATCATATTCCATAGGAGAATGGTCTGACCTTTCGTGTTTATACGATAAGTGTGTCCAGGAGGCTTCTTTGTCAGCCTGGTAGTCCCAGCTGCCAGCTCCCAGCGCATCTTGTCAGCTCCAAAGCTCTCGCCAGAGCTTTGAAGTTAACAAAGAATTATTTGGCCTGGCACAGAGCATCTTGCTGCATTACAGGGTTTTATTTCATAGTGAACCTCTGTGCATGGCTTGAATAAAAATGTTCTCATGAGTCAGAACTCGCAGATTCAGCAGTGCTGGAAAGGTGGTGAGTGTAACAGCACACAGTCAGTGCAGGTCAGTTTGTTTCTATCTTCAAAAGCCAATGAAGATGAACTGGTCTGGATATTTAAGGATAGGCTACAGGTGTTTGCTGTGGTAAAAATCAGCAATAGTTCAAAAGGGTTTAATTTAGTTTCTACTTAGTTGCAGAGGAAGAGGGTAAAGGCAGCCTTTGAATGGGACCAACTGTCACATCCAGCTGAGGTGGTAAGGTGTTCACTTGAGCTTAACACTAGCAAAATATTTGTGATATCAGCTGTTCTCTGAACAGAGACTCAATTGCCTTAGGTTTTCCCACATTACCCCGGTATTTCATCCCCTTGGCTTACTATGGTAGGTAAATAAAGGAGAGGATCTGAGTTTCTTCAGAATATTCTCTCTGCCTCTCCTAAGCTCACAAACATGGGTGCCTGCCCAGTAGATCTCTCTAGTCCCCAGTATGCTAACATGGCATTTTTCTGCATAACACATCTAAGAAAAAAACATCTTGCTTAATGTTACACGAGGAATGTGTTTATGAGACAGAACAAAGTAATCCATCTATCACAGCAGGTTTTTTTTTTTTTGGTCATTGTTGTTTTGCTTTTTACGGAAACATCTCAAAGCCATAAACTTGTTTCGGGGGCCTGTGTGCTGGCTGTTAGATGCCTTTACATTGTCACAAACTCTTACCAAAACTGATAAGGGTAACAAAGAGAAAGGAGAATCCCTACTGTACAGAGTAAAAATGAATGTGAGGCCAGCCTTAACAAGCCCAGCAGCTCATGGGGTTGGCAGTTGTTTGGCATGGTGAAGAGAGGCTGCTGTCCATGCCCTCAGGAAGCCAAACTGAGCGTCAGACCTGGGTTTCTCAGGACCAGGGTGTTATATTTCCCAGGCTTTTGGTGATTCTATGGAGAGACGACCCTTGGTTTAGGCCATTATTTTTATGTGTCAGAAGGCTACTGACTCAGTGCAGTCCTGGATGAATTTTCCAGTAAGGTTTCTTACAGAGGCCTTTCCCAGTTGTTCAGGTAGGTTTGTAAGGGAGGAGTATTCACTCTGTATTACTGCTGAAACCAGGTTTAATTAGCAAGTGTGAGAAGTGAGTCAGGCTCTGTCTATGAAACCTATCTTGATACAATTAGATAAAGAGAAGGCAGGTAGCACTCACCTTTCAAAATTTCTTTATCTTTGGTAGCTCTCACCGTCTTCCTCCAAGGCCTAGACTTCTGGCAGGAAACTCAGCAATTTTAATTGATATGTGCAGATAGTACTGACAGGCACACAACGGTGTGGGTTGATGTATAGCTATTATTGGCATTTGCGTGGAGTGACTGAAGCCCTTGCTTTTGTCTTTGCAAGCCTTCCCCAACAATTGCCAACAGTGTCCACATATTCCCACTGTCCCCCAGCACCATGCGTTGCTGAGAAATTAAATTGCACCCAGCAGCAGAGTCAGCAGTGGAGGGTAGGGAGGGGGCAGATTGTCAGACCCACACCAAAGGGTAGGGGGAAGTTTTGAGAAGATAAACACATTTAAGGTTATGTTTTCAAGGGTCTGGCCCTCAGCTAAAGACCTTTGTGGAAACAGTGCCTTTTTAAGAAGAGCTGCACATCCACTGAAAGCAGTGACTGATGGATGTTAAGCATGTCTGGAGCCCTGATCTATCATTCAAGCCATGCTTTCTGTCTAGCTAAGGAAAATAAATCACATGCTCCTATTTGTCTCTCATCCTCAAATGCTCAAAGAGATTTGAAAGCTGAAAATGTAGAAGTAGCAGAAGGAAAAATTTTTTTCCACTCAAAGCATAATTCCCCTATGAAACTCAAGAATTCAGCAGGGTTCAGGGTGGGAACAGAATTTTATGGTTGGACCTTAGAGAAATTGTGTAGCCAATTGTAAAGAAAGTCACAGGTTTGAAGCCCCATGCTGTCTGGAAAACGAGACCATGCATGCATATTTTAGATGTTTTATTTATTATTTTGGTTGTAATGATTGGATGTGAATATAATTGTCAATTCTAAAGAACGGCCCCCAGAAAGAAATTTGTGCAGTAGGCATGTACTTCTATTGTTTTCTCCTTGGGCAGGAGGAAGCAAAGCCACACGATTGCAAGAGAGTGGTCACATCCCCAAGTATGCTTGTCTGTCTGAATGGGGCTGTGTTTATGTTCCCCCCAGATAGGCTTTTACTGCTCTGAAGCCCCTGTGTTAAAAGCAGTACCAGGTCAAGGCTGCTGAAAATTGTCTCCCGCTGTGTCAGAACCGAATGTTTCACAATCTCTGGGTGAAATACCATTTTATCATACTTCAGGATTATGCTCTTGGAGGGGATAATGTATACTGTACTGCTCTAATTGCCACTATGGATTTTTGTGTGTCCCCCCCCCCCCCCCCCCCCCCGAGACAGTGAATGAGTGAATGTCTTTTGTAAGGGCTAGTGATTTTCTCTCCTTAGCATGATACACCTTTCATCTTTAGGCACCTCTGCTAGCTCACTGTCAAGCCTCATTATTCCAATTGATCACTGCTGGCAGTAATACTCACAAAAATGATAATACTTATTTATTCTCACTTTCAAACAAGAATGAGACCACACACCCGTTCTGTTTGTAAGTGACTCCAGTAGAGTTGGCATGTCAGATTATTGCTTTACAACCCACATTGACGGGGTGTGTGTGCATTAGGTAGCACATCTGTTACAAAGAAGGTGCTCGGTAGTTCCACGCATAAAGGCTTGAGTCAATTCTCAGAAATCTTTTATCTGGCAATCAGTTGTGGCGATGACAAAAGCTTCCCCACATGATCACCTGCAGCATCTCAATGACAGCTGTGTGGGACTGACTCGAATACTTGTACTTCACTGCATCTTCATGTTCATTTGTTCATTTTAATTGCTCTGCTGGGACTCCTTTGGGACTGGCCCAGATCTTTGCATTGATTTGAGCTGGCTGTGTTGATTTGTGTGTGCTGTAAGTGAATTCACAAACATATCCTATCTCTGTTTCTTTTTTTTTTTTTTTTTG
This sequence comes from Cygnus atratus, assembly GCF_013377495.2. Classification (NCBI taxonomy): domain Eukaryota; kingdom Metazoa; phylum Chordata; class Aves; order Anseriformes; family Anatidae; genus Cygnus; species Cygnus atratus. Next base: position 98,432,178 of record NC_066364.1, read on the forward strand.
CTGTCAGTGCATTGAGTGCACCAATGGGCTGTAATGACCCTGATCAGGCCCAGCTGGGCTCCCCCCACACCCCTGTGCCACAGGGCTCTGTGCTCAGCCCTGGGCTGATCTTTTGCCGTCAGAAGCTACTGTAGAGTGGTTGCCAGCTACAACCATAGCACTTTGATTTAGACCTCATCTTGTAGGATGACTTCCTTGCTCAGCCTGAGCTGTGCCTTGTTGCTGTGGGTGATCTTTAGCCCTGACTCATGAATTGGCTTCCCAAGTTGACCCTGAACCTGGTTCATCACTGGGAATTGCCGTGTGGTCTGGATTCTTGGTTGGACCAGGCTACCATCCAGGTCTGTTCTGCTCAGTATGGTGGGATGATGGGCCCTGCTGGTTGTGGGGTCTCTCCTGCATTGTCTTCCCTCTGGGAGCAGCCCTGCTCTTTCTGCTCTATGACATTTGCAGATTAGCCTAACTTCTGTGTGAAAAGACTGAAAATGATCTTGTATAATTCATCCATTTGTCTCTATGTGAATACAGCCTCTTTGGAGTGCACTGTGGTGGTCTGGTAGAAAATTGGCCCAAGAAAGTCCAGGGCAAGAGAGTCTGTAAAGTGTTTTTCACCACAGAACCTGAGGAAACCTCCCCTCTATTCTTAAATCCATTAATATTCATGCAAAATACATTAATATTCCTGCAGAGTGGACAGGTCTGGTCTCAAGGTCTCATCAAATGCAGTAGATTGTCCAATATTAATTTTTTTTACTTCTTTGCTGTGAAAAGTCAGAGTCTGGCACTCAATGAGCTTGTTAACTGCCTCACTGCATGGGAGACAGAGGTAGAAGAAATGTGAAATCGGGCTCACAGATGTAACTGAGAGCAGAACTAGTCCCTGCAATTTTGAGAAGAGGCACCAAGTTAATTTTTTGGTGTCCTTTGCACAAGCCTGGAGAGTTTCCTATCTCCTTTCATTGCATTTGCCATGGTGACGAGTGTCCAGGAAAGCAGAAAATATATTCAATAAATAAATACCCCATTTTCCACTGTCTGGACCAGATTTTCCTGGATGGAAGTTGTTTCCCCAGCTGAGCTATGTTGTGGGGCAGTTCTAGCAAGAGGAAAACCCTTCAGAGGAAGGTTTCAAGGAGGCCATCCTGAGCAACCTGGACATGCTTAATTTGAAGCCTTCAGCCTTTGAGATTCTTTACAGAAAGGAAACAGAAAACTAAATTGACTATAGTTTTATTTTGGTCTAGTCCAGGCAAGATAATTGCTCCTAGGTGGCAGGTGGGTGCAATGAGCTACAAGTTGTTATATTTCTAAGCTCTGTGCATCAAGGATACTTAGCAATCTTCTTTTAGCTGGAGTAGAAATCAAACAGGAGGTGACTTAAATGTCAGGGAAGGTCTCAAACAAATTGCAGGGCTTCCCATTCCAGGTGAAGGTGTCAGTTTTTCCCCCTTTTTATAAAAACCTCCTTTCTTAAATGTCAGTGAATGACCACTGGTTACCCAGAGGGCTTTTCATCAGTTACCACTGAGTTCCTATCTTGCAATACTACCTTTTTCTTGGTAGTCATTGTTTGCCCCTCTATTGTAATCATAATTATTTGTAAGGAGTTTCTACTTCACTTGCCTGAAACTTCAAGGTGAATTTACTGTGCCTCTGGCAGCTGCAAATGTGGCAGCAGAAATGAGTATTTAAAACCAGTACTTGGTTCATTTGTAGGCCCTCTGTGGCTCATTCCCTCCTCTATCAAATTAATTGATGGCACATCATCACTACTTCAGTTTAATACAAGCACAGGTTTTGCAGTGGACCTTAATGTCCTTGCAAACATTAACAAAGCATAGTAGCCGGCTCTCGGATGAAATAAAAATTCTTTATAGGTGCGAGGTATGTATTTGTTCTTCTATTAAGAAGGGAGTTTTGAAAAAATACCGCCATCAGATTTTTCTGTTCCTGCTGATTTAAACTGGAATGTGCATACTCTTGTAATGAGCAACAGCATAAATTCTTAAGGCAGACGGATAATTACTCTGACAGACAAAGGAGCTTTGGGCTTTCATTTTTGTCCATAAAAACTAAAGAAGAGATGAAATTCTCTCTTCCATGCTGAGACTTTCTGTGTGTCTAAAAAGCATCCAGTGCACTGCTACCTCCGTATGGTGGTACAGAATTACCCCTAGGCAGTGCCTGTAACACACAGGTGCCTGTTTCTCCTTTGTTTTATGCAGGGCTGGGTGCTGGCATTGACATGGTCTGTTGCAGTAAGACCCTATATGCCCTTCAAGATGCTTCTTGCATCTGAGGGAAATGTTGCTGGTTGTTAAAACTATACTGTCTCCTAGTATGGGACTAAGTGCCTGAAATAACTAAATATTGGAGGATACTCTGGTGATGGAAATCTGTTTTCATACCAAGAGCAAGTGTGTGTCAATGTTAAGTACCCTCAATAATGAACGACTTCCTTCAGTGTTGCACATGTTTTGTCCTTGTGACCATCAGATGCCATTTCCCTGTGCGGTGTAGATGCCACAGGACACCGGCCCTCCTTAGGCTTAAGCCCAGCGTCCCAGAAAATATCTGTGTTCAGGAAGGAAACCAGTGGGAAGTTCTTGTAAGGATAGACTCACTGTGGCTGAAAGTGAGAAAATGAGAACTTTGAAACGATATACAGCAGATTTTTGGTTTTGTTTTGTTTTTAATGTCTAGAGCTTTTTTTTTTTATTTTATTTTTTTTTATTAAGAGGTAGGGAAGACCATCACAAATATAATTTGCCAAAAAAAAAAGCAACAAAAAAAACCACCTACATTTTTCTCCTCTATTTAATATCAAATTACTTGAAATTTCCAAGGGGAAAAATTAACAATATAAACTGTGAGGGGTAAAATGAGAAAATGGAAGAAGGAGAAAAAAACAGGTAAGTATTTGATGAGAAGACAAATGCCTTGGTAACAGTATGCCTGGAAAACACACTGCACTGTGAAGCTTCCTTACTGGTGTCCCAGACAGTCACAAACAAGGGCAGTAGATGCAGGTTCATTTAGTCAGCTGCATTATAATTTGAAATTGGCTTAGAAGTAAGAGCCTTAGCACTGTGGGAAACCCTCAAAGCAGCTTTTGTAGTTGAAGTAAAGAAGGCTTCAATAATTAGAAGATCATTTGATGTTTGTAAGCAAGGCTTTGTGACATAGGGTGTGAAAATTCATTAAAATTTTCAATGATTAAATAGTCCTTTTTGTGTCTCAGAAATGGCATTTCTTTCCCATCATATCACCATCATGAATACATGGCATAAAAAAAAATCTTTTCTGGATGAACATCACACACGTTTTAGCCAAATTGTTCCTTTCTAAGAGATTTTGAGGGACTCGCAATGAGCTTTTTTCTCCTGCTTTTACTCATCTGTGTGCAAACATGGTGTTACTGCATACAAGTGAGCAACACTGCGTAAACGTCGCCATGTATCTACTAATCCCATTTGCCCTCCCCTTCATGTATGTGTATGATCCTGTATTTGGCTTGTCTGTGGCACTGGGGGAATGAGGTTTTCCATTTTGTCCAAAGAGAAGAGTAAATATATTTGTTTAATTTTCATGCGAAAGTAAAATATTCATCAAAACATTTCCTTTTGGATCTGTTTGTACAATCCATTCCCCCGAGAAATTAGACAAAATTACAAAAGAGAAGAGAACAATGTTACGTTTGGCTTGTCCTGGAAATATGCAGGCTGATTTTTCTCAAAATGAAGAGGTAATTGAAGCTGACACATTTCACTTCCAATGAAATGGTGTTTCCTGATTCTGCACTGGAAGTCCCTAAGCAGTACTAATTGGGAGGCTGAGTTTGTAGGCATACAAGGGCAGGATACAGGCTTCGCTGGGTAAACTCATTGACCTCTGTTTTGCTAGGAATCAGACTTGATCAGTGATATTTCCTGGTTTTGAAGTCTATTAAAAAGATGTCTTTTCCTTGATCCAGTGGTAATTTCTTTACTAAGAATTGAGGTCTGGCCAATTACTTTCAGCATTAGCGCAGAAACAAATGCTTTATAGTTACTTTCTACTGTCCATCCATGTTGGCAATCACCTGTCTCTGGGAGGCATACTTCTTGAAATGAGGTATAAGCCAGTCTGGCTCCCTAGCAGAGAGCTGAAGACATCAAAAATATGATAGCTGTGACAGTCGTGTGCATGTCTGGGAAGAGAAGGGTCAGCGGGTCATCGCACACTGCCATGGTGAGCACTCATTTGCTCTGATCTTCAGGATCTGGCCAAGTGCTACCGCTGCTAAGCAGGCAGAATAACTTTTGCATCCTGTGCTGTTCAGATGAAGCTTTCCATTGAAAACTGCAGTGGAAAAGATGACACTTTTTAAGACCTTACTTAAAACAAGCTTGTGTTTGCAACATGGTGAAGAAAATGGTTTCAAGTGCTGTGCCTTTGCAGTGACTTGCCATGTGGGGAGCACAATGTGGAGGCTGGGGCTGGGGCTGTGCAAGGAAGATGGTTCACCACCGAGATGATGCACCAGCATTAAAAAGGAGGAGATCTGTGCTTCTCCAGCTATTCTCACAATAATTCCTGTGTGGAGGAGAAAAGCGTTAGGCCTGTTTCTGGAAGGTGACTGTTGTGGTTTAGACTGGCAGGCAGCTAAGCACCATGCAGCCATTCACTCACTCCCCCACAGAGGGATGGGGGAAAGAAATGGGGGGGAAAAAAGTAAAACTTGTGGGCTGAGGTGAGGAAAGTTTAATAAGAAAAAAAGTGGAATATCTCTTAGGTCAGTTTGGGTCAGCTGTCCTGGTTCTGTCCCTGGTTCTGTCTTCTTGTGCACCCCCAGCCTCCTTGCTGGCAGGGCAGCAGGAAAAGCTGAAAAGTCCTTGGCTCAGTGTAAGCACTGCTCTGCAGCAACTAAAACATCAGTGTGTAATCAACATTATTCTCATCCTAAATCCAAACCACACCACCATATCAGCTACAGTGAAGAAAATTGACTTTATCCAAGATGATGACTAAGCTGCAGCTCTGTGAAGATGCAGCTCTGTGAAGATGCAGAGCACTTAACTCTCACTGAAATTCAGCAGGTAGGCTGGGAAGACACCCGTAATCTCTTCAGGAGGTCAGCAATAAGTGACGTGCCTACAGGTAGTCTGAGATAAAAGGGGACCCTGCAGCCTTGTCTTGATTTGCTTCTTGTCTCCTCACTTGCCATTATGGAAATTGCCTTCCCAAAGACATCTTGGTGCTTGTTAAGGCTGCTCCAACAATTAACTGCTTGAACTTCTGGATCAGATTGGGTACGTGCTATGGTGACTGGTCCTTTGGGCTGTTCAGAAAAGAGCAGGAGCTCTCTAGGGCTCTCCCTTGGTTGACTGCAACCCCAATACTGTGGCAGGGTTGCTCAGCCAGAGAGACTCTGTGAGCAGAAACGTGGGGTAGGCAATTCCAACAATCCATGTTTCCATTTTATTGGGAAATTTGGCTTTCACACTTCTCCTGGCATCTAGTACCTTTTTTTTTTTTTTTTTCTTTTTATGATTTAACTTGAGGCTAGATTCTCAGCACAATCCAGCTGAAGGGAAACAGCTGCTGGCTGAAGTTCTCTGGAAAGCACTCCCTTGAGCTCCAATCTGACCGTTCTTGGCGTAAGCTTCTGCAGACAACAGGTGACTCATTTTGCTTTGGAAAGCACAGTCCTATCCTCTGCTGTCTCCTCGAATGCTATAGGCAGTTCAAAGAGCAATTCCAGCTTCGCCTTTCCTTCTGCTAATTGAGGAGAAGCTCTGTGCTTACCCTCTGCAACAAAGCCAAGCCAAGCCGGAATACACATTTGATCTAGATTATCCCTTTACTCTTTGGTTTAAAGTAGCACACAAACAGAGCAAGTGGACAAGGCTTGCCTCCCTGCCGAGAGATTTAGAATGCAAGCCGCAGCCACTTTAAAGGAATACTGATGGCTACTGTAAATGAATTGGTAAAAAGAATCCAATGCCTCCACTGAGTAAGGCTCCCCTTGAATGATGAGTGAAATGACGGGTGAAATGCTCAACAGACTTACAGCCCAGACCTACCTGAAACACTAAGGAATTAGAGAAGGAAGAACTTGGCATTTTTGTATTATTTTATTTTATTTTATTTTATTTTATTTTATTTTACTTTTGTATCCCAGATTGCCTTGCCTCCCAGCTAGCAATGTTCCACACTGGAGGCAAACAGGACAAGGTTTTATTTATCCTGATTTATAACAGCATTTTCCAAAGTGCCTTACTGAAATCATAAACAAAATGTTCACACAGTAACGGAGGGGATGCCAATATATTAAAATCAATGGACCAAATTGTGCACTATCCTGTGAGTACTTTTGGCCAGGGGATAGAAGTGACCTGTATTTGGCTGAACACGGATTGATTCTCTCCTCTCCTGCTATTTATGCCAGCACCGATGTGCAGTGCCTTTGACGTCAGTCCTCAGGACGGGCACGAGTGCAAGGACAACAGGCAAGTAAAGTTTGTCTGATCACTGCCTTGGGCAAGGGGAGCTGTGCTTGTGAGGAGCACGGAGGGGCTCCACACCCTGCAGAGGATTGTCACAAGAAATGCTGGGTCTCTGTGTGGATCCCTTGGCTCCCATGACAGTGCTGTCCTGAAGGCAGGGAATAGAAAGCGGGGAAACTTGGCACAGGACTGCATTGAATAAAAGCCACCATTGCAGATGAGCTGAGCTTGCCCCCCAAAAGTTCCTCTTTTCAGTTGTATCTTTCAGTTGGAACAGGCAGAAAGACTATTTACGTTGGCTTTCTGCCTTGGCTGTGTGAATTATCAGGGGTGGGGAAAATGTTAGTAAACTAGTAGGCATCCAAGAACTGGAGGAAAATAGTTTGGGTTCTCAAGGTCTTTTTAATCTCTTCTGAAAATATTTCCTCTAGGAACACTTTCCAGTTTAGAAGAGGCCAACTGCAAAGGTGACATGTCTTGCTGCCACTGCAAAAACTGTTCTTAGATCTGACTGATGTACAGGTGTCCCTAATCCCCACCTGTATGGGTAGTAAGTCTTGTTGGGACCTGTTGCTACAGTCACTGAGCACGACCTTGCACTGGCCATTCCTGCTCACTAATGGCACGCAGCATGCTTGCACCCTCCGGAGCACCTGAAGGCACAGGTTTGAAGCTGAAGTTTAAATCAAGCTGCCACGAGTAAGGGCAATGTGTATCAAACTGCTGTTGCTGAGAAAAGCCAAAGGGCAGCCTTGTTTGGGTCCCCTGGCGTGGAGATGCTGTTCAAGGTCCTAACCCATGGAGCAGGCTCTGGTTGCTTGCGTGGCAGGCTTTTCAGGCAGCTTGTACTTAGGCTAAATGTGTTTGTATGGACAGCTGTGTTTTTCCATAACCACCAGGCACCACTTCCCTCCAAACCCAGAAACAGAAGCAACAACTCCTCATTCCCATCTTCTGTCTAGAGACTGGGCACAGAAATGGGAATGGCTGTGATGGTGGGATTGTCTGCCTGCCCCTGCTAGCAGTCACCCATATGGTGACCATGGGTGGTCAGGAGGGGTGAGGGCACCTGGTTCTCCTCGGTGGGGACATGGTGTGAGGGGTCTGGGATGTGGCACAGGGCTCGAGTATCAGCTGGTGGTTTGGCAAGGCTGCAGCCCCAAGGGAATGGAGAGGCCTTGAGGTATGGTGGTGTTACATGCACCAGGTGTTGTTGCGTAGGGACTGTCTGTAGGGGAAGAAACTTCTTTCTGCAGGTTGCTTGAAGGGTGTATTACTGGTCCAAGAGGGGCTAGAGAGGTTTTGGCTTCTAGTGTTGGCTTCATGCTTTGTTTCTTAAGTACAAAATCAGGTTTGGGTTCAAGGTGCTGGCGGAGTTGTGATGCAGCTCTGTCCTGGGTGGACAGCAGGTTGTGAGATTGCGGTGGTCTGGGGTGATGTGCATCTTCATGCCCGTACCGGGTCTCAGCTGCAGCGGAGCTGTGCTACACTTGGTGTTTGCTGGTCCCTCTCTGCTGGAACTCCTCAACCCAGAACAACAGCAAGGCCTAGCCTGTGCTGTAATGACCACAAAAGCAGGCACAAGGCTTATGCTCTACCAGCTGGGTCACCTCCGTCAGTGCTAGGAGGAAAGCAAATAAGCCAGTTAACCACCTGTCACTGTGAAAACGAGGCCGGCTTCTGAGAATGAGGTTCCCTCTCCCATTTTTGTTGTGGCCTTGCTCCCTAATGCATGCACAAGCACACTGGTTTAAGTGCACACAAGCAGAGAGTTTATTTCTCCATGGAGTTTCTGTGCAGCAGTGCACAAGTCCCAGAATGACTCAGTACTTCTCAAGACATGGCTCTTACGGTGGCCACTCAGCCTTGCGATCTGTGTAAACCTTGTCCTGCACAAGCTGGTGAAAGGGTGGTATTTCTCCTGTTTCACCAGGGCTTACGCTGAGCTGTGCTGAGAGTTTTCAGGGTCCATCAGAGCCCCTGCAGCCCTTTAAAGGATGAGTAGTCCTTTAGTGCTGGGCTGCAGTTTTGGGATGTGAGTGTCCCAACTCCTCAGGAACAGGAGCTGAGGTCCCCCCCAGCCACCAAGTCCTTGCTGGGTATAAAACCTCTCACTCAATGCAAGTCTTAGCACAGGTGAAACATTCTCTTCATTTCTATTTGTCCAACCCTGTGTGTTTCCAAAGACTAAGATTAGGAGCTCAAAGCATCTCTTGGGGAAGACAAATGCAACTGAAGGTTGTGAAATGCTGCTCAAAGAGTTCACTGGTTTGGGAGCTCAGCTGCATGGCTCCTCAGCTGTCTGTCTGTGTGGCACTTTCCCACAGCAAAGATACAGCACTGAGCCTACTGATTCACTAGGCAAGTCCTCAGTAGTTCGGGTTCCTTTTAGAGTTCCTTTCCCCGACACTTTTTAGCTTGAGGTAATTAAAAAACGCCGGGTTCTGCTTTGTCACAGTCCTTTGGAAACTTGTTGTAGGGACCATAGAGGCTTCATCAGTGTCTTTCTAGCAGGGGTCTTGCTAATGACTGGTCTCCAAGGGGTGGTGACAATGCAAATAAATAACAACACTTGCATGGAAAATTCCACGGATGAACTGCAATGGTTTCCAAAATTCCTTTTGAAGCGAGGAAACAACAGTACCTCAGCAGAGAGCCTGCAGTGAGGGGATCCATCGCGCGTAAAGGAATAGAGAGCAAAGGGAACATCTGTGAGTGCTTAATTCAAGCGCTGAGGGTCCAGAAAAATTGGTGAGCAAGATTGTATTTCATGTGATCTGGAAATATACCAAAGAGAAATGTAACTACATGGCAAGCAAAAGATGTGCTGTATGTGACTACTTACCCTTTGCAGCACCTGAATTTCCTGGGTAACTCAACTCATCAAGAAACGTCAGCGTCAGGAATGAGATATGCTCGCATGTGAATTCTGGCTTATGCTGTTGTTGCCAAATGTTGTGTGGATGCTGCAGATGAGGAGCAAAGCCTACTTTCCATGCAGAGAAATATTTAATAGCATTTGTTTTTCAAAACATGATTAGCAGTCCACAAGAGCTTTTTTTTTTTTTTTTTAATTTTGTGTCCATCTGGGGATTGCCACCTACATCCTTGCTCTTTCATTATGAGGAAATAATAGATTTCATATGCTGAGGGAATGGGATTACCTCATAGGCTTCTGACACATGTGGCAGATTGTACCTTTTCCCTCTGTGACTGAGTCATTTTAGAGTAAATTTGGCTGCTTTCTGATGAAATGAGCAGGGAATGTTTTTGAAGAAGTCTGAAAATGGGCTCAAAAAAAAAAAAAAGAGTAGTTCAGCTGTTTGCATCACTGCCTGTTCCCATTACACAAATGCTCTAGCAGATTCAGCTGGCTGCTCCCAGCCACTCTCACTGACCGATCCTTTATATCACACCAGAGCCAGTGCTACGTTGTGCAGGGGAAAGCAATCATTAAAATAATTGCCACTGTGTTATGTTTTCTTCTCTCCTGTCCATTAAGCACTGAACTGTACACAAGTGGGACAGGTAATTGCAGCGAGATCCTCATGGCTATGTTTTCAAGCCCTTGGTTCCTGCTGAAGCCTGTGGATGTGGTTAAAGTGCTCCAAACACCTCCAACCCATCACATGTTCACTGCTGTGTTTGTTGAGGGTTTGGAACCAGCTCTACAGGCTTGCACGACAGCTCTAGAAGATATAAATTTAGGTGCCTGTATATCAGTTTTTCTTTATTTTCTAGATGAGCTTTGGATGTGGAATACTCCGAAAAGCCTTTGCCAAAAAGATGTCCAGTGGATAGATTCACAGCCCGTCTCCCTGGTCTCCACTGGCACATCTGACATAATATCTACCAAATGAAAGGAAGGAAAAAGACTTGCATATAAAGTTCTTGCACACTGTAAGGCAAGGACTTTAGATTGGCGGAGACTGATACTTCTGAACATGGGACAGACTGGGTGCTGCAATCTGTTTTGCTTTTGCTGGTCAATCTTGAGCAGGTCAGTTTCGTGTAACCAGGCCTCCCTTTTGATTTCCTCCTCCTGTAAAAGAGAGGGATGTTGAGTGCAGAGTGCGGTGAGGCACTCAGATGTCATGGGAGTCAAAGCCTTAAGAATGTTTCTCGGGGAGGATAAAGATATCAGATTTGGCAATACTCAAATATGTGCACTTTCTAAATTTGGGTGTTTTGTTTAGATAAAAAATGTAAAAATTCAAGGAATAAAACCCTCCTAGTGTTTCAAAACAAAATTATTGGATTCTTTGGTTGGAAATGTCTTCTTTTCCTATGCCCTTCGTTGTGACTGAGATATTAAACATTTTAAAATACCTGGAATGAAGCTTCTAATTTCCATAAATACCAAACACTTTGGTCTGAAATTCATTTAAGCTTCATTTAAACTTCTTTAGCAACTCCTAAAGTGCAGTTAGATTTTTTCTTGTTAGTGCCGAAGTGCCATTTTCTTATGTCTTTCATAAACTATGAAATCTGTTGTTGCTACAGCTTTATAACCACATTAGAAATATGCACATGCTGTACAAAACATTATTAAATGTACTGGAGAAACTGGCCACTTTGACTTACCTGGTCAACCCTATATAAAGCACACATAAACTCAGACACTTTACCCTTTGGGCACCTTGTAAGATTGATCTGTGCAATCTACGGTTTAAGAAGCGAGGTAAATCCAAGACTGTGTCTGCAATTGCCTCTCACTTAAAATATGATGCTTTCTTGTGAGTGATAAATGGCCAGGAGCCTCTCGCCACCTCTGTTTGCAGAGATGGGTTTGTCTTTCACGTCTCTCCCCAGGACTGCACTCCGGACACGGTTATTTTTGATAAGCCCTGAAGTTCCCAATCTGCTTTCTGTTCTGCAGAGTGATGCTATCATGATTTATGGACAAAAATAAAAAATAAAAAAAATCAGCTCCTTGAGTTTGCTTTGCTTGTCATGCGGACAAAAGACTCCAAACACATTTTTTAACAGAGAAAGGTTAGGTGGGAGGCTCTGTGCTGTGCTCCTTGAGTGGAAAACTTTGCAGCTAAATTGAGAATAATATTTTTCCATCAAAACTGACCTTTATGCTGATAAATCCTTTGTCATCTTGGGCTCTTTTAGACTGTTTGTAACTTTTAGACTGTATGTAACTTCTGTGGGCTTACAGTTGTTCTTTACCACTTGGAAATGAGAGAAAAGTACTAAAGACCTTGTCAGCTAGAGACACCTTTGTTTCTCTTTGAAATTAAATGGATTTGTGGTTTGGCCCGACTTCCAGCATCACCTGTGCCACTGCTGCGTCTCCACGTTGCCCCTTCATCTGCATGGTCCCATTTGGGCATGCTGCGTCCACCTGCTTGCTGTTTTCTGATGGCACTCGGGGCAAATTTCTCCTCATTGCCATCTCTGCCATGGTTTGCTTGGCCTGTCCCTCACTTTTGGCAGAATTGGGTCATTTAGCTGCTGGTTCGGGGGGAGAGGTCTGTGGGAATAAGTAAATTTGTGATGTTCTGAAAGGGAAGATGCTTTGTGTGGTTTTGAGGAATTGACATTTTGAAAATAATGTAGTTAATAAATAATGGAAACAGACGTAAAATAGTGGAAGGAATTCTAGAGAAAACTAATTGCAAGGTTTGCTGAGGCAGATCTTTTTTAGTAGACTGTATCTTTCCCCCAAGAATCTGAGCTCTTGGTAATCTCACATTTCTGCCTATACAGTGACAAAGATGCGTGGTCCTAACTGTTCTGCAACACAACCCCCACACAGACCGTGGCGTGTATCCCTCCTGCTGTAAGGCTGTGACAAGGTAGGCTGTGAGTAGATTTATTTATTTATTTATTCTTTTAAAAATTCATAGCAATGATTTTAATGGTGATTACCATTTTATTACCATCAGAAATGCGAATTAACTGAATTCATTGAAATCAAAACTTTCAATGGAATGGTTCAGAAAGCAGTTCTGGGAAAACTAGGCATGTGTCTCCCAATAACGAGTAATGGTTTTAAACTAAAAGAAGGTAGACTTAGATTAGACATTAGGAAGAAATTCTTTACTTACAGGGTGGTGAGGCACTGGCACAGGTTGCCCAGAGAAGCTGTGGATGCCCTGTCCCGGGAGGTGTTTAAAACCAGGTTGAATGGGGCTTTGGTCAACCTGGTCTAGTGGGAGGTGCCCCTGCCCATGGCAGTGGGGTTGGAATTAGATGATCTAGATTAGATTAGATTAGGTCTCTTCCAACACAAACTGTTCTATGATTCTGTTCTATGATTCTAACTACCAGCCAAAGGCACCCAGCCCCAGAGACCTGGGCTCCGAAGCAGCAAGTCACAGAGATGACTCTGAGACTGGGATTTACCCTTTGGCCAGAAGTTTCATAATGCTGGACTTTTTCTTCTAGTGGCTATTTATAATGGAAGTGAAAACAAATTTCAAGAAGGCATAAAGCTTCTAGAAGATGGAATTATCATAAAAGTCTGTAAAGTGTTGGATGGAGATTGTGATATCTGTGATATTGCAAGGAGATTTCAGAGTGGACCATCCACTGAAAAGTGCCAGGGGGATTGCCTTTGAGCAGTCCAGAGAAAGCCAGCTAGCAATTAAATGTGGGTGAGGAGGGTCCCATTCTCTGGCTTTGATTTAGCAGTAAAACAATACCCTCCTTCACCAATAGTGCTCAACCCTGGCTTGTGTGTTTGACCACAGCCTTAAGCAAAATCATTCATAGCTGAGTCAAGAATAGTGTGCTGCTGGTTCTTAGCAGAGACATGGTAGGGAAGGAAATCCTCACCTGACCCCCCCCAACACTGTGTTGGTTTGGTTCACGGAGCAGTTTTGGTGCGTGCAAACAAGAATCCACTGGGAGGAAACTCTGAGGAAGCTCTGCTCTGTACTTCCTAGTATCAATTTCCCTGGTCTCTGTCATCCAACCCTTTGAAAGAAATTCACAAATGTTTGCAATTCATGCCAAATCATCATGGTGGCAATCCTGTGGGCTGAGCTGTAGAAGTAGAAAGTGCTTCTGATTTCATCCAACAGAAACGTCTGGGGAATCCCAAGGAGCAGAAGGCATTCCTGCCCAAACCAAGATTGATGGTATGGGATTCAAGTGGCCAGTTTCCTTTAGGTTCATTTGTGTGTATGGACATCCATAATAGTGTCTGTGCTTGGGGTTGCATAACAACTTTATAGCCTCCATAAAGCATCATTGAAATAATTGTGGATCATCACTGGGTGAAAAGTCATAATCAATTTGTCCATTTTTAGAAGCTTCTGAACAACCTTTTCATCTTTATTTTCCTAGCACATCTCCCTGTTATGAAACCTTCTTGAGAGCCTCTGTCTTCTAGGCCAGAAACAGAAAGAAATATAAGAACAATTCCCATTTGAATCATATCTCAACAGACAGCTTGTTTCTATGAGGTTAATCTCACCTGAGTTGTTCCAGCAGATAGAAGGTGTTTGTTATTGTTGTTGTTTCTATTACTTATTTTATTTTATTTTATTTTATTTTATTTTATTTTATTTTATTTTATTTTATTATTTTATTTATTTATTTATTTATTTATTTTCATAAAGGGGTATTAATCAACCTGTCTCAGCTTTTTAGATTAGAAGCTGACTTCTTCCAGCCTTCTCTAATGTATGGTTCACAGATTGATGGCTAGATTCTTCTACCTTATATATCCGACCAACTCTTGTATACATCAGTGTAAATAGGGAGTGATTCACATTAAGCCACTGTAGTTTCAGTGGCATGATAGTGGTTTAAAAGAAGAGTAGGCTGACATGCATAGCTATTTGTGGATTCATCTAAAGTTTAGAAGCAACATTGGTTTCTTAAGACTAGCAACATGCTTCTCTTTAGTAAAAACATCTTCGGCCTTTTAGAGTTAATTTGCTCCTCCCTTTTCAGTAAGTTTATTCTAGCTATTGATCAAAATATTTGCACTGTCCTTGTAAATGTTCCAACAGCGCCATTTTTTCCCCAGTGCATTTATTCCTCACTGGCTTCTTTGGAATGGTCTCAGGACTGAACTTGTTTCATTGTTGATTCCCAGTTATTTCTGGGATCACACATACAATCCCTGCAGAGCCTTTCTTAATTTTTCTCATAGGTAAAATTATTTTCCTGCTCACAGTTACACAATGTGTTACTTGCTTCACTTTTATTGAACTGGTTTGGCTGGCTTTCATGTATTTTGTACAATTGCTACCCTGCTATGAGAGCTTGCACACTTTAACAAAACAAATGGCTTGCAAAGCATTCTGTAAAAGGTACCGGTGTTCAGTATAACACTGTTAAACTTCCCTGACAATTGCTGAGCTTCACTGTTTTCTCTGCCCTTCCCTTCCCTCCCCTTTGGATCGCAGAAAGCAGAGCCAGGTGCTGTAGAAATTCTATGCCCAATTTGTAGAGGTTTTATGTTGTGACATAACTTGGGGTTAGCTGCTGCATGGCTCCCCAGACAAAGGGATGTCTGTGCACAAAGCACAAGGTGTGTCTCTTAAGAGACCAACAAAAGTCCTTGCCAACCACTATGAATTTATGATATTTGTTTTGCTGGAAAACCAAACACACAATTAACCAATGCAGAAAATAAATAAAGAGAACAGAAAATCTATGGTGTAAAGTAAAAGTAAAACAGAACCCTGAAGGAAGAAATGAGATGAGGGAATGTCCAGATATTTTGCAACAAATTCTAATGGTGGGTTAAAACAGAAAAGAAAGCTACCAAAGCTGGGCCTTTGAGCATGTTAAGGGAAATAAGTTATTTGTTGAAGTTAATGTTGATGTTAATGGGGCTTTACAGGAAGAAGATTACAGCAGCATCTGCCAAAAGCTGAAATGATGGACATGAGTAACAAAACAATAGCCAGAGAGCAGCTGTAGGATGAAATGGGTGAAATGCAATGAGAGAGTTATAATGCTTATTTTTTTATAGCTGTTCTCCAAAAGTGATATCTCACCTTCAAAGACCAGTATCTTTGAAGACAAGTCACTTTTGCTAATAAATCCTTGAAATGTTGCTGTACAATTGACATAAGAGGTGAAGCCCTGTTGTTGTGTCCATGTGTGTGCTCTGTAGACTGGCTCCAGGGAGGTGACATCCCACTCTGCAGCAGAGGGCAGTGACCCAAACTGCAGGCTGGCTTGCGGGTGGCAGTGTATAACGCTGTGTGGGTCAGTGCCCATGCGCACTGGTTGTCCTCCAGAGACAGTAAAATCTTTCATGAGAACTACATCCAGGAAGAGCAGAGCGAATGCGCAACAGTTACGGGTAATGGTAGGAGGGAAATAGCACGGCTCTTCCTCTTTCACTTGTGGGCAGAGGGTGGAGTTGTTCGTGATACATTCTTGATGTTATTTTGAACCCTGAGAAAGCTGGGTTTCTCTTCTCTTCCTCTTTTATTTATTTGCTAATTTTTGGTTGCCACATAGGAACCCTGGGGAGGGCAGGCTTCTTGCAGCCCAACCCTAGGAGCTGTTGAGAGAAAATTATGTAAATCCTGAGGACATTGTATGTGGGGCAGAAGCTGTTCAACAATGATCTTCCTCTGGTACGGCAAGGATTCATTACATGTAACTGCTTGGGGTCCGAGAAGGGCAAAACAACAGGTGGGAGCGCTTCAAAAAGCAGCTGGAATGTGGCAGCCAATGTCACCCGAGCCTCATTTGCTCCAATAATGAGGCGCACGGTGACACAAAACCAACATGGCATTTACAGTTATGGCATGATAAATGTTGTCCTGTGTTTCACAGCATATCACATAGTTTTTATTCTTGTACACAGAGATTAAAATAATTCAATACGAGACCTCTTTTTTGCTCATCCCAGTAATGGGCAGGAGGTGTTCGGAGTTTGGACAAGTGCTTGAGTGAACTGTCTGCTTAATAAAGCCCTGAAACTGCTGCCATTCGCTCAGCTGCCCGGTGTGATGAAACGACTGGGTCTAACTATGGACACGACATGGCAGAACCAGGACCAATGTACATTGTGGGAAGTGTGGCACTTTTTGTTTTCTTTAAGCTGAGAAGCAATCTCCCCTTGGGCAGCTGGCAGGCATAGGAAACTGCATGAGGTTTGTGTCCTACAATGGCTATGGGCAGGTGTATCGCTTGCAGGAGATGGCCTTGATGAAAAAAAAAAGAAAGAAAATTATCCAAAAGTATGATTGGTGTCCGGGAGGCAGGGAGCAATGCCTGGGTAGATGTCTTACAGCATGTCCTCCACAGCTAATGTTTGGTCCTGAGGAAGGATGTGCCATCTGTGCTTGATGAGACCAACTGAGATTTTCTTGGAACTTTTTCCACGAAGAGTTTGTCTCTAGCACATTATTCTATGAACGTACGCTTGGAAAAGTAGATGGATTTAAACTTATCACAGGCTTTGGAATGAAAAAGCATCATGAAGGAACAAGAAGTGACTTAAGGATGTTGATTATACTGTTGTGACCTTAATTTAAGTCACTGCCTGGCTGAGTCTTAAACCAGGCATATACAAGGTACTGTGGTTATGGTGAAAATACATTCTGGTGAAAGTATGAGGAAGGCATATTGTTTCACAGGCTGCCTCAAAGTATTTGCTTTTGCTGCCCCTGAACTTGTAACAGCAAATGTCTGCAGCAAAGAAGAATGGTTCAACAGGAATAATAATAATAAAAAGCACAATAAGTATTATCTGCAATGCTGTCCGACTAACATTGTAGCAGTTATGTGTAAAAGTAAGGCTTTCAGTTTCCAGCAGTTAAGAAAGCACATTTTCAAAAAAAAATAATAAAAATCCTATGTCTGGAGCTAAAGATGATTTTTCAGACTAATCCACAAACTTGTCCAGTGCCAATGGGACAATTTGCCCCAATATTTATTGCATCTAAGCTTTCAGGACAATATGGTTAGAACCACAAGTAGAATGGAAGAGAAATAAGTTGTTGGTGAATTCAGAGCTGGGGGAAAAAGTGAGTGAGCACAAAATATCTGTGGTCTGACATAGCAGAGGACACTCTTTGCTCGGGGATATTCAAGTTGAGCATATTGATTTCTGAAGCAACTAACACATGGCTCTTCCATTTACCCTTTCTCCCAATATATCTTCAGGCAACAACCGTCCAAAATCAGGATCGCTCTTGCTTTTACTGTGGCAAAGATTTCAGAGAGAGTAGAAATTGTCAGAACAGTCTCAGACAGCACAGCTAAATTAATAAACATCCTGTAAAGAATGAATTTCTCTCTTCTGGAAGGAAAGCTGAAATTTAAGGAGAATATGTTAAATGAAGTGTGAAGCTCAGCTTTGGCCAGGGCACACAACTGGTGCATGAAGCTTATATTCTTCCACAACTTTGAACAGACCTGAACAAGAGCATCAATTAGAGAAGCTGTATCCTTAGAACTTAAGGTTGCTTTCAGTATGGCACAGGCCTGGAACCCCAAGAGAAAAGGGCAATGAAAGATTTATCCTAAGGTATGTGTACATGGGACCACATACTGTTGTGACTATGGAGTCAGTGGTCTAGAATAATGTTGTAAAGATGTATTTCATGTAAGTTATCAGTAATATGGTCTTCCAGTCCTTACCCAAAGTCCACCAAAGTAAATTGAATTCTTTGTCTTAATGATCTTTCTTAAATGTTTCAGCTAGTTATCTTAATTTTATATCTAGAGAAGAACAAAGTAACAAAAATTAAGAACTTTTAAGGTCTTATCTCTGTTAAAGAGCTTCTATGTGTTTAAGGTCTTATCTCTGTTAAAGAGCTTCTATGTGTAGAGGTTTATAGGAGTGGAGAGTTTTTAATATTCGGCTAGATCCAGCCCTCCAACCAAACACAGATACATCTTTTCAGTTCTTAGCCTTTGAATTTTACTTAGTCATTATTTCAAGGGGAAAAGATAAATAGGAGCAAATTATCTGATTTTTGATGTCTTTTTTCCTTTCAGCCAGCTATAGACTGTGAATAACCTAGTACATGAACCAAGAAAAGGAAGGGAGAGGGGTTAGGGAAGGAGGAGAAATAGCATAGTGAGTCATCCTGTCCACTATCTGCCTGAAGTTCTATATTCTGCTTCCTTCTTAAATATAGAAATGATTTCACTCAATTATTAACTCTTGCCAGCTACATATTCGGTATGAAGGGGGCTCTTGGATACTGATTCACAGTGATGGTTCTCTGAAGGAAAACTGGAGCAATCATGTATAAATTCTACAATAAATCTTGACTAAAGCAGAAGATATGTATTTAAAAAAGCTTTTATTCCATGCCTGTCACTTCTGTGTCTGTTAAACTGTGAGCAACACTAATGACAATTGATAGGTGCATTTCCACAAAGATAGACTTGTGGGCCTCATATCTCACTCAGCTCATGGCTTTTAGAGGATACCAGGACTTTTGTTTGAACTGCGGAAGCTTCCTACCACCCACATAATCTCATGGTGATGTAACAGTCCACTTTTGGATGCTCACACTCTATACCAACTGCTCCCGGTAGGTCTTCATACCCATGCAGAGTACCCCTCGTATCAAATTGTATCTTACCTAGGCAAAGAGGTAATAACCCAGTCTTGAAATTGGATATAGTCAGACAATAGAGGTACAACCCAAAGGGACCTAACATCAGGTTTTCATTGCAATGTGGGACACAGTTCATCTCTGTAAATCAGTAAGTGGAAGCACATGCTCACTGGATCTACCTCACACAGGTGCAACACTGACACCTCTCTCATTACCTGTGTGCTGAGGTGTTATATAATGCCATGAAAAATGGGAGGACAATACTAGCTGTCCTTGAACAAGAGCTATGTAAGCTTCTACTATGTTGGTGGCTAGGTTAATCCAGGCCTTTTATTTATAATCTGCTTTAGATATTTGAGTCCAGCCTTTGTTGGTTTGGGTTTGTTACTACTGTGCTGGAGTGGTGGTGTAGCAGGGAATAGCCCAAAGGAGATCCCCAAATTCCTTTCTTTGTGTTGCTCATAATTTCCTGCAGCACAAGCTAGGTATAAGCAAAAGCTGTAGTAACATGTACATTCTCGAATCCAAAAGACTGCCTGGGATTCAGAGATGTCCATCCCTTGAACCAAGTGCATTACAAGAGCCCTGGATGCCATGCTTGCCTCATTCATTTTCATGGCTATCGACCTGCCTCATGTCCACTAAAAACAGGGAAGCTGCTTGGTCATTGGATCCTGTCGGTACAGTTTATTCCTGTTGTGGGAGTGGAGGAAGGCCCCAAACCGTGAAAGAGTTTTGGAAATGTGTGGAAAACACACCACTCCTCAGATGAAATGATGCAGTGCCTGTGGGTATCCTGCCATTGACTCCTTGGTTGAAGGGTCTGGGAAGGAATAGACTTTGGTTTCTCCCTCTGATGCTGTTCTGTTTAAAAGGGGTAATCCCTGCTGGAAGCCAAGGGAGAAGAAGGACAATGGATGGAAATAAGTACAGCCAGAAATTCGCAGACCTCAGATGAATACCCAAACCAAGCTTCAGCATGCAAGAGTGCCATCAGCAAAGGGGATGAGCTGCGGGTGGTTGCAGTGGAGGGACACCACACTCAAATGAAAGACACAGCACCTCAGGCAGAAAGGCTTTAAATGAAGATGTATTTTTTGTTCCCTAAAGTCAGGCAGATAAAAAAAGAGAAGATTGGAGTTTATTTACCAGCCTAACTATTTTGAGGACAAGACTTCACCACCTAAATCTATTATTTCCAGCAAGTGTAACAGAATTTGTTTCTTGAGAAAGACATTCTGAGTGCATGAGGGAAAGGAATTTATTGGCATTCACACTATTTCTTACTTAAATGCGGATATGTTTAGTGAGACAATTATTTATTGATTAGATTGCACACTAATAAGAAACATGAGCATTTTGTCAACTAACTAAAAGCATTAACTTATCAAGTAAGTCCATAGGCAGCAACTGTAATTTGCATCGCAACCACCTTTTACAAAATGGTAGAGGGAAGAGTGTTCTCAGGCAGTGAGATGAAGCCAGAAGTAATCTGATCTTTGCAAGCATCTGTTTTGGACAATTATTGATGATTAAATTTATTAACAACCACTGGGAACACACAACTCACACTTAGGATCTACTTTCTGTGGGAAGGAGCACTTTGGCAAAGCTGTGTCTGAAAAGGAAAAAGAAAAATGAAAAGATATAAATCTTGATACCATTTCTTGCTTTGGATCCATAAAGAGATTGCAGGAAACTGGAGGCACTGAGGCTTTTATAGCAAGGTAGGCAAAGAAAACAATTTCAACTTGGAAACTTCTCAGCCAGCACTTGATTTTTATGACATGTAGTGGTTGTACGCAGGGAGAAGCTGAAGACAAGGAAAAGTACTGGCCCTGAAGAGGGTAATCATGAATTGTCAATGATCAGTGTAGTGTGATTCATCTGCATCATTTATGTCTATCTATGGAGAGATCTAAGAACATCAAATGCTGCACTCACCCAATAATGCCAATTATTTGTTAAGTAGTGGATTCGTCACCATCATTATTAATACTACATTACAAAAGCAGTGTCCCAGATGAGGTCAGGGTCTCCTTGCCTCTGTCTTGGTACAAGTGCACAGTAAATCCTTGCCTGCTCAGACAAATTTGATCAGCTCTAGTTGTGTGCTTGTAAAGACTAGCTGTATTTGTATCCCTTGCTGGGAATTCTCTCCCAGCCCTGGCTGAGAAAGGAGAAGTTACTGGCAAAATTGTCTCATTATGTTGTGCTAGTTGCACAGATATGAGTCCTGCTTCATTTAGAAACTCTTACTTTGATGGCTAAGTCAAAAGAGGAAGACTTTAGTCCACGGAATGGACAATCTGAGCATGGAGATCTGAGGATGGAGGTACAAAAAGTCTTTGGCTTGAGGCTGCACATTGGCTGTGGGGTGCAACGAGGACGCCTCAGGACCCTGTCCACAGTCTGTCATTCATGAGCAGGCATGGTGTCTTCTTCCAGCACTGTGGGGACAGGCTGCTCCCAGGCTGGATCCAAAAGATGGAAAGAGCCCAGGGCTCGCCGCCACATTCAAGGCACCACAAAGCACGCCTGGCATTCAGCAAGAGCTTGGCATATCCCAGTCACTGTGTGAACATTAAGGGAATGTTCTTTGCTGTGCCACAGTGAAGTAAGGGGGATAATAGCCCTAATACAGCTGATCCTTCTTTCTCCAGCCTGCATGCTTTCTTTTATGTTTGGCCTTTATTGCCAGTGGAATCACTCACAAGAAAGTTTTGGTTAGTCTTGTAATTTCCCATCTAATGGCATTTTAAAGAGATTTGTTAAATGGAACAAGGCTGCCTGTTTATTGTGGCATGCTTTGTTCTTTCTTTTTTTCTTTACTTTTCAGGGCTTTTTGGTGTTTGACTTTGGGTGACGCCAATTTTGATTGCCCTCCTGGGGTGCTTAGTGAAAGTTTGGAGATGTTCCTGGCTGTTCAACTGCTGGACAGAATCCCCTTAGACTGCCTAATTGCCCTGTGCCTCAGTTTCCAAATTATGTGCTGGGTTGTGTAGTGTCTCTGACATATTCCAAATGTTAGCAAAGTAAAAACAAATTGGATATCCCACACTCCAAACGGATTTATCCGAGTGCTTAGGCAATATGAGTACGGTCACTTTCATTACCTCATCCCCTTAAAAGAAGCTATCCTGGGCAGATATCACAGGGATGTGCCATTTGGAGCCCAGCCTCAGGCAGCGCTCTGTCTGCCATCTGGAGACAGCACCAGAGCACGCTGACTCCTTGCTGCTCGGGAGTCTGGGTTGGTACCTGGATCTGCACTGTGCATATACTTCCCCTATGCCACAGCATCTGGGGCCAAAAGGGGTTTTTGATAATGTTGTGAGAACAGATAAGACCAGGTAGGACGAAAAACACTACATTCCCATCTGCATTTTGCTACAGTTCTTCTACAGAGAGTGGCATTGTTAAATGAACTCATGTAAAATGCTTGAAAGATGAACTGATGAATTTAGGACCCAAACCATCCTTTCCTTGCACAGCTGCAATTTCTAGCGCATGTAAGTGAGGATGGGAATGACTTGAAGGTTGGTGTTGTAAGAGGGGCAGGGTGTTCCCCAGCTGCCCGGGTAGATCACACACCTGGAACTATCTGTGTCCTTCTTGATGACTTTTCTTCTGTTTGATGTCATCAGTCTGAATGAGGAACATGTTTGTATGGCGTACTAAGGAAAGCGAAACTCCCTCCCTGTAGGCAACCTAATGCTATAAAATCTGTGAGAACTTAGCTTGGATGTTCTTTCTCCCCTGCAGTAAATGGAATACAGTCACTTTCCACAGTGAAGGCAGGGCCTGGCAGAGCCATCACTGATGTTAGCAGGCATGAGGTTATTCTCTGTATGCATGTGCTCAGTTAGCATGTCCCCTAATTTATTATCTGCTAGGGTAAACTAGTCAAATTACAAGGATATCACTAGGAAAGCAGCAACATCATCAGCTAAGTTATGTGTCCTTGGTCCTGCAACCAAGTTCAAGTTAACAAGGATCTTAGGCTAAGCTGTGTATTCTGACTCCATGTGTGTGACCTGTTTAACTGCCTAATAACCAGGACACTACTTTCTGTGTGCCACACGTCTGTCCAAGGCTACTGCTACCCATAAGGACAGCCAGCCTTTCCAGGCCCATGGCAGCACTGACTACTAGTGTAGGACTGCTTGTGAAATACTGCTTTTGCAGTTCTCTTCTTAATCTCATAGTCTAAATGCCGCTCTGATTTAAAGAATATGTTCATTTGTTTACTTGCTTGCTTTTTGTTTTTGACAAACAATTCCCTTCTATTCCCCCATATCCTCTCCTAAACTCCCTTTTTTCAAGCTAGAAGAATCAACTGCCTTGGGATTCAGAAGTAGTTTGAAGTGGGATTTTGGGTTGGCCCATTAAAGACATGGAAAGATCCCAAAGTCAGGGTTTGAATGAGGCCTTCATTTCTCCAGGGTAACTGAAGTTTAGAACTGGAGTTTCATCAGGAGTCCTGGTTTGTGTCTCTCAGGTAGCACCAATGTGGTAAGTGCAAATGTGCTTTTTTAACCTTTGAAGGAAACAGGAGTGCTTGGCTTGTATCAGAAGGAAAGTGTTCACATCCCACTGATATACAGGGAAGTTGTACATTTAATAATGGAGAGCCTGTATAGGATCATGGAACCACAGAATATCCTGAGTTGGAAGGGATCCACAAGGATGATTGAGTCCAACTCCTGGGTCTGCACAGAACCACCCAAAAATCAGACAATATATCTAAGAGCATTGTCCAAAGACTTCTTGAACTCCAGCAGGCTCGGTATGTGACCACTGCCCTGGGGAGCCTGTCCCAGTGCCCGACCACCCTCTGGGTGCAGAACCTTTTCCTAACCCCCAGCCTGACCCTCCCCTGTCCCAGCCCCAGTCTGTTCCCTCGGGTCCTGTCGCTGTCCCCAGAGAGCAGAGCTCGGCGCCTGCCCCTCCGCTCCCCTCGTGAGGGAGCTGCAGGCCGCCATGAGGCCTCCCCTCGGCCTGCTCTGCTCTGGGCTGAACAAACCAAGGGACCTCAACCACTACTCATACGTCTTCCCCTCCTGACCCTTCACCATCTTTGTAGCCTTTGTAGCCCTGTATCTTGTTACTCTTGCACACATGAGCCCAGGTGGCTGAGATGAAGCCTATGAAGATGTAGATGGCAATGGATTTGTTAAAGTATCACATCACAAGCACATATTAAGTGTCTCACTGTTCTGCTGGTGAAGGAGCCAGAAGACGAGGTCCTGAAGGATCAGTTACTGTATGTGTAACCCTTCTGCCAAGATATGAGTGGCAGCAACAGGAGACACATTCAAATTTTACCCCATCCAGAAACACTGTGCTCAGTGGGCTGATTTTCCTGGCACAAATCAATTGCCTGAAGAAGCAATGTTTTGTAAAGACAGGGGAAACAGGAGAGTGTCCAAATACACTGTACCTCATTCCTTTTTTTTTTTTTTTCCTAAAGAATATCTATTAATTTAAAAATGTAAAACAAAGAATCCTGACTGCATTCCTCCTTTCTCCCTGCCTCCCACAGGCTATTCATTCTGCGCCCTCACTCTGGAAGTAGTTTGGGTGTCTCTTTCTTTCCCTGTTTCTCAAGGGAAGTGGAAAAATGAAACAGAGTTGGTCAGCTGAGTTTGACCAACACTACACTGACTGCAAACTGTGCTCTACCTCATGACAAGACTCTGAAAAAAATGTTTACTATATACGCTAAGAAAAAATATATAAAATCAGTATGTCTCAGAAGCCTTTGATTTATTTGCTCCCTTCTGAAACAGGGAGGTTGCTTTTTCTCTGGCCACCAGGCCCACTTAAATTTTTTGGGTCAAATACTGCCAATTGTGGTGAGGTAGCTTCTGCCCTGTGATGAAGGTACCTGCAAGCACTCATGTAAACTCTTTGTAGCAGTGGGTGTCTGATGGAGGCAACCAAGCAAAAAGATGCGCAGGACACTGCCAGAAACAAAAACAAGGATGGTGTTCCTCAGGGAGAAGGCTTTGCTAGGTTTCAGTGTGGGGTGCTCTTTAATGAGAGAGAATAAGAAAATGAGGATTTAAAATTAAGGAAAAGGAGCAGAAAAAGTTATGAAAAATTGACCACAAGAACCAGAGGGGGGAAAAAAAAAAAAAAAGAAAAAGATTTTAGCACCAGATTTCCTCTGGTGCATCAGGAAGTAGGACACTATATGATCTTCCCAAGGTTTTCAAAGATTTCATTGCTTTTGGTTTTTCTTTGTACCTGGTCATCTTGCTTGGTGCTTGGATGCAGATATGTAATGTGTTCTCCTGATGTTCAAAGCAGTCATGTAGTTACAAAGTGTGGCACCTGCATGTGGGCAACATACTTTAGTCTGTAATGAGGCTACAGGTGACAGCTTTGGGATTGGGCAGTGATATGATCAGCAGTGCTGCTGTATGGGGATGTGGGTTTTATACACACAATGATAGAGCTAAGAGCTGGCCCAGGACCCTCCTTTTCTTTCTCCAAGGGAAAAGGACAGAAGCAGGATACTCACGTCTTCTGCACCTTTTCCTCCTGCCTGGGCTGCTCACATGTCCCACCCCCTGAAGAAGGAAAGGGCTGAGGAAGGCATGTGGGATGGTGGTCCTTGGAAAGCCTTTCCTTTCACAGACACCGATTGTGCCTCCTGAGGGGTAGAGTGCAGCAGCCAGCTCTGAATTTGACTCTGAGGCGGGGGGACTCATGATCTGGAGTTTGCATCCACAATGTCCTTAATATATTGGCTATGAATAAGCAAGCACGAGAGGAGCGAAACAGTGAAAGATTGAGGGGAGACATCATTAATGTATATAAATATATGAGGGGAGGGTGTTTAGAGGATGGAGCCAGTCTCTTTTCAGTTGTGATTGGGTAGTGAAGGGAGAGAAAGGCACAGGGTCTGAGAGATGTAAGATGGTATGTAGGAGGTGTGGGGCTGGCTTTTAGGGGATTTTTGGGTCCCCAAAATCTGTCCCAGAGATGAGCCCTGCTAGCCCTTCAGGATGAAGCAGGTTCAGCATCAACGAGAAGTGCAGTTGGGCCCCCTGGCTTCCATTTTGTTTGAGGCACTGATCGTTCAGGGCTGATTTAAAGGCAAGCAGTTCTTTAAGTGATACATTTTATTGCAGTTCTTTTTCTTCTTTTGGTGATTAAGAGAAACATTGTCTGGGAAATGAGCATACCTAAAATCAGCTGGTAATTGCCCTGTATGTGACCGTTCTGCCTGAGGTCCTTGCATCAGTTACTTTGTGATACCTCCTGCCTGTATGAGCTAAAGTTTTGATGGCAGTCTTTTGGCTGGGTCAGGGTTGTAACCCTTGAGGCATTTAACATCCTGGAAGCTTGATTAACACGGAAGGGAACACAGAGGTGCTTCAGCTCACTGCTATTTTCAGTTCTCATGCATCAAATACATGGAAACATGGCATGAATGCACAAAGGAGAATATTTAATATCAATGATGTAATACTGTGGTGTTGATTCGGTGGCTTTCCAGCATTATTCAACACATCTTTCTGAGCAGAATGATCTTAGTGAAATGAGATTTTATTAAAAACAAGCAGCTCAGTGTATCGTTAAGCATTCAGAGCAACATCTCCATTTCCTTTCTAATGCTGTGGTGCTGAAAACATCCAATTTCAAAAGCGAATGTTTAACTACAAATGTAATTTGCAAGAAAAGAATTTTATTTATTTTTTTAGTCCTTTTGAAATCTGCTGAAAGCATGCATATTTGCAGGGCAGCCTTTCTTGCAGGGTTTTAATTTTCTTTTTCTTTCAAAAGAACTGCATAAGAAAGTTGTTCGAGTGATTTCTCCCCAGCTATTCTGCTGAGTGATCCCTAATTACCCTCAGCATTTGAAAGGTGAATGGTACTCTTATATAATCAACATTAATAATTCAGCTTCATCCGAGAAAGCTTATTACAGCTCGTTCTTTGATGCCAGAAAACCTCTACTAAAGCATTCATTCTCAATTTAATTCATAAGCTCTTAATAAAGTCAGTCCAGCAAAAGTATTTTGACTACTACTGTTAAAAACGTTGCTGAAATTATTTCAGATTGGCAGTGGTAAATAGGTATTGTAAATTTTAGTAGAAATATACTTTCACACTTCATTTTTGATCCTCAGGATTGTCTTGTTTGATTTAATAGAAAATTCCATAGAAAACAGTGTGCCCACAAACTTTCTCTTTACTTCCTTTCTGGATGCTTGCTTTCTTTCTAACTGCCCTCTCTGGTGAAAATGTCACTGTATCAAGTGAACAGTGTAAATGGAGGTGAACAGTGTCAATGTTCATTACAAAACAAGTATGGGAGATCACACAAGATTTCCAGAGGGACTTTCCATCACATTGAGCCACCACAACCTACTGTTACAAAATCATCATGATTACTGGAAGATAATGGTATTGTTCTCTTTCATTAATGACAAGAATGGGGAGAATTCACTGACAGACTGGTCTGATCAAAAGTACAACGTAAAGAAACTCCAAAAAGCTTCCACCATTTTATGGTAGATAAGGCTTTCTATAACAGTGAGTTTTACTCTAATACTGACCTGCAGAAATGTAGATGTTCATCTCAGCACAGTCTGGGTGATACAACATGAACAGAGATCCTCTGAAAGCACTCCTTTCTTTGACACCACTGTGCTTTCTACGAGCAGCTGCTAGATATGGGTGAATTTATACCAATCATCAAAATTTTCATGTGTTAACTTATTTCCTTCCCACTGTTTTTAAAGGGATGAGGGTGGACATTTGTTGTCTGCGTACGAAGGAGGGAGCTGGTGATGTGGCAGGAAGGTGGAGGTACAAAATGAGTTTCACAGGCTAGAGGCCTTCAAGGTCTAACCGCTCATTTGCAGCTGGGACTACGTGTCACACGTAGCTGTCTTAGACACTTGTGCTGGCTAGTGAAAGAAAAATAGGTCTCTTTTTTCATTCTATCATTTATAATTATTACTGAGATTTTCAAAATGTGGAAGAGTCAAGGGAGGCATTTGCTGTTTGAGCACCTGAGAAAATAGTCACTCCGACTCCAACATAAACAATGAAAAAAACATCACAGGGAACATTTTTTTCAAGGAAAACAAAAAAGGTACCTCTGCTTGAAATGCCTAATCCTGCAAATGTTTTTTATGGAAGTGCCATCATTTCTTCAAGGTGTTGTAAAGCTCAGCTGTTTGAAGCAGTTTTGCCTTATCTGTGGAAAATGAGAGTCCTGGTGAATGTTTCTTCACACTTGCCATTTCAAGACTCAAAATACCATATTCACTCATAGCAGTTGAAAGAAATGATTTCTACTAGGTAGAAGCATAGTCTTTTTATTTCTCAGCTTTTCTGTCTCTCAGAGGGGTGTGGTTTTTGCAGACCCCATAGGTGCACTGGAAAGATCACTGGCTTGTAAAATTCTTTGATATATCAGGATGTGAGATGTTGCAGGAGAAAAAAAATACTTTGATTATACTTGTTCACTTGTGTAATACATCCATGAGCGCTCATGCTTCAGTATTAGCATTCCTGGAGTCTGTCAGTGCTTAAAAAAAGCTAGTGGTTCTTTTCAGGCTTGATTGTATCTGGCTTAAGGTTGTCTGCTTTCAAAACTGTGGTTGGATGTCTCTGAATTGAAAAGTATTTGGCTGATACCGAGGAGATCCTTTTATTATTATTATTTTTTAAAGGGGTAGATGATCCATTGAAATGATTGTTATTTGTAACACAGAGGCAAAGAAAGAGCATGCAGTGTCCTAGTCAGGATGACAGACAGCTGGTGCTTGGGTTTCCAGCTGAAGTAAACCTGCATGGCTTGGTGCAAACCAGACATGGCTTGGGGCTACGAGTTTGTGGTAAATCCTTGCCAGGTTTTGAAGTGGAACAGTTTTCCAACTGAGCTGTTCACTTCAGCCATTTGGAAGTGGCTGTAGCTGTGTTTAGGTCCTCCTCAGTGAGATGGAAACCAGCTGAGAAAAGGCTGGAGCTAGGGCCATGATCTCACCAATTGTTGGCACCACTCTGCCTATGCCAGGATGGAGCTTCTAATATAGCTGGAGTGGGATAATCTTGTACAAGTTTTGATCTTGCAAAGAGGCGAGAGCCCTGGGTTATTTTGGGTCAAAAGAGTCTTGTATGCTCCAGGCAATGAGACTCACCTGGCCCAACGATATTTTTTTTTTCTTTTTATTGCAACAGTTAATGAGTTTTTGTTAATTTATTAATTATGATTTAGCAGTCTACGTATTACTATGAATTTTTGGTTTTAATCTATATTACTCGTATTACTCGTATTACTCGTATTACTATGAATTTTTGTTTTTAGTCTATAAAGCTTATTTGGAACAAAATATTTATTGTAGGTTATTTAATAGAGGTCATTTCATGTGAGTCTGTTCATCAGTGTGCTTTACTAGCTTTGGGCTTATCATATGACGATGTGTAATCAATCAATCAAACCATTTGTGGTTATTTGCACATAAAGCTGGCTTTTTTTTTTGTTTGTTTTAGTATCCAGACTGGCATGCATTTTTGTTGTGCTTTTCCATAGTTGAGCCATAGAAAAGACCAGTTGTTAGTCTCTGAGATATCCATCTGCTCAGGAAACTGTATGAAGAAAACAAACTGCCTCCTTAATTAGAAGGCTACGTCTGCTTCTGATTTGAATGACTAAATATTCCTTTTCTCTCAAATTAATGTGTTATTACTCACATGAGAAGTCTGCTTGTTTTCAGCAGGGATTACTAGTTAGCGCTGTGTGGGAGGGCCCAGCAGAAAAAGCCAGGGTTATCCTTGGTTATCTTTGTGAGAGGAATCTTCATGGAGGTTCAGTGGCCTTCAGGGCTGCCATGCAGGAAAGGCAAAGTGTGATTTGGAACCCTGTTGGTGGTACTGGTGGAGCCTTGTGAACCCTGAATCCACCCTGCATTTGAAGTCATAGTATTGTAAGCCCTTGTGTAAAGAAGAAACATCAGTCATTCCTTGTAACTACTTGTTGTGAATGATTTATAAACATAATGGCTGTTTGGAAAAGAACTGTGCAGCATGAATTTCAGGAGGAAAGAGAGAAGGATGGTAAAGTTACCTGGAGAAAAAATGTAAATTGGGAAAATTGCTGTTACTCAGAGCAATTCCTCTGACCCATGAAAGACATGAGAGGCCTACCTACTCCTTTGCACTGTTTCTCTGGGCGCATGACATTTTTGAGGGTTGGAAAATATGAGTGCGGATTAAGAAGGAAGCTGTGGAGTCCCCTGTAACAGTCAAAACCAAAGGTAATTATTAGCTGCATATGAACATGAGCTAATCTGGAGCCCATGCTTCCTTCATACCAGTTCTTATTGGCCACGAGCAGCTGTGAATAGACAGAAAGGGATTCAGTGCTGCAGTCAGTGCCCAAGTTTAATCATCAGCTTAGAGAGAGCCTCTCTTCTTCTTCCATGTAGCTGCATTACTCTGCTATCTTGTGACTTTCTCTTTGTGCTCAGAAACAGTTAATTATTTTGTTACATCCAAGTGATATATTGAAGCCTCACTACTGAAGAGTCATATGATTAGCAAAATGCCAACAATTTTGCCTCTGTAGAAAGGAGCTGTGAAATACAGCATTATCGTCTGAAGCAAATAGCCTCACTGATTTTCTACTTGTGTCCGTATACACATGGCCTCTGTAGACTTTGAAGTGTAGCAGAAAAGAGAAATTCATTTGCTGTTATTTGAAATTTAGTCATGCCTACAGAGAAAGGAGTCCTTTCGGAATGAGCCTGTAAGCAGTCACTACCTAAAAAATAAAATAGGAGTAATGGAGAAGGTGAGTGGGAAAAGGTAGACAGATGGGATTGCTCAAGGTCATTGGAAAGAGGTAAGATAAGGTCTCCTGCATTGTATCTGGTGGATAGCTGCTAGGCCACACGTTTCCTTAACAGGAGAGTCACCTTTCCTGTAGCCAAGTCATAGGTTCTCTTAGTCTGTGAAGACAAGCTTCTGCTCTAGATCAGATAGCAAGGACTTGAGCAGTGATCGTGCGCATGCAAGGGAAGCATCCCATGCAGCAGACCTGGGAGCACACTGATCCTTGATTCCCGTAGCCAAGCTGCATCCAGCTTAGCCATGCTGGGGTGGTGTGGTGCCTTCATACCACGTTGGTGGCCATGACACAGGAATACCTCATGTATCTGAGCTGGGGGTTGGGGACAGGACATGGGACACTGATTTACACCTCAATTCAGGGTCCCTGGTATCTTTCTTCCTAACTCTGGTATGGTGTTTACACCTGTGGGCGTGTGGCAATGGCAGCTCTGTTGGTGTTTACTCACAGATAGGTGTATAAGTAAGCACTGGCATCCACTGGCTATCCACCTGGTTAAGGAAAATTTTCTATTTTATCTATATTCTATATCTCTCTATATATCTATACACAGAAAATTATTTATTTTACCACTAAATATCTTAGTTTAAACAGGAACTCTGTTTTTCAAGGAATAGCCATTGCTTCATCAGAACAAAAAACTGTTTGGGCAAATGTTGTCTCCAGTAGTAGCATAGACATGGTCAGGAGATATAACAGTGAGGATAAAAGGACATCTGTGTGTGTGTTCACACTCCATTTTTTCCAGTGTTTGGCCAACTCTATTGATGTGAGCTGACCACAAGTGAATAGGACAAAGCTTTTGGCTCTCGCTGTGTACATTTTGCTCAGCTCCAGTGGAAAAGCTTTTAAGATCTATTTGCTACTAATCATTCTCAAGCAACGAATGAATGGGAAAGTATCGTACAAGAATGATTTACTGTTCATCATGGATAATAAATGAATGGAGTTATTCACTGGCAGTCACACATCTCTGGCTAATCTTTTTGAAGGTCACTCGTACCAGTCGCTAGTCTCTCGTCACATCTACTGCAGTAGGGAGCAGCACGTCAAGGATATGGAATTGCTTAAAAAGGTGGGATCAGGCCTGTTTGGTGGCCTGTGTTTGCTCTTCTCACTGATCCCTCCACTTCACATCACCAAGGACTAGTAAAGGGAAGATTGGAAACAGATGAAAATGTAAAACGCTGCTTAAGTTATTGAAATCATCTCAGCCCCAAAGAAAAGAGCTCTCAGCATTAATTGGTCTCTAAGGAAGTCAGAGAAGAACAGTTTATTTCTGGGATGTCCTCTCATGCCCAGATATTACACTAACCAGGTTGCAGGGCATCTGCAATGGTTTCCTCTTGGTGCGAAACCATCTGACTGGACAACTAGATTGCAACATATTATTAGCATTTTTATTATGTGCTACTTTAAGTTCTTCAAAAAATCCCCCGGTTTGGGTTTTGTGTTGCAATTTCCTTCCTCAGTTCCAGAGTCAGATAACACCAGAGGAGAATAGCAGTGTGACCCCACAGACGAGAAACATCCAAGGAAATTAGGCTGTTGTAATGACCTGGTAGGTGTGCTTGGGCACTGTTTACTCTCTGGGACTCAAAGAGACAAACTCTGTGTATTGCCTGCCTAGCACAACTGCAGCAGTCTTCTGGTGGCTCTGTTCTGTGCCTGCATGGGTCTGAGCACCATGGGAAGTACTAAATGACTACAGATCATTCACAGTGTACTAAAAATATAGTTCGTGTTTCAACCTAAGGGAACCACTCACCTGATGGCATACTGCATGCCAAGGAGGGTCTGAGGTCTTCGAGCACACGGGTGAGAGCTGGGGATAGGAGCAAAAGTGAGTAACACATTCCCAGCTTGACAAGATTTTTCCTTGCCAAAAGGTCTGTGAGGAGATGTAGACATCTACAGAGCTGCTGGAAAAGGCAATATTTCTTTCCCATTTCCCATAGGTGCAAAGTGGTTGTGCCACCTGCAAGGAAGAAAGAGGTTCAAGGGAAACAGCAAAATTTGCTGGCTATATATATTTTTTTTTCTGCCTCCCTTCATTGCTTTAGATAATCACTTATTTCTGCACAGTTTGCTGCTCCTGGCCCCCATTGGGCTTCTTTGCTGTCCCTGCAATGGCCATAGCCTAGACTGACTTGCTGCCGTGGTTAGGGGTCAGGCTTCTGCCACTTCTGCCATGAGATAGACCAGATATTGATCCCATTACTCTGAAGGAAGCAGACCTTAGTTAAAGACAACAGGCCACTGCTTATATGTACTAACAAGGAGAACTGAGTAAATGGTACCTTTTTACAGCACGTGCAGTGCCCGAATCTTTATACAGTTTGATGGGTAGCACTCCTATTGTCTGCATGGCCAGAATGTCAGCCTGTGTGTAACGCTGAGTCTGAAGCCCTGCAGCTCTGTGAACCCCTCTGGGATCTATTTGTTTTCACTCTGGATTGAGAGCAAACGCAGAAGAGCACAGACTGCTGGTTGTGACCTTGATCCGCTTTCAGAACCACAACACACCTTCCTTCTGTGCTGCGGAAAGTAACTACTGAGGTCTTCACTGATGGGTCTTAGAGACAAGCACTGAGTGAGTCTGTCTTGATAGAAATAGCAAGTGTTTATGCAAGGAACATCATTCTTGTAAGGGCTGTGCTTGATCCACAAAAGGACTCTCTTCTGTGGGTTAAAGTCAGCACCCACTGCATCATACTGATTCTTCTTGAAAAGTTTCCCCGGATACCTCCTGTGGAGATTTCAAGTGTGGGCCACAGCGAGGTGGTTACTGATCTGCTGACCTCCTGTCCTGGGGGAGGTGGGAGCGTGTTTGTATCATGGATACTGCACTGGTCCATCGAAAACGCACGCAGTTTTCAGAGGGACCATGTTGCTGCTCTGCAGCAAAGCCAGTTGAGAGTTTATTTTTGGAAGGCTGTTAATAAATAAAAGGACATTGAAAATACAGGTCACAGAGTACGGCAGTATCCTCTTCTGCTCTTCTCTGCTGGGCTCAGTGGAGTGACACTAATCTGGCCTCTTTCCCCTTTCTCTGCAGCCTTCCACTTCAAAACCAGTTTTGCATGGATTCAGGTTGCAGGGAGGTTGTGGGAATCTGGTTTGCTCACCTTGGCAGCTCTGAAGCCTGAGTCCCCATGAGAACCAGAACTGGAGCCTTCTACTCTGTTTCCTCCCAGAGATTCCTGTTTTCATCTGGAGGGACCAAAGCCATGTAAATATTTTTATTTTATTTTATTTTATTTTATTTTATTTTATTTTATTTTATTTTATTCTCAGAAAACCTTCCGTGCCCTGAAATTCCCAGTGATAACAAATCCAACCAAGTAGCTCAGTGCTACAAGCCCTGCTGCACACATGGACCTTGAGCACAATGTCAGCCAAGCTGATGACTGCAGCTGTGCTTCAGAGGCTTAGTTTGTTGTTATCAGGGTCCAGCAGGCAAACAGCACCCTGAACTTGGCTGCTGCACAGCTCCGGCTCTAAAATCCTTCTTCTCACTACCTCCAAGTTCAAACAATACAAGCACCATTGTAGTTAGGACTGCTGGTGGATGAAACCCACATGTGGAGGGGACACGAAGTTTGGAAGTAAGTTAGACCGTACTTTCTTACATGATCTAATTGCCCTCTGGCAGTGTCCTCTTTGCATTACTGTTGTTCAGCTTTCCCACCTCATCCTCCTGCATCAGTATCACTGTCCTTCTGTCCCCTCCCCTAGGCACACCATGCCATCGCTACTTATTTGCCATCATAAATTCATCTGGCTATGCATCTGGTGGGTTTCCCTTGTCAGGTCACACCAGCTTTCCTCACATATCCTCGATTATCCAAATTACCATGTGGGGGCTTGCTTTTTTTTCAGGCCTTTGACCAGTCAGTATCCTGGTAATACTCGGACGGATGGGGAAAGGGCACTGTAGAAATAAAAATGGCTCCACTTTGCTCATCTTTCATCTTCTTCCCCACATCTTCTCAGCCTCATCCTGCCGGACTGACCTAAGCAACATCTCCTCTTGATCTGCCTGTCACTTCTTCCTCTGCATCCCACCCCAAAGGCAGCTGCTGCCCCTCATCTCCCCTGCTGCATGGGCACCTCTCTGGTTGGAAAGTGGTGTCAGGCACTGCTCAGCCCTGTGGCTCACCTATTCCGTGGCTTCTTTTCAACTCTGTAAGCCACTTGAGTCGAAATGGGGATGGTTCTCTTGCAGAGGACAAATGAAAGGGGTGTTTCTGTCTGCTGTTGGATGAAGAGGAGATACCACTGGGGTCGCAGTGGGGTGCTCTGATTTCTGCACTACAGCAGGACAAATCTTTGTGAGGGCTGCCACCCTAATACAAATGGAGAAGAGCAGACTGACTTTTCAGACTGTCTGGATCATTTAGTGGAGAAGTTTTCAATGAAGTTCCTAGAGGAGGGTCTTTTGGGCTCAAAACTGGTTCATCTGGACATCACATGACA
Source organism: Cygnus atratus (assembly GCF_013377495.2). Lineage (NCBI taxonomy): Eukaryota > Metazoa > Chordata > Aves > Anseriformes > Anatidae > Cygnus > Cygnus atratus. Next base: position 98,467,526 of record NC_066364.1, read on the forward strand.
TTTTATCATGTTATACAGTAACAGAGAGGAGAAAGGGCAATAGAAAGAGAGATTTTTGTCAGTCCCTCTCAGCTGTTATATCAGACTTGGGTAGGGAGGGGTCATGGCAAGAGCCCAAGAGGAGGGAGAGCTTAGGACAAAGGGACAGAGAGAGGGGGAAAGAGAAAGTAATTGTAACCTGCCATAGCAGTGACGGATAGCAAATTCAAGTAGCCAGGCTCATGGTGCAGCCAATTAATCTGCCAGTAGAGATATGAGAACAGCTAATATCTTCTTTTGCCCCAGGGTTTATTTCTCCTTATTTATAACACCATTACTGAGAAAGACACAACATTTCAGAACTACTGCTTGCTTCATTTCAGAAGCAAGGAATGGTGTGTTGCTCCGCTGAGGAGGAAGGTTCCTGAAGTGAGATATGAAAAAAATGGTTTTTAGCTTGATTGGAGGAAAAATGTGATTGAAGGAATCTGAAGTAGATGTATTAACTAATTCAAGATAATGATATTGAAAAAGGCACATTCTCCTTGTGATTTTGATAATGATGGAAGTGAATCCATGTCCAGCCCTAATCTTTTAATTCAAAATGTTCTAAATCATCAATTACTAGCAATAGCCTTTTTTTTTTTTTCTTTTTCCCTGTATTTTTCTGAGGTATCTCCCACTGAGTGGTTTGGATTTTGTTTTGTTTCCTTTTTTCTCTTCACTGAAGAGTGGCCTGTTTGCTGTACATTAAATTTTCAGTGAGAAAATTATGTACTTACACTCATTAAAGAAATTCCATTGTGAGTTTCAGGGTGGTAACTAAGACCCTCTGATTTTTATTTTGAACAGGGAGGAGTCAATAAAATTCCAGATATCCCTCAGCCTCCAGCCAGGATAAAATGCCAGATTAACAATGTACTGTGGATGTTAATGGAGAAGTTGGAGAGTGAAGACAAGCCTTGTGCTCATTTCTAACACTGTTTGGGCATTTATGAAACACTCTGTGCAAATTTGAATTCCTCTAGGATGTCGTAGCTAGTGCCGTTCTTACTAAAGACTGAGTCTGCTGACCACATGAGGCCATGGGGCAGCTAGACCACCCAGGACTCTTTGTCATTTTCAATCACTTAATTATTTACCAGAGGGTAAATTGTACCATACTAGCATGTAGAATATTCATTCTTCTCTGGATAATTTTATAACTGCCTCTTTAAAGAAATTATACTAGCTTTCAAGTCATTTTTTCGTATTTGATTAGTTTGTGCTGTATAAGAAAATAAGTTCTGCCAGATGTCTCCTGTGCTATGGAGAGGATGCCTATCTACCCCAAATTTTCAAGTGTGTGTCCAGTTTGGGGCTTTCCCTAGGTATTAAGCCTGAAATGTGATTTTTGGAAATGCTGAGCCTCGGAAGTTCTCATAGACTCATGGTGAACTTGAAGACCAGTCACAGCATGTTGGGAAATGAGGTACTCTTTTCTCAACTCTCCAAAGTTATGACATCTGGTATTAACGCTTGAACTTTTAAGTACTTTTCATGAAAGAGTGCAAGAGACCACCCAGCATAGCCACCAGCCCGGTGGTTAGGAAACTCATCTGGTTCTTCTGGTGTGACTCTTTTTCTCTGTTTCTGGTTTTGAGAAGAAATTCAGCCTGAAGCTGGAAGAATTTCATCAAATCCTCTTGTGATGAACAGTACTGCATACCAAACATTAACATGAGAAGGGGCATCCAGTTGTAATGACAGCCATGAGATCCATACATTCCTGTTTCTGCCAGGATCACAAAAGTCCTACCAATGGTACTTGAAGTGCCATGACTCTGCCATGAGAGACAGCATGTAAAGGATCTTGCAGTCATATTAAAGCTCAGTAAACTTGCTGGTAGATGTTAATGACCTGGTTTTTGGGGACAGTTGGTGCTGGAAAACAAGCCACATGTAAAATGGCCAAGTTTGCACAATGAGTCAGCAGTGGAGAGAGAGTAGCAAAGTTAATCCCTGTGGTCTGAGATGTTGCAGTCAGGCTCAACTTCCTCTTTGCATGTGTGCTGCTCCTTGATGGAGGAATGGGGAGAGAAATTAATATTGATGTTACAGTCAAGTGCAGCTTTACAATCTACAGACCTCTATAGCGGGAGAAACCCAGTGGCACAGACCATTCCCCAGGACCTGTAAGGAACAGTCACACATTATGAAGGAGATGATCTGGCCCGGTCTCTGCGTCATTCTTCTTTTCTCTGGCTTCCCTCCCTGTAAATCACTCCTGCACACATTTTATGCCTACCCAACACATATGGAAATAATTAAACAGCTTTAGAGAGGAAGTGTTTCCCGTGATAAACCAATTCTCTCTTGGTACTTAAACACTGTGGAAAATTGACTACAAATTGACTCTGACAGGATTAGGGGTCCCCAGTGAGGGATTTTACGGACTCTTGAGAGACACCTGCTGCCTCCCCCTGTGTTTCTGCCTCTTGCACCATGGTGGCTCAGATGGTTTGCCTGAGTGCTTGCCTTTTTGTGTTAAGTGGCAGGAAAGCAGCTTTGCAAAGCAGAGTAATCATTGTGCCAGTCTGCAGGACTCACTGCTCCACAGCCAGTGCTGAGCAAAGTTCAGCAGCTGGCCATGCCGATGCAAGGTGAGGTGCTATCCAGTGTTGCTGGACAAAAACACTGCTTTTGCAGTCTAATTAAAAATATGCCATTGACTTGGGCTTCCTACACTAGTAGCAGTGACAGAACTTCTTTTACTTTTCTTTTTTTATTTCTTTTCTAGGTCAGGGTATTAGGAAACTGTAAGGAACAGTACAAGAAAACTTGAGACTATGGAGAGAAAAGCTAAATTCATAGAATGGTTTGGGTTGGAAGGGAACTTAAAGATCAGCTAGTCCTACCCCCTTGCCATAGATGCCTCCTGCTAGATCAGGTTGCCCAAAGCCCCATCCAACCTGGTCTTAAACACTTTCAGGGAAGGGGCATCAACAACTCCTCTGGGCAGCCTATTCAAGTCCCTCACCACCCTCATAGTGAGGAATTTCTTCCAAATATCTAGTCTAATCCTACCCTTTTTTAATTTAAGACCATTACACCTTGTATTGTCACTACATACCTTGATAAAGAGTCCCTCTCCCTATCTTTTGTTTACTTAAAGGGTTGGCCCCCTTTAGGTACTGCAAGGCTGCTATAAGGTCTCTTCAGAGCCTTCTTTTCTCCAGACCGAATACCTTTGGGTGTGGCCATCAGACCAGTTCCTTATCTACCAAACGGTCCACCCTTCAAATCAATCTCTCTCCAATTTGGAGATCAGGATGTCACGTGGGATCCTGGGATCGTGTCAAAGGCCTTACAGATGTCCAGGTAGATGACATTGGTTGGTTTTCCTTTGTCGACTGGTGCAGTCACTCCATCATATCATCAGTCACATCCATAGAAGGCCACCAGGTTGGTCAGGCATGATTTACCCTCAGGGAAGCCATGCTGGCTGTCTCAGATCACCTTCTTGTCCTGCATGTGCCTTGACATTGCTTCCAGAAGGATCTTTTCCATGATCTTGCCAGGCACAGAGGTGAGGCTCACTGGTCTGTAGTTCTCTGGGTCCTCCTTTCTACCCTTTTTAAACATGGGAGTGATGTTTCCCTTTTCCCAGTCACCAGGGACTTCACCTGACTGCCAGGACTTTTCAAGTATGATGGAGAGAGGCTTGGCAACTACATCAGCCAGCTCCCTCAGGACCCTGGGATGCAGTCATCAGGCCCCATGGACTTGTACCTGTTCAGTGTCATCAGGTGGTCTTGAACCTGCTCTTTGCTTACAGTGGGAGGGACTTTGCTCCCCCAGTCCCTTGCTACAGGTTCAGGGACTTGACAGATGTGGGAAGCCTGAGTGCCAGTGGAGACTGAGGCAAAGAAGTTGTTGAGCACCTCAGCCTTCTCCATGGCTGTTGTTACCAGTTCCCCCTTCTCATTTATCAGAGGGGGTACACTTTCCTTGGCCTTTCCTTTCTGGCCAATGTACCTACAGAATCCCTTCTTGTTATTCTTTGCAGCCCTTGCCGAGTTCATTTCCATCTGTGCCTTGGCTTTCCTGATCCCATCCCTGCACATCTGCATGGCATCCCTGTACTCTTCCCAGCCACCTGTCCCTGCTTCCACTGCCTGTGCATTTGTTTCTTAACACTGCATTTTGACCAGCAGGTCCTTGCTCAGCCACACTGTTTTCCTGCCTTCCCTGTTTGATTTCTTACACAAGGGGATGGAAAGTTCTTGCACTCTAAATGTCCTTGAAGAGTTGCCAGCTCTGATCACTGTCCCTGAGGACAATGTTCCAGGGGATCTCATCTACTAGGTCTTTAGACAGCTGTAAGTTCTCTTTCCAGAAGTTCAGGGCCCTGACTGCTCTTTGCCAGGCCCATATTCCTCGAGATCACAAACTCAACCAGGGCATGGTCACTGCAGCCCAGGCTGCCTCCAGTCTTCACTTCTTTAATGAGTTCATCTGCATTGGTGAGCTCCAGGTCCAGTAACGCTTCTCCTCTGGTTTGTTTGTCAGGGATCAGGAAGTTATCCTCGACTCATTCCAGGAGTCTCCTGGGTTGCTCCCAGCCTGCTGGGTGGCTTTTCCAGCAGACATGCAGGTGGTTGAAGGACCCCATCAGGATGAGAGCATTCAAACATGACGCTTCTTGTAGTTGAAGCAAGGAGGCCTCATCAAACAGCACCCCTTGATCAGGTGGCCTGTAGTAGGCCCCATCCACAAGGTGTCCTGTATCGGTCTTGTCCTTAGCATTTATCCACAAGCTCTGAACCTGTCCGTGGCTGTTTCTCAGAGGCAGCTCTTCTCAATCAATCCATTCTCTAATATGGAGGGCAACACCCCTGTCCCTCCTTCCCTGCCTATCTCTTCAGAAAAGCTTGCAGTCCTCTATTCTAGTGTTCCAATTTGTGATTTGAGGCCGTGTTTTATGTAATTGTGCTTCAGGCTTCTCTAACTATCAGTACTAGATTTTTTTTATTATTATTTTTTCCCCCTTCTCTCCTCAAACACTGAACTCTCTCCTAAAGCTAATTCCAATGCTTGTGTTGGATGCATCTACTTTATGTTCTCAGCAGAAGGACAGGCTGTATCAAAATTCATTAAACTATGTTATAAAGTGGTTCATTCCCATGGTAGTCTTGAGTTCATAAAACCAAGTAAGAACTGGAAGGCACTGACAAGTATGCAGAGTTTAACAGCAGCCACACGAACCCACTAATCACTAGCCATATGGGTTTGATAGGGATCTAAAGGCTTGTCACCAGTCCATGTCACAGCTGCGGTGAGCCAAGGTTTTTTAGGTTAGTAGTTCTGGAAATAACTGGGTTGCCCTACCCTGATTGTAGCATCTCAGTGTTGCTGTGTATGACAATGAGGAACTATGAGGACAATGAGGAGCCCGAAGCATCTACAACTTGCATTGGTACTTATGATCCTACTTGTTGTGGACTCGTTATGATCCTGAAGATTGCAAAGCTGCTGGGACACCAGGCTGTTTTATACCAGGAGAGAAAAAAAAAACAATAAAATGCCTCAGTGGTGGTTATCTCAAACCAAGCTATCTCTGAGACTTGTGCAGCTGAAGAGGTGTATGAGTTGAGGGTTCTGGATGCTGTCATGGCCCCGTGGGCTGTGGGAGGAAGGTGAGTGTTTTGGGGGAGTGAAGTTGTATGGCCCAGAGGGCTGTTGCATGGGGGTGGGGGGAATGTTTCTTTCCTGAAGTTCATTTGTGTCTAGTGAGGGAAACCAGGCCTGGCGACATGGACCTACTGGTGCTGGCCCTACTCTGAAACATCTTCTACTCACATTATAATTTCTAAAGGTTTAAGACAAGATACTGTTATGTGTAACTGGACACATGGCCCATGTAACAGCACAAAGTCTTGTAGTGCTGGGGGAGAAAACCACATCCGTAAAGGCTTTACCTGTTGAGCTTGTATTTTTGATGTTTAGTGTAAACTACTTGGGCATGTTCAGCCAACTCTGAACCTTTCCTTTTTTTTTCAGGTGTGCCCAACTAACACATTTGAGCACACTGTGAATGAAACTGTTTATGTGTGCCAAACAGATTTTGTTCTGCTTTGCTTGCTCAATAATGCTTCTGTCTTGTTCTATTAGCAAACCAAAGTCACCTTGGGTGGAGACATGCCAGTATGTTCAAGATTGGAGTTGACAAATCTGCCAGGTTTTCCTGAGATTGGTTATTGCTTGGTTTTAAAGTTTGTTAGAGAGAGAAGTAAATAATAATTAAAAAAAGCTCTCCTTACTAACCAGAGACTTTTGCTCCTGCCTGTGAGAGCTGAAGAAGCTGATACGGAGAAGGCCTTAGTAGAGTTTCTCTGAGGGTCCCAAGTTTGTAGTTACTCCGCAATCCAAACTTGATTTAAACATAATAATAATAACATATAACAATATCAATATATATAATAATAAAAAAATATAATAATATATATATCCTGCAAGTTTAATTCACTCCTGCAGGTGGAGAGGACTAAACCTGGTGTTTAGGTCTTTTGGCTTTGTTTGCTGATGTCCAACTGGGCATCAAATGTAGTGTTACCTTGACTGGGATCCAGTTTCCATCACTGGTGGATTTCCTGGGGTCTGATGGGTGTTGATCTTGCACTGCCTTTTGTTTGATGAAAGCTACATTTTGCTTCTCCCCTTCCTTCTCTTCGATACAGCTTTTTCTATGGAAGCTGCAAGGGGTTAGCATTTCTGAGAACATCTGGCTTGGTTTTAAATATCAATGGGTTCAAGACTAACTATGGCAAACACGAAATGTGTTCAAAACCAAATAATGAAAATGTGCAGGAGTTGAAAATAAGGGAATAATAAAGATAAAAATTGTATCAATCGTGCTATTGGGTGCTAGTGGAAGGTGGTATATGAGGGTCTTTTCTAACTCTGGGACCTCATTTGCTGCCTAGGTCCCAGCAGAAGTACATTGTGCTCTCTACTGAGGATCTGGAACTGCCAAGTCATCGCCTGTGAACTGTGTATGAAAAGGAGGAGTGAAACTGGCTTTGAATTAACTGGAATATACATCAGAGTGCCTTAAAGCTTTCGTCAAGTCTTGTATCCCATTAGTCCCTGTTGAAGAGGAAGCCTTAAAGACAAAGGAATTGTTAATGCTCTTGGGGAAAGAGGAGAAAACTACTTCAGGTAAGGTTAGATATTTTGAAATAAATGAAATGGTGCTTGCAACCCTCCATCCCTTCTGGCATCTCCTGGGGGTTTTCTGTGAATGGGTTTCTGGGACTGAACCCTTCTACATGGAGGGGGAAGCTACTGGTGTCATTCCTGTGTATGAAGAGGGGAGGCCTTGAGACCTGAGATGAGTGTGCGGTGCATATAAAGGAGTGTTAGTGGATCTGTATGTGATTTAGCAGCAATAAAACCAAAAAAAGTGAAAATTCAGACAAGAACCACAAACCTAGGGTCTGGTTTAGAGAGAACGGCTTTTCATGGCAAAATTCAAAAGCTCAGCCCTCATGAGAAGATCAGAGATGGAGGGGAAGTCTGGGAATGGAGATGGGTGGTATATGGGGAGGAAGAGGTGAGGAAAAGGCAGAACATGTAGCTGGAAGCCAAATTCAACAGACTTAAAGTGGGTGTTGGTCACAAAGAGATAAGAGAGAAATCAGCCACTGGGATGAGGTGCCATGGAAATTGTGGATGTTTTATCTCATTCTCAAATCATGAGTACCTGCCTAACCTGAGGATGAATTTTAGCCTAATCTCTCTTTAGAGATCAAAGCTGGTGTGTCTGTCAGTGAATTCTGAGAATTTGTTGTAGGCTTGAGGTAAATGCCATAAACTGGTAGCACAGCTGGATTATTACAGTCTGTTATTTCATAATAAGGTGTCAAATTCCCTCTGCCGTTGGAGTGGGATAGCCATTCTTACTCTAAAATCTGATTCATGCTAGCAGGATGTTTATGGGCCACTGAATGTGATGTCTTTGACAGGAGAATATGCTGCTGTGTTTTTTAAATCTGAGTGCCCTTTGTTTCTGCAGGATAATACCATTTGTACTCACACTAAATGAAGCTTTAGGGAGTTCAGTTGATTCTTCTGATAATCTGATATTAGGAATTACAAGCTTGTGACATCATGGTCAGATTTCCAATTAGAACAACACAGATTTTTGAGACTGTTTTGCATCTTAAAGTCCACGTCTCTGGAGGATAGGAGGAGGAAGATTTGGAGCCCAAGTATTTGGATCAATTCATCATATAGTTCATGCTTCTCCTTCTAAAAGAGAAATGGGAAAACTGAAAGCATTTTAACACTTGCAAAGTACTTACTTTTGTTTTCTTTGAAACTGAATGTTTACTACATTTTAGAAGGATCAATTTGTCTCCAATAAAACCTCAGTTTGGGGGCTTTGTAAACCCTTCATTTAGCTGGGGATTGATTTCTGTTTTAATAGGCTTATCTGAGAAAATTATTAGCCTGTTGGTTTGGGTAGGAGCGGGAATATCTATGTCTTGAGAATGGAAAAATCAGATTTTTGAACAGCTTTATTTCCAATTGTCACTTTAGTTGCTGGAAAATTCTACAAATTTTTCTCATGGCTTGTTGAAAAGTAGAACTGTTGCTTTGGAAAGAGCCTGATAAGAAGGAAATTTGTCTTGGCACATATTGCTTCTGACTCTGTAGTGCTGAAAAGTTATTTTGCAAGATTTTGCCTTTCACAAAATTGGAATGAAATATAGTCAAAGCACAGATATGTTTTGCTCTCAGAATGGGGTTACTTGAATTCTTTTTTTTTTCCCTCCGCATTTAATCAGAAAAGAGATAATAAAGAACAACTCGGAGTACATCAAAATCTGTTACATTGCACAGTCTGGAATAAGCATAAACAAGAAGGCAATTAAAGTCTGGTAGCCCTGGCTTCTTAAAAGGAGCTTGGCAGGAAAGCTTATTTAGATAGAGAACGTGGGGCTTGTGGTGTTGAATTCAAATGACTTCAGTGGCACCTGTAATGATGCAGCTTCAGTAAGAGTAGTAAGCTTGGGCAATGCCCTTTTGGTAATGTCCCTCAGGACAGCAGCTGCAGGGTTGATCAAGGTCACATGAAGTCTGTGAGTGGATTTGAACAGAAAGCATCTCGTGCCTTTTGAAAAGCTGGCTGCTCTTCACACAGGACTCCGAGAAGAGACAGGGCACATAGCTCAGAAGCAAGCCCTGGAGAAAGGGTCTGTGTGCATCAGGCTCTGGGTTTAGATAAAATACCCTCCTCCTTTTGTTGAAATCCCCTTGCTTGGACTGGGCTTTCATCAGCAAGGAAACTGCCAGCCATAAATCTCATGTAACCCAAACATCAGATGTTAGCAGGCAGTGAGATAAGTGGTGGTGGTAATGGAGACCACCACTGGAAACAGGCATGCTGTCCCCTGGCATGGCTTGCAGGGTGGAGGCTAGCCCTCAGTCAATGGGAAGCAAATTGGATTGTAAAACACTGAAGCAAATAAAACTGAGTTTACATGGCCTTTCCCCCAAATGACCTTCCCTGTGAATGCCAGTGCCATTCCTCCAGCACCTCCTCCCCACAGCCTGACGAGGAGCCCGTTTTCACTGGGGCCTGTCCTGCAGTGTGCTGTAAGCAATGGGCCTGGGTGCTTGTCAGCAGCTGGCTGCTCCTTCACGGACCATTACGTGCCCAGAGGTCCCGAGCCTCAAGTTGTCCTTCTAGGTACAGCTGTGAGTGCAGCGAGACCTTAAATTGCAGCCAGAAAATTTGTAGCAGTGTAAAGCTGGCCATAATGGCTGGGTAATGGATCTTTCCTCCCCTGCAAAGCTAATGCTGGGCCTCTCCATCCTTGGTGCTTCAATTGGTGCCTCGACGTGTGCCACGCTACTCAAAATGACAAGAGGGTGGTAGCTCTGCTGGGTGGAAAAACATGTCATTAAAAAAGGCTGACAGCAGACAGTGCAAAACCACAGCAGGCAGTGTATTTAGCAAACTGGGCTCCCTGCTGTGTGAAGAGGTTAAGAGGAAGGAGAGAGAGATCATTCATAAAAGAGCAAGAAGGTATCACTTGCTGGTAATTCATTTCTGTCATGCTGTTTCATGCAGAGCATGCTAGGGAGCCTACCCAAACCACAGTGGAAACAATAAATGAATGTGTGTGACTGTGCAGGCTATGTGATGATTACTCTCTCTTCCTCTCCTTGCTTAGCTGTATTTCTGAGGAATAAGCACATCTAGTAAAACCTAATTCAACTAATAACCTTGTTTTTACTAAACTCCATTGAATGAGTAAGTATTTGCTAGTGCCTCATTTATCTGAGTGGAGATTAAAGTTTTTTTTTAGTATGGCAATGGTTATCAACTATTTGTAATCACGGCATAAACCTGGGGGAAAACATCTATCTAGCATTTTCTCTCTATACAAGGTGTGTCTCCTAAGTCACAATCTTTGTCTCACCTGCATGTGAGCTACTTGGAAGCTCTCTGTGCATGGTTTTGCTTGTTCATACCCTGTGCTTTTGGTACAATGAGTGCCCCAGGTGTCAAGTGGCTCGGAGATGACAAAAGCGCTGGGCTGACTGAAACAGCTCTGGTGGTGGCTATTAATTTTGAGGCTTGGACCACAAATCGTCACTGCTACAGCCCAGTGCTCTGTACAGCTAGGGAAGTGAGAAATGTCTCTTTCAGGATGTGCGTTATTATTTTTGTCTTGAACCACCTGCTGAATGATCAGGAATGAGTCAGTGTCATGTACAGAATGAGTTCCCTTGGTGGGTCCCTTGTGCTGCAGAGTGATGGAGGTGTGGGGTGGAAGGGGAAGGACATTACGGGTACAGAAAAACCCTGCAACACCCACCAGAAGACTCTTGAAAGTACCTCAAAGAGCAAGTTAGGAAGTGGTGTGTTGCTTAGCAAAAAGGTGAAAATATGATAGGACACTTCTGTTTGGGTGAGCAAAAAGTCATCAGGGTTGTAACTGAAGAGGTCTGTGTTGAGTACTTGTGGGTCTGCTCTCTGTAAGTGCACCACTTGGTTAAAGTGGCTCCTTACCACTTCTGGAAAACCTCAGGCAGGAGCCAGTCCTGGTACTGGTGCCCATCCACGTTATGGATGTATTTGCCTGTATCTGTTTTTCAGGCTGCTTTCGTGCTATCCTTATTCTCAGTTTTCATCCTGCAGTTTGTATCTTTATTCCTGCTTCCGATACCTTTGTGGTTTTGTCTTCCTCCACTTACACTCCCCTTGCTCCTGGTCTGAATCTACCTCCCTCTAAGCAGAGGTTTGTCCTTGGGTACTGCTTGACCTGCTTTGCCAAGGTGTTTATCTTCTGCAATGCAGATATCAAACTTTTCAGTTCAATGTTTCCAGAGGCAGGTTGGCTGAGGCAGCACTGGGGGAGGCTCCTTGGAGAAGCGCGTTTGCCTTCACTAACCCCTCCAGAAATTTGGAAGGAAAGTGAAAGGGTGCAGAATATCAGGCCAGGAGACAAAGACAAGGGAGAAACAGAAGTTCTGCACCAGCAACAGGCACTGCATCTGCCGGCTGCTTCATGGGACTGGATGTGAATTCAAAAATTACTGACGAAAAGAAAGCCAAAAAGGACTTGATTTTTCTGCTCTTAGGCTGCAAAATCCCACAGTGACTTAGAAGAAATTGAAGTCCTTACATCCCGTGGTGACTTTGAAGTGGAAGGGGAGCCTCTTATTTCACGGGGTTTGACTGTAAAAGCATCTTGTAGCCAGTAGTCAGCTCCTTGCAGGAGCATTTAGCTGCATACCACAGATATATCCCCTGCTGCACAATATCCTTCCTCCTTATGGAGGAAAGATACAACGAAATGACAGTAAATGCCATGGCATTTCTGCAAGTTATTGATTTGAGGGGCAGCTGCTTCCATTCCAGTTGCTACTCCACCACTCAGCACCCAGGCTGCGTAAATTCACAGCAAATGAAATTCACATTTCAGTTACTGCTGGTTGTGATAGGGGAGCTTGGACCAGCAGCGAATGCCAGTGCCAAGGACACCTAATCAAATCTAGTCATGCAGATTCCTGCCCCCCTTCCGTCGGCTGGGCAAGCTGCAGGGCGTTTTAGGGCTGCAGTGAAACTGGACTCCCTGTCCTCTCACAGGCGGTACTAGCAGCTAGGAGAAATGGGGAATACTTTGAGGGGGAATGAATACACCTCTTTACTGGGCATCCCTCCATGTCTGTGGAGCGTTTTGGAAAGCAGATCTTTCAGTGTAGCCCAGTGTGGTGGTGATGAGCAGCAAGCAGAAGCCTACAGAGAGCTGTATCCTTCTTTCTCATTGCACATTGTGCTCACCAGGTGAAAGCTCTGTGGTGTTTGAGAGTTCCCTTCAAATCCTGCTTTAGCTCAGTTATTTGGAGCCTTGGTGCCCTGCAAAATTTGCCTTTTATCAACCCCCATGCAGAGAAACTGAGCTGTAGTAAACGCTTGGTGCTGCTGAGCAGGATAACACGTGTGATGAAAAGGAAGGTGCCCAACTCTCAGCTGTGCTTGTGACGCACGCTTTGCCTAACCACAGCTGCTTTGTACTCAAGGACACTGTTTCAACTTTAACCCAGGCTGTTCACAGCTTCTTTTACCAAATTATCCTTCTGAACGCTGCTGGCCATGCCCTGTCCTAACCTTAGCTTCTTTGCATCCTTCTGCCCCTCTCCCAGTGCTGACAGGAAGGTAATTTGGTGGTGAGAAGGGTCCCAGGCCAGAGCTGGGAGCCACGGAGTTGTATGTGATGAGGAAATGTGTGTCAGCTGCCCTAAGTGTTTTCCTGAGGACGGGGACAAATAGAGGCTAAAACCTTGTTGGCTAGTGCTGCTCCCTGAGAGGAGTGGCTCTCGGGTCTGCCTCAGTGAACTGGGCAAGTAGCAGTGAATTGGGAAAGGGGTCTTTACTGCAAAAGTACAGTGCCCCAGCAATGAATCACCACTTGCACCAGCTCCCTCTGCTCCAAACTATTTCCCTGGCTGTAGAAATACTGTCCATCTACCCCTCTCATGCCCCATCTACATCTCCAAAGACTTTTTCCAGCCTCTGCAGTGAGGGCTTCTTGTGCGAACTCCTCTTCTGGCCTTCCACATCCTTCCTGGTGTTGTTGAAGCAGTGCAACACCCCTGCAGGCTGGGAGCACCTGGGGATGAGAAACCACTGCTGGGGAAGGTTGCTCAGAAAGGTAACAATGCCTTTCAGGAAGAAGAAATAATACATAGGTAGAAAGAAGGGGCTTGCTGAGCTGGGCAAGGGTGTTTGGGCTTGGGAGGTAGAACCAAATGCAGTCTTCACATGGGGAGCTAGATTCAAACTTTCTCTCATCTTCAGGAAGTGTTCTGGCTTACACTGGTTTGCTTCTCATTGATGAAGGATCCTTTGACTTCATCGAATTCATTTTGACTTCTGTAGAAGGGGCAGAACATCCACGACCTTGGGCTCCACGCACGCAGCTGTACTGAGGCAGTGTCGGTGCCCGTGTCTGCGAATCAGGGCTTCTGGGTGCCAACCACTGCAGGAGAGAGATCGTCCCTTCTGCTGCAAGCAAAATGCTACAAGAAAAAACAGCTGTCATAGCTGGCAGCTGCTGGTGGACTACACGCAGACTTAATGTGAAAGAAAAGCAGCAAATCTGTTGGCCTCAGCGCACAGCTTACCAGATGCTGGGGCTGTGACATCCACATCTGACATCTTGCCTCCAGCACAAACCACTCCTGGTGCCTAGAGCAAAGCAGAAGAGGTGCAGTTGTGAGGCTTGCTCTTCATAGGAAGTATGGTAATCCGAGATGTGATGCTTGAAAATATTTCTACACACAAAACACTTTCGACCTTGTGCCTGCACATAGAGTTTTATGCTCCAAGGCATATTTTATGTTAAAGGTGTGTACTTCTAGAGAAAGAATTTGGCATGAGTTTTAAAGCCATAAATGTAAGAGCTCTTAGACAAAGTACACAAGGCTGTGCTGTCTGTCTGGGCATTCATTTCACCATCATCTGTCTTGCCTTGCCAAATTTGTTTGTTGCTTTTTGCTGTCAGTGTAGATAAACCAGTGCTAATGTAGTCCACAATATTTTTTTTTTCAGTCTTGTTCTATGGAGCCAAAAGCTCTGCTTAGATAAATCAGTGCCCACCTTAGTCACTGGCCGGGGCAGCCGTGGAATAAACTGGCTGCCTGTGTGCTGGGGATTCATGGCTGCACCCCTGCCGTGTCAGGCCTGTGAAATTAGAGAGCCAGGCGTGAAATCAGCAGCTGCTACAAGTGTAGTTCATTCTGCTGACAACAACGTATGAAATTAGTGTAGGTGTTTCCTGCAGCCCAGTGTGAGAACCTGCAGACCAGTTTCTTCCATTCTGGTTTAACATTTAGGGTTAGGATTACGCAGAACTGCAGAAGCACTGCAGCAAGATGTGACCTCGTGTCTGGGCTCCTGCACAGCCTCCAAGGGGGGGAAGGTGGGTGACAAAGACAAAACTTGCATATGCCTTCTCTATGTCTCCACATGGGGGTAAGACACAGGCCTGGTTAATTGCCCAACACAGTTGGAAAAAATATATATATTTGATTTTAATGTGAAATTTCTTTGCTATGGAAAAATCTTTCATTCAAACCATTTTGAATTCAACTGAATAGACACAGCTGAGGAACACCCCAAAGAGATAGAGAGTAATTTCCATTCCCCTACAGGGATGGAGAGGCTGGAGCGTGAGGGAGACATAGCCAGCTGTATCCACGGCTGCACAGCAGCCAAGGCTGCAGTTCGGAGCCACATCTAGACTTCTTCAGCTCTGGTTTATTGCCCTTTAATATTGTCTGTCTCTTCCCCCATTGTTCCCTCCCAGTTCTGCCATTTCAATTGAGCTGCTGTTTCAAAAGCTAGAATAAAAAGGGGATGTAAAAGGTGTTAAAGATGTCAGCTGGAGTTATCAGCACCCTTCTTTCAGGTGCAGTCCATCCCTAGATTGCATGGTAACCTATGAAAGATTTTTTCCCCTTCCAGTTTTGGGCCATTGATGTATTTTGCCTGTAACAGAGGCCAGGGCTCTGCTGCATGTGGGCAGGCTGCGTACGGATGTTTGTAGCTGCAATAGCAGTGGGCTCTGTGCCTGCCGTGGTTTCGGCTCAAAATATGCCTGGTTTGGTAGCTCCCCATTAAGTATGGTTCAAATGAAAATTGTACTGTCAGGAATGGGCATCAGCTCTGACATATTTTGTATTTGAAATATTTCGGCAGTGGATGTGTGAATTGGGATGAGATTCCTGACAGCTAGATTTCCCCCATACAGAATTTGCATGCACAGGGACCGCCTGCTCGCCCTGCCCCAGCTGCTGCTACTACCTTGGCCCCACAGGGGCAAATGGTGTGGGTGCAAGGGGATGCCAGAGGGGAGAGGGAGGGACAGAAATCCATCTGGGTGTCATTTTTATGCAAACAGTTATTCCACACACGCCCACCACCCCCCCAAAAAAAGGACAAAAAAAACAGGGGGGTGGAAAGCAGCTTCACATCAGCCAGAAGACTTTGCTAGTCAAATGTAGCCAGCTGTCTGAATGAAGTTTCTCTTGGGAAAGTTCAAGCATTTTATTTTGGACTTTTAAGCGAAACTCTTTTGTTTCTCAATGGCTTTTGTTTGGGGGTTGAACTAATTGCAGTTACAAACATGAAAAAAAAAGGTTTGAGGATGAGGGAGATTGAAAGCAAATGCTGAGCTGGAAGCCAAGTGAATGTGAAGGGTGTGGATGGGTTGGTGAGAGAGGTAATATTTTAGGTCAGGAGTGATGCAAGTTGGGGGGTTTCCTTCAATGAGTTTGTTGTTGCTTGTTTTGGCTCTTCCACCAATTGAAAAAATGCCTTATATTGCATGACTGTAAACTGTAACAGTCTTGGTTCAGAGACAATTTGTATATATATAGCATTTGCCAGAGAATATGACAAAAACTCTGACATTCCTGACTTCCGCTAGGCCTTCATCTAATGTCCATTATACAAGGTAATGGATGCTTTTTTTCCTGTAGTTTCTTGGAGATTAATTTTCTACCACCTGTCTCGAATATCTGGTGAAGTCTGTGATATAGATACAAGATTATGGCTTTTCTAGGCTTTTATTTAAATGTTCAGGCTGGGCAAATATTGCGTATGATATGTGTATTTTCCCCTGTTAGGCATAGGGAAACTACTGCTTTTGCCTTTGGTTCATTTTGAATGTATGGCAGAGGCACCCAGGAGTTACTGAGGTGGTTACTGCACAGATCAGTAAACAGATAAATGGATCATGTCCTCTTTGCTCTCGTAGTTTTGAAATCAGTTTGCAAAACTCCACTTTCTAATCTGCTGCCTTAATCCAAGCTCATCACTTTATTTCAGACTGGCTCCTGATTCTCTGAATGATCAAGTAAGCTCTTTGTTCCCCGGCTAAAAATATAATCCGTTCAACAAGGCTGCAATTAATATTTTCCTGTCACCATGTCCTGTGCTTTATCAAGATTTCAGATCAAATGTGGGCATTCAGATGTGAAGAAGGCACCACTTCATGATTTTACCCTTTCAGTTTGGTGGTAGTTGGGTAGAAGAAAAAAAAAAAAGAAAGTCTCCAAAAAGGGAAAACTTGATAGTGGCATAATGTTAGCAAGTCTTTTAATTTGATAATGTGTTTTTTGATGAGGAATCTGAACTTCTGAAGGCTTTTATTTCTGAGGATGATGAAAATCAGCCCTCTGGGAAATGATTCCTCTGCAGTGTAGCTCTTTAATTTGGCTGTCTGAGCCCTTTAATAATGTTACTGCTTTCTAATTGGAAGTCACTTCAAGGCAGACTGGGTTTTGATTGTGATTGATTTAATACACCCTTATTGTAGCTGGTCTTGAGAAACCTATCTTGACATGGAATAAAGTTATTAATAAGCTCTGCCATATATTCTTGATCCATGGCTGGCACAGAGGTACAGTCTTCATGCTTTAATTTGACCCTGTTGTACCTTGTGGAGATGTATTCTGGAGATTGGGAACTGTCATGGGGAAACAACAACAGTTAGTTCTCCTGCAGAGGGAAACAGATTAACTATCTGTCTATCCATTTATCTCCAGTTGGGCAAATTCTCCAAAACTTGACATTTGACTCATCATGGAGCAATTGTAAGGGAAGCTGATGAGTTTGATACATTTGTGTTTTATCCTTGTTTGAGCTCTGTCTTCTTGCAGGGCTATGAAGGAACCTGAGCCCTGCAAGCACTCTGTGCAGCTACCTCCCTGAGAAGTTTGCCCCTCCTGGAGGAGAAGGGTCCGTGTGAAGGACGAGGAGAGAGCACTTTGCCACCCTGTTGCTCTGAGAGATCCACAGTAAGCACCTCTTTGCTGAGCTGCAAGGCAGGGCATGCTCCCACATTTCCTTGTGCCTGGCTATCTCAGGTGCAACATCCTTCCTGCTGGCCGGGGCCCCAGACCTGCCCAGTCCGTTCCTCCCCTCCAGGACTTTCTGCAGTGTCGAATGCCTCTGCTGAATTCCCGGGGACAGCTTATACCAACAGCAATGAATTTAAGTCTCAATCAGGATAGAAAGAGTCAGAATTTCATCTTCTCTCTCACCAGAAAGCAAGTAGGAGCTATTCAGCTTCCAACTCTTTACCTACCGGGGCACAAAATCTTCCTGTTTATTGTCTCAGTTAAACTGCAGTTGAATTGTGTTAGTTTTAGTTCATAACTGAAGTCCAAGTACTGGCTAGAGCCATAACACTTTCCCTCTTGACAAGCTCACATTTTGTAGTTTAAGGCCAAGGATTCTTTTCAGCAACCCCATTACTGATCCGAGAGCAGTGTGTATTAAAATGTCAGTCAGTTTCTTTTAATTATGCCTGTAGCAATCTAGGACAGCTGTTGATTTTATTATGAGAACGCTATCACTTTTGACAGATTAAGAAGAAGCTGGTTCTGGTGGGACACCCATTCTGTAAAAGCACAAGAGGAGTGCAGGCTTGTTGGGATAAAACTGGCCCTTAGCCCATTGCAAGTTATTGGTCCTGACCCAAAGGAGGAGTGATAATTTCCATAAGACCTCCACCGATGTTACCTGAAATGATATGATGTAACTGTAAGAACTTTTGCTAACCTTTTGTTGTGGGTAATGCGCCCTGTAGTGACCAGGACAACCTGTCCCCTTCTGCTTGGGGTGCTCAGGTGTGCTGGCCGCAGCTCCCTCTGCGGCTGGCAGGCGTGGGACGTGCAGGCAGTGCCGTGCATCAGGGGGTGGCAGCGGCACAGCAGCAGAGCCTCTCTGGATTTGAAAATCTGGGCTCTGTTCCTCTTCCCGAGTAACAACACGTTGCTTCAGTGATGTAAAATGCAGCCTCACCTCTGAAGTGTGGTGTCGGTGAGCTGGCTGCTTTAACATCTTGCTGAAAGCCATTGTGTTTTATTTTCCAAGCAAACGAGCTTTGCTTTCTCATGATGTAAGAGAGCAAACTAATTGTGCAGGGATCCTGGCTCTTACCTACAGAAAGCATTAAGAAATGCGTCCTAGTGCACGGGAGCCTTACCACTCAGCGGGTGTAAGATTCAGCTCTGTGCCTGAGCTCTGACGCACTTGGTGCTGGCAGATGCAGAGAGATTTCCCTGCGCACATGATGAATTTACATGGCTTGGCTTCACATCACTTGCACTCATTCCTCTACCAGCTGTCACAGGGCTCACGTGTCGTGCCAGCGGTACCAGCTCTTCAGCACATTTCTCCATCGTCCCTATCACAAGACTCACATCTGTCTGCCTCCCTTTTTCAGAGGCTCTTGTCTCATTTGTAAAGGCAGAAATGAAAAATAAAGTGCTGAGTCACCAGGTAACGATAACAAAAATGTCATTTGTGCCCGAACAAATTAATTCTGTGTTGCCTATAGCATGATGAGTGAGTTTCAGTCCAATGATCTGCCAAGGACAGCAAAAGTTCTGCATGCTGATGCCATCCCTATCACATCCCCTTGCTAAATTCCCCTTAAGTGTGTCCTGCTGCATCACCTTACAGCCTGTGTGCCCAAGGTAGTTGTAACCAGCTAGCGTGGGAGCTGTGACAAAGCTCACTGGGGCTGGATGCTGTGGTATTTGCTCAGCCCTAAAGGGTCCTGCAGCCTCTGCCACGTCTGTGTTGCCCTCCTCTGCCTGGGGATGTCTGGGGAGGCATCTCAGGGGGCTCTGCTGCTCTGCAGTTGGGTTGTGCTGTGAGCTGTGGGACTTTGCTCATCCTTCCAGGTAGGTGCAGGGGAGTGATAGAAAGATTATCAGCACTCAAATGATACAGGTGTTTATTTATGTATTACTTTTATTTTTTTGAAAGCAGTGCCTGGCTTCACATGCTTACCACCAGCCTGGTGCAGATGCAGTGTCTCAAAACACTGATTTCTGTGTCCTGGGTGGGAGGATCAGCTTTAGCCCAGCTACCAGCCCTGACAGCAAGTAATCAGATGAGTCATGATGGAGAGACGATTTACAGCTGGAAGGCCAGGAGAACACCGAAGCGAACCATTCTATACTTACATATCTTAAGCAGAGGGTTAATGAATGGGGCTGCCACTGGCAGACCGTGCCCAAATGCAGGAAATGCAGGTCAGGTGTAGTTGATGAGATCTGTTAAAATGAGGGGTGAAGGAACCTAATGCCTCAAAGGATGGGAGCTGGCTGAAGATGTGGTCACAGTGTGGCGTAAGAGCTTTGCCTCACATGGCCTCAGAGTAGCAGCTCCAATGCAGGAACCTCTGTGCCAGGTCCCAGAGAAAAGGCATCTAGGGGTATGGGCATGGCTTAGGCCTGCTGGGCAGATGTGCTAGCTGTTCTGGATCCCCCACCGGTCCTGCTGTGGTGATCAAACCCATGCCAAGTGCTCGTGGATTTTGCTGCAGATCTGGGTAAGGATGGGCTCTGCCCTGCATGGGGCAAAAGGCTGGTGGATTTGTTGTTGTTGTTGCGTTTCTGGTGGAGCTCTCTATGGGTGTGGGCACAGCTCAGCTCTCGTGCCAGGGAGGCTGGATGTGCTGTGCTCCTGCTTGGGTGGTGTCTGGCCTCATTCACGGGCCCTTACTTAGGGCCTGATGGCATCCAGCCAGGCTGACCTGGGGCCTGTGCTCCCTCTCTCATGCAGTATACCACTTTGCTTGGTCTCCTTCTTGCCCTGCACGTGTGCTGGTGGTCTCCTGGGACATCTTTCCCAAATGCTGCTTGTCTCTCCAATACCTCAATGTCCTTCCCTTCAGAGGTGAATCCTGAGCCCAGCAGCAGGGTAGTACGGGCAGCTGGTTGGGCGCTGTGACAGCCCCCAGCACCTCAGGAGGCAGGTGGGACATGGAGAGCTTCCAGGGGTGTTTTGCAGTGAAGCTGAGGGTGAAACAGTTGAGGTACTGCTGGTTCTGGTGGCTTCTTCCTCCATTTTGTGGGTCTCTGTTGCTCTTGTTTAGCTGAATAGCTTGGAAAGTCTCCTCCAGAGCTGGGATGTGGCCTGGTGAAAGGGCTTGCCATGGTCAGAAGCAGGCCGTGACTGCTCCATCACTTTGGTGGCTCAGGTGCCAGAGAGTTATCTAGTGGGCTTGCTTTTTTCATCTGTGCTGGGAAACCAGGCTGGCATTTGCAGCTCAGGCAAACATAAAAAAGGGCATGTAGGTAGGTATTCATACAGAGGCAAAAAGTATTATCGAGTAGCTTCTGCAGAAGGTCTGACAGTCAAAATATTCATGGGAACTGGTGGAGGTCTGTCAGACTGAAATTAGGATTTTGTTATTTGCGAGTATTTAGTCACAATATTGATTGAAAGTCATAAGGAATTGTAGGAGTCCTAGAAAAACAGGCTGCCTAAGTGGGTTTGTCTGGCCTTCCTCCCAATGTTGGGTTTTGCATGTGTGAAATGCTTGTGGCAGCCTGCTGTCTCCTTCTGCTCAGCATAAGGATGGCTTTTTTGCTCCAGAAGCTGCTGTTTTCCAGTGGAGGATAAAAGGATTTCTGTGATGTCTGGCTTACCTGTACTTTAAGAAGCATTTGGGAGGGAGTGAAACCAAAGGAGGGGGATTACAGCTTTGTTTTCTTTGCCAGTGAACTGACAGCAGTCTGTTTCTCTCGTGCTTGCCTGATTCATGAAACAATTTTTTCTAAATCTAGCAGGAGTACCTTTATGTTGTGTTTTTGCCAGCAACAAAAAGAAAATCTCCAGCTTCTCCTAGTTAAACAAGGAGTCAAAATCTGTCTGCATTTCCAGGCTTTAATGTCTTTTGCTGGAGACACCCTTCCTATGCCGGGTTACTGTCGTATGCTGTGCAAATACCTCAGACACTTCAGCTTTGGGAACATCCCCTGAACCCAGAAGCCTTTAAGAATGTAAAATCCCTGAAGGTCTTTCGGTCAATCCCCCTTTTTTTTTTTTGTACAGGCTTACTTTGCAGTTGTGGGTTGTGATATTCGGTGTGGCTGTGCCCTGGATTGCCCAGTGCTGGGGGGAAGTTTTCTACATGAATTGCTCTGTATAAATAAACCCGTGACAACAGTGATGAAAAATGCAGGCTTTTGCTGTAAAAGTGCATCATCTAGTTCTTATTCTTCAAGAATTCTTCCACCAAATCATCACAAATCATTGCTCCTTTCTCGTTGCTGTGTTGTCTGACAGCAATATTTTTGTATATAGGGACAAACAGAAGATAAATAGGGAAAAAAAAGAAATAACTATACAGGATCGATCCTAAAAGCCTGTTGAGCAATTGCCCCCTGGAAAGAAGAGCTCCACAGCATATGCATGGGATTTTTAACTCTTGGCTACCATTTACAATAACTTGATAACTTTGTTTTCTATAATCTCTTTTTTTTTTTTTTCCTTTGGCCTAGCTCTAGGATGTTGATGATCTGCTTTTGTCCCCCCGCAGTGCACATCAGTGCAAGCTGCTTCATTTCTCTGAGGTGCCCTAGAACAGGAGGAGAAAGCTGAGGATGGAAATTAAAGTTATGTTGGTAGATTTCCTGGGCTAGATGTGGAACAGCATTCCTGTGCAAAGTGAGATATCCAGCACACACAGGGTCTCCCCATGACTGCAGACTGGGTGAGGGGGAGGTGGCATCAGCTGAGCTACCCTCATCCAACAGCACATAACCAGAGCAGTAAGATGAGGACTTGGTATTACCTGCTATTGTCTGTGCACATAGCGCACAGATGTCTTTCACTGCTGAGGGTCTGGAACTTCTTTATGGGCACTTGGCAGGAGGTGTTGATGCCTTGCCTCAGCTCAGTGTTCTTCATTAGCCCTGTCTCAGCACCAAGAGGATGCTATTGCAGTGCATGGCTTTTCCATTTAGACTGCTGCAAGACTTACTAGCTCTCCAGCTGCTGTTAATAATGATGTATTTGTCATGTGCTGTTTAATTAGTATGGAGCATGAATCACAATAAAGGAGAGGAAGAGAGCTGAGGTAAATGTCAGTTGATATACCAACAATGAGGCTGCAAACAAAATTCCTCTGTATGCTGGCCACACAATACTGAGGTCCCTATTATAATGGGGAGAGTGAAGATGCACTGCTGCCTCTTCCCTGCAGGCATGAAGACCTTGGAGGGACAGCTTTTTTTTTTCTAGACTTAACACCTGCATGGCATTCAATACCTGTTATCGCAGAAGAGCAAATAAAGAGCACGCTGCCTGTCTTGCAGAAGCCAAGGGCAAAGCCTGCTGTCATCTTCACTGATGTGCGTTGGCAGTGTCTGACACTGGCTGGATTAGCTTGTTTAATTTGCTGGCTGTGTGGCTTTCAAAGTGATAACTGCAATGAAATGACCAGGGTTTGGTTAGTGCTGATGTGCTTGTTATTCTTAAACATTTCTTTGGGATACAGCTGCTCTGAGGGTTTCAGACCAAACCTGTGTGAGCTGCTGGGCTTGCTGCTGGCCACATACATGGTAAGAGAAGGTCTTGCCTGCTGCTCTTCAGGCAAAGATGAGCAAGTATCACATCTTTACATTTCAAAGAGACTGGGATTAACAGAGTGCCCTAATGTGATGTGGCAAATTGCTGCTGGCTGTCTCCTGGATGCCAGGTGGACACATGGATGTGAGGTTTGTTTTTTCTTCCCCTGGCAGTATGAACAAGCTGGGGAGGGACTTGAATTCAGCCCAGCCTAAAGGCTCCCAGCAACTCAAGTGCCATTACTCTAGCTGTCTGGGACTGGTCCTGCGGCCATCACACCATGAAGGCACCTGCTTGTAGAGTGAATTCATCCTTGGATCATTAGCTGGGATGAACCCTGAGGCTGTAGGCAATCATCACTGGGGTTTTGATGTGCATGGCCATGGATCCTGTGCCAGCTGCTTCCTTTGTAGCATGTTTTGGGGACCTGCCGTCTCTCCTAACCCATGGCAGGATGACCCAGTTGTCCTCTGATACAGGAACCAGGATTTTATGGGATGCCCTTTCCTATTGTGCCATATTGTATATCCACCTGGTAACAGGGAAGACTGGTGTCTGGCTGTGGAGGAGCTGGGCAAGATGCCTGGTGCCCTAGAAAAGGGGCAGAGGCAGTACCCTGGCCCCTCAGCAAGCTGGCCATGCTCCACAGGTGGTCTGAGGCTGGTCCTGCACCTGCTGCTGAAGGTGGTTGGAGTCTGGGTGCTGACTGCCCTGGGATGGGTGTAGGCAGCTGGAGGTTGCTGAGCTTGGGGACAGGGAGGGAGCTGGTGGGGACAGGTGAAGGTGAGGAGAGAGGCAGGGTGCAGATGGAGATAGCCAGGCACTCACAAGTGATGCTGACTTCTGTTAAGGGACAGCCTCATGTCTAAGGAAAACCTTTTTCATGGCAGGAGGAGAAGACTTGCAGTCTCAGAACAAACTGGCACTCTTCAGGTCCCCCTGTTCCATGGCACAAGCCAGTATTGTGCTGTCTTCCAGCACAGCACAATAGCAGCTTTGGTCTGCTGGTTATTTTCTGTGCAGGCACTTAGAGCAGTGGGGATGTCCTGCAGATCAACTTCTGACTTGTGAATGTGCATGAAGCCCTGCAGTTTAAAGAAAGCTATAAAATGGATCAACAGTGGGGGCCCTTGCCAAAAGAGTAGGCCTGCTACGGGAGAAAAAACCCTCAGCTCAGCAGATGAGGGTGAAATGGGTGTTGATCTTTGTGGTGGGATGTGTCAAATTGACACTAAAGAAATAGACTTATCCAGAAAATCTTCTGATAAGAGCTGTGCTGATGAAATTCAGTGGCATCAATGAGTGTGCTGTCTGCCCTACAGTTTTGCTTGCTTATGAAAATCTTGGTATTTGCATACAAAGAAAGAGTAATGACACTGCTGCCTGGCTGTGTGTTTTAAAGGGCATTAGGAAGTGTTGCCTTTTAAAATGATAGGCAAATACTTGCCTGTATGAGTAAAAGTAAACTAGCAATATTTCAGAAAGGAGTCAGAGTGAGACCTAAATGTTTCTCAGAGTATCTGACTGTGCTGATCTTCTCTGCTAATTAGTGCAGTGTTTTACTTATGGTGCATTAATAAATTGATGGAGGCTTGAACCTACCTGTTCTGAGAGTCAATAGGCTGAATCCTGTGATTGTCTTAGCCTTAATTCTGTAGCCATATACTTCACTATATTTATTCCCTGGTTCTGCTGTGTACTGCATGGCTGAAGACTTCTGTGATGTGCCACCACCTTGTCAAGAAGTTAGAGGCTTTGCTGGATAACCAGTCTTCCACATATGCTACCCTCTTTAACAGGTCTGTATCTGCTATCCATTAAACAGGTCAGTGCTTTCTTTCTGACTCTCTCAGCAAAATGATAGCATACTGAGGTTATTTTTATCATCATTTAGTATGGCTTGGGACCTTAAGCTTATACTGGTGTAGGGGACAGGAAGGGTGTTGGACAGCCTGTGTTAATTCTTTGTGTGCTAATGCAGTGAGCCTTAATTACAGCCTTTCCCTCAGCTGGGTGCTCTGAAGTTTCAGCTCTCAGGTGTTTCTTTGCCATCATGCCACCTCTTTTCACAAAGCATGTTGGGAAGTAATTTACTTGAAGGCATCTGCTTTCTGTCAAATCTGGCTGAAATCCTCCAGTGTGGAGGGTAGGTGAAAAGGAACATAACACGTGTTGACTATAGGCCCTTGAAGTATGACCGCATAGCCCTTGTCTTACAGAGCCAGGTAGGAATATGTACAAAGAAAGGTAGTGCCGCCCACCCCAGTGAAGTCACTGTGCACCTTGCTCCCCTATGGATGTGTAGAAATCTGACCTGGTTCAGCTAATCACAACAAAAGTATTTTCAAAGGGATGGTACTACATGGCCGTCCCAGCTTTTGGTCAAGTTTCCACTGTGCTGCTGCACCCTGAGCAGAGTTGGCTGTTCTCTGGTGGCATACGTGAAGGTGGCAGGTCACTTTCCTCCTTCTGGGACTTCATGTACTGATTGCTGAGCCCAGCAGGTAATGCAGGGATGGGACTCGTGGCACAGCACCCACCCTGCTGCACGTGGCTCTGCTTTCTTTACACAGTGCCTGATGCTTTGAGGCAGTGTTCTCCATAGGTGGTGGTGGGGGTAAATGCTGAACCCAGCCCGGACAGTTCAAATGTTGTAGCACACTGCAAAGCACTTGAAAAATGGCATCACATGCAAAACAGCTGCCAACACTGGGAAAGTTAGACTGCTTTTGGCAGGCAGAGAGGGCAACGAGACAAAGCACAGAAATGAGCTTTTAAAGAAATGTCTAAACAGGACTGGCTAGGCAGCCTGTTTTGCAGGAGGAGTTAGCTGTGTGGTTGGATGCCAGGGAGGATCATCTCGTATTCTTGTACTTGGAATATTAAGTAATCTAATTTTAGGATGAAGTTGTTTGCTTCTCTGCATCATATTCTCTTCTGGTCCTTTTAATGCTAACGGTAGTGGGAAAAGAAGAAATCTCCATCACAAGTTCTTCATCTGGACCGCATGGTCTCTTCCACGAGGGTGGGCAGGTGCTATCTTGCTGGCTGATCTGTGCCTATGCAGTGATGTCCTGAAGGATGTCATGAATGTGTGCTGTTCACAGCTACTGCTGGGCTGCTAAATCTGATACCCGAGGACACCAATGAGGGCAAGAATTACCAGTGTGTGGGGACTTGCAGCCTCCTTTTGCCTCCATTTTTCCTGTCAGCACTCAAATCAAGCCCGAGGAAGATGCAACGTGCCCCCCTCCTAAGAGTTTTCTATTATGTATGCTGTATTTTTCATGCTTTATCTCTCATGCGGAAGAAGCATAGTTGTCTTTTGTTTTTTTAAAAGCTTTCTTTCTAAGCCTCTGTGGTATCAATCAGGCACAAAGGAAAGGAAAATCTTACAGAGAAAAGAAATGGACAGTGAGTGGGAGATGTAACTGCTATGCACATGGGGGGTGACACAGATCCCCGTTTTACCCTGCACCATGTGGCTGGCTGGCTTCATGGTCATGTTCAGTGGTGACGCGTTTCTTGCTTGGCAATTGTGATCTTGATGTTCTTTTTCTTACGTACTTCCAGTTAATTATTATTATTTATATATTGAGTAATACCAAGCATATGGCTAAATATTCGTATCCTGTTATTGTCATAACCCATCTCCATCCAGTTCTTTCACCTCACTATTTTTTCTTCTGTGTAAGCGATTTGGAGCAGGGAGCACATGTGCTTTTTCTGTTTTGGGAGCCACCTAACATTAGTGGAGGCTGAAAAATGAGGATGCCAAGTCGTATGTAACAAGGATCACCAAGGCCCTGCGGATGACAGAAGCATTTGGCCTCAGCCTCTCCTCCTTCTGTGGGAGCAGCAGTTTGTGTAAGGTCTTTCGGCAGCTCCATGGTAGCTTTGTAGGAAGGAGAAGAGCCTCTTTTGGCTGCTGCAGGTGTGATGCGTCATTTAGGAGAAATGAACTCTTAGGACAGCACAAATTCCATTTCTCAAAACAAGAAGTTGGTTTGGGTTTGCAGTGATGAAGTGAAGGTAACCAGCCTCTGGCATCCAGAAAGAGCTGAGTTCAGAGATGTGGCTTGAAGCCAGAGATCCTCACATGAGGCTGTGTGAGAGCACAGGGAACAGACAATGTGTCTGTTCTGATTTCTGAGCTCATCTCTGATACCCTTGAGCTGTGGCACAACGCAGCATTTCCCTATAAGTTTTTCACTGGTCACAAAGGCATTATTTATGAATTTTTATGTGACATAAATAAAACTGTGCTGATGCAAAACACAACAAAACCCAGATGAAAAGACAAGAGAGGACAGCCATGTGGAGGGAGAAAGGAGGACAGTGAAGAGACACTTCTCTAGTTACAATTTGCAGTCCCTGTAAATAAATTCCAGTGAAAATGAAATTGTCAGCCATGTGAGGAGCCATTAATGGGCTGGTGCATTAATGACTGAGTCTGTAAGAATGCTGGTGATTTACCAGAGCTGACTGCCAGATCTGACCTCTAGAGCAGGCTTTGTAAAAATGAAACAACCACACCCTCAAGCTGGAAAATATCAAAACCAAACAAAAATGCTTTCTTTGTCATCAATAATACACTCCTTTCTCTATTGTCTCTTGTGTGGCTGTGCCAAGAGCTGCTCCCTGACCCATGCCTGCCCTCTTGGGAAAGGCGTACGTGAATGCATGACATGGGACAAAGTCACCATGAGGAGGCATGTCCCAGTGGTGCTGTGACCTCTGATCTTCCACGTTGGCCCCAGCTTGCCATTCAGCATTAGAGGCCTCCTCCAGCTCTTCCCTGACTACAGGGAACTTGCTATGGGATGAGTTTGGCCATAAATCCCCCTGGGGTGTTTTAGTGCCTGCAGATGGGTTAAAGGAGTTGGACAGGGATACACATTACTATGGGGAAAGACACAAGGCAAAATCTGCACTACAGTTAGGCATCCCAGTAGAGTTTCGCAAATTCAAATGACCATCCTCCAACTCAGCACATCACCTTTAGCGTTTGATCACAGGTGCGGTAAGTGGGAGGTGCTATATTTATAGTATTTGCCCCACTCTGATGTCTTTGCTAGAGTCCTTAGTGAGAGGCTTTGGGCTTTTTATCCAGAGTGTATAGCTGACCCTGCCTGATGAGGCAAGAGAGGGATCAGGGAGCTTCTGCTCCTTTTAATGGTCAGTGGCCTCAGGAGAGGGGTCTGGTGTCCTTGTAAAACACTGGAAGGGGGTGGCTCAGCCATCAAGATCCCAAAGTCTCCTTTCAGCATGGAATTTCCTTTGCCCTGCCAAAGCCAGTCCCATCTCCTGATCCCTGTTGTCTCCATGGCTTTTGTGGCCATGCCACCTTTGAGGCTGCCAGCATGGCTCACCCAGTCATGTGGGTGGCAGGGGATGGTGAACAGGAGGGCATGGTCATAAGGAAAACCTGTACCCTTTCTCCTCCTCAAGGCAGTGGTAATAAGGGAGGGCTCTGTTTCACTTTCTGACACCTTCCTAGTAGTGCTGACTTTTTCAAGCTTTTTTTTTCCTTTTTAAAACAGTTTATAGTCTGCATAAGAAAGAAACAAGGAAAATAATGTGAATTTAGGGGCTATAACATTACACGTGTCTATGGGTTTATGAATTCATCTGTGAAAGCACCCATCCTACACTGAATCAAAGACCATTCTCTCTCCCTCAACGTTTTCCCACAGGATAACAGAATTAATTCACTGGGAGTTGTCTTCCTGGGGATAGCTGTGCCTGAAGTAAGTCCTCCTGTAAGGACTACTTAAGCAATTCTCCACTCTTCCTCAAAAAACAAGCAAACAAAAAAAACAGCCAACAAACCACCACCACCAAAACGCTTCCATTGTACTTTTCCTCCTTGTTACAGAGCAACAAGGGGAAAGGATAGATCTCCAGCAAATTTTGGATTTGGTGAAAGCATATGAAAGGGGGGCCCTCGTGCTGCTTCCACAGTTTACTCCAGTGATAGCCTTCCAAAAGTGTGACCAGTCTCGAAGACAGCAGTTTGCATTTTTATGGCATTGCTATCATATTTAAAAATAATAGTGTAAAATTGTGCGTTGAGCTTAAGAGCTCGGGCTTATTTCATTGTATATAGCTTTTTGCTTTTTATGATTTCATGGATCATATAGCAAATTTAGTTTGACTGCCTAGTAAATATAAGTAGGCCTATAGGAATTGTACTATTTGGCTGTGTTGCACATATTTCAGAGAGACTGAAAAGTAGTCTGATTCAGCTTAACGTGGTTCCTGATGATGTCAACAGCAGAACCCCCCCCCTGGATTTTGGCAGCAGAGGGGAAGGGGCACTTCAGTGCTCTTGAAAATCCTGTCCCTAGAGCTTTTATAGAGGGTAATTATCCAAAATACTCTTGAACTAATGCTTTTTGAAATGTTTGTGCCACAGCTACATTGCAGCTCGCTTGCAGCATCATGCTCCCATTCTCCTGACCATTCTCCTTATGTGTAGTATACATATCTCCTTTCCTTTTTTTCCTCTCCCTGTATAAAGCCTTATCTTATACTTTCTGAAGTCAAGCACAGTTTTCTTCACCCCATACAGCTGCCATACTGGTCTGGTGACTTTTGTATTTGTTCTGATGATTTCATTGGAGACTTGAATAGCTGACACCTTATGCATGGCACTGCCTTGCCAGGTATTGCACAACAAATGCAAATACAGCTCAGAGGTCAAGGCTGAAACAAGGTTCCAAGGGCTTAAATCAACAGGTGCCATGCGTTGTAACTCTCTGGAATCTTTTATTTCTACTTACGAATTTCTTCACAATAAGGGTAGAAATCATTTTAGAGATTCCCTTTCCCTTCCCAAACTAGGCTAGTACCATTCTAGGCACAGCATTGGAGACCTGGGCAACAGATTTTAAAAGGATATAGGTGGAGTTTGGGGGGATGTTTCTGAGTTAATACAAAGGTTTCTTTTTTTCTTCCTGCAGAAATATTTGCACCAGCCTTAAAAGGACTCTTTTCCTTGATCCCAATCTGCATGTAGAAAAGCAGCCTGATTTTTTTTTTTTGTGTTGGTGGTTTGAACAGCACAATGTGGACAGCGGAGCCTCGCTACCCTGTGCAGCCAGCTCGCTGCTCAGAGCAGGTCACAGCTGTTCTGTGTGCCAGGAGGGAGCAGAGCTGTGGAGGTGACCTTATGTCGGGCTGGTGCAGAACCAGCTGCACAGTGTTTGTGATGTGCCTGAGATAAGATTACCTCTCAATCCAGGCTGTGTTCTCAGGGTGAAATCCAAGTGCTGCCCTACCTGAGAGGGGGCACCCTTTAGGAACCCATGGATGGACAGTCCTGTAGTGCTGCATGTTCTGCACTGGTATGTGCTCTGTACTGTTGTGTGAGCCTGAAGCTTTTGCTTCCAAGCCAAACCTGACCATCTAGCCCAGAATTTGGTTTCTGACAAACAAAAGAAGCTCTTTAGGGAGAACAAGAGTTTGGCTGCTGTTTGCATTTGCACCCTTTGTGCTTCCCCAATGTTCACAGCTGTTGGGTTAGACCTATTGATCTACTGATCCCCATTAGGTCCTAGTACTGTTTTCTCAGTTCTGTGAACCAAGCCTCAGAACCTGGGGCAGTACAGACATCTTCCTGCAGGTGCCCTGAGCATCTGGCCTTAAGGTCTCAATACAGAAGCCAGAGCTGTGTATTCGCATTCAGAGCATGCATCTTGTTCATGTTAAGTACATCCTCACAGCTGGTGTTGTGTGTTATCAGTCCACTTCTTTCTCCCATGGTAAATTGCTGACAAGTCCTTCTGCTGGTCTTTCAAGAGAAAAAGAAGAGATTAAAGTCCATGTTATTTAAAATAGCAAAATATTGGAAAATATGAAAGGTGGCAGCATTATTCCAGAGCATAGATTCAACTGAAATTAAGGAGTGTAATGTACTAGTGCTTTTGCTTTCTGTCTTTCCTCTGGGAGGTGACGAGGGGTGAGAAGTGTTGTTTGCAAACGTTTTTGAAGAGGCAACTGACATAGCTCCTGCTGTTTTATTTCTCCTGGTGATGAATGAAACAACTTACTAATAGTTGTCTTCCTTCTACCACATTCTCACCTTCTGCACACATCTATGGGGCTCTCTCCTGTTCTCCAGAAAACATCCTCAAGCCATCTAGGGGCTGTGGCAACACACCTCATGCAAAGCTTGAGGCAGCCACCTTAAAATACTGGCTTAAAATGCTTGAAATGCTGGCTAAGGTATTTGTGGGAGCAGAGGGGTGCAGTTTGCTTGTAAGTTTGGCATTCAGGACAGAGTTCTGCATGAACAAACAACATGCACAAAGAAGCATTTGCTCATGACTTGAGTCCTGGTTTCAACTCATGGGCACAGGGCTTGAGCACCTGTTCTGTGAAGGGGCAGATCTTGGGCATGTAATTCATGCTTCAAGCAGAGCAGAGACTCATCTGTGACTTGGGCTGCAGTAAGGACTCTTCGGAGTTCAAACAGTAGGTCAACCTCTGTGTGCAGATACAGCCTTTTTCTTGTCAAATCAACAGGGATTAGAAACAGCTGCATGTGTTTTTTGTAATTGTTGGATGTTTGTTTCTTTAATTTTTCTTATGTCTCAGATCTGATTGAAAGGACTCTTTCAGGCGCTTTGTCTGGTTTTGGATCACTTTTATGAAGTTTTCTTTACACAGTGGAGATGAGGGAATCCATGGGATCCATAATATGGATTATATATAAATGTGATGGAGGCCCTGCTGCGCACATGTGGATAAATGTGTAGCAAAGACCAATCAGAAGCTCCAAAAGCTAATAATTCAAACAAATAACCTAGTGAATTTTGTTATCCTTCCCTGGTGGAGAACAATCAGCAAGCCCAACATATCTAGGAGACCTGCAGCACAGCTGTGGCTTAGCTATAGCTATCCTGAGACTCATCTTACTTTGGAGAAGAATTATTATTTTGCAAACTGACAGCCTTCCTATCTGTGACAACTAACCCAATGGGGTGTCTGTTTGGGGTCTCACATCCTGAATGGCAACCATCTAATAGGTCCTACTCACATTAGTCTGTGAAAATGGAATGGAGAAGAATTTATTATCAATATTCTTTAGCAAATTGTTTTCTGCTTGTCATGGCTTTGGCTGGGATAGAGTTAGTTTTCTTTCTGGAGGCTTGTATGATGCTGTGTTCTGGGTTTTTGATGAAAGTAGTGGTGATAACACACCAGTGTTTTAGCTGTTGCTGAGCAGGGCTTGTACAGTCAAGACTTTTCTGCTTTTCATGCTGCCCTTCCAAAGAGGAGGCTGGGAGTGCACAGGAAGCTGGACACAGCCAGGGCAGCTGACCCCAACTTACTAAAGGGATATATAATACCTTATGACAACATGCTCATCAGTAAAAGCTGGGATAAAGCAGGAGGAAGGGAGGATGTTTGGAGTAATGGCATTTGTCTTCCCAAGAAACCATCATGCATGATGAGTCCTGCTTTCCTGGAAATGGCTGAATATCTGCCTGCTGGTGGGAAGTAGCAAACGAATTCCTTGTTTTGCTTTGCTTGTGTGTAGAGCTTTTGCTTTACCTAGTGAACTGTCTCTATCTCAACCCACAAGTTCTTGCTCTTTTACCTTTCCAATTCTCTTCCTTGTCTTGCCGTGAGGGAGCAAGTGAGTGGCTGTGTGGTACTCAGCTGCCTGACAGGGTTAAACCATAACACTACTCAACGGTGAGCTGCTGTTGCTGGTCAAGTGGCAAGAAAGAGAGAATAAGCAATGGAGAAAAGGAGAGGAAAAAGACTTATGAAAGATCTACTAAAACAAAATTACAAAACCAGCTTTTCTGCATCTCAGAATACACCTCCACTGGAAGCAATGATGTGTGATTTTTACTACTTCTGCTACATGGTAGGGTTATGCGTGTCAAAATATATGACTACTTAACCTTTGTGCCTCTGTTTGAAGATGGGGAACTTAGAAACACTATGAATAGTCTTTTGCTTGATAAACAACAAGTTAGATGTGGGATTTTTTTCCCCTGAATCCCAAGATATTGGTGGAAGTTGACACACAGTATTACTGAACAAAATACTAATTTATTATGGTGGAGGATACAACACAACATTATCATACTGAGTATTCCAAAATATAATACGAGGCAAACTAGCAGACACCACTTTCTGGAATATTAAGGAAGAGACGCAATGAGAAGGGTAAACAGAAACAAATTGTGTAGGATTTCCTAGTCTGGAAACAGGAGTCATCACTTGCTAATGGTCCATAGAGTTGGCTGAGCTTCTAGGGTTGGCTTAACTCCTTGTCCCCAGCTGCTGTACTACATTCAAAACAGATTAAAAAGGCATTAAAGATGTTCCTTGTTTTATTCTCCATATAAACAATGACTTTTCCAGTTTGCTAGTGAGAAGCTGCAGATGATACAGAGTGGTAGAGGGGCAAGTGATGGAGCTCTGGAGAAAGGTAATCTTCTTTCACAGAGGACTCAGACTTCCAAATCGGGTTTTGTTGCAGGTTGTGGGAGTTGGAAAGCTCCGATTTGGAATGAAATCACATAACTTTTTACATTTCCCATGCAGCAGGGTGGAGGTGAAGACCCATGGCTCCATTTCTTCATTATTGTGCCTGGTTTCTATTACGACTTTGAAATCTAGCTATCTACCCAAAACATTTTGATTAGGAAAAATCCAAGGGAAATTCCAGTTCAGCACTTTTTTTCCTGAGTAGCACTAGTAAATTATGCTGAGGATTTTTGAGCTCCACTGAACAGTGTGAATTGCTTTCTTGGTGTGCTCCAAATCAAATAACATGTTTTACAGCCACTTGCAAAATGATGAACACAGAGGGTGGAAGGAAATGCAGACAAACCTTAGAGAATGAATAATGGTATCATGGAAAGTAGCAACCTTAAAAGAAGTTGGTACTAAATGAACACAAACTCCGAAGTGATAAAGTGGCAAGAAGTCTAATGGGGCTCTTAAGTGCATAAACAGGGATGTTTAAAGACTGGAGAGTGGGGAGTTAATGATTCTGGTAGACACAACAGTGGAAGTCAGTTTGGTTCTGTTCTCCTCATTTAAAGAAAATTTGCAGAAAAAGTTGGCAGAAAAATGCCTATGAAATCCTATGAAATCACTCTTGTATTTGGAGAAAACTGTCCAAGGAGACTTCAGGAACTTGGCCCACTTCACTCACCAAAATTCAGATTGCAAGATATCTTAGTTATAACCCAATAATCGCAGACTATAGCAGGTACTAAAGGGCTATTGAATTTACTAGAAAAATAACAGGAAAAATTGATGAGGCTGAGGCCATTTAAACTAAAAGTGAAGTAAATTGTTTTCACTGAGCTGTGTTGATCAGTCACAGAGAAAAGTGCTAATGGCAGAAGTGGGTTCTCATTTCTGGATGTCTTAAGACAGGTTGTCTTCTAGGGAAAAAATATAGACCAATTTAGGCAGGTGTAAATTAGTGTGTTCAGTAGAATAAATACCCGAATCTGACAGAACCGTGATGGGTTACAAGGTAGTGTAAATGATAAGATGGTTTCATTAATCTTAAATTGTAAGAATTGTGAGGTGGGATCATGATGAGTAGAGGAACTGTCTGAGGCAATATTCCACTAAGATTACTCGTTGTGACAATATCTGACAGCCATCACACTGGAAAATAAAATAGTAGAAAAATAATACAATGTTTTTTTCCTGTGAGCAGAGATCAGGGAACACTTTCCTAAGGATTTCCTGACTTAAGAGTCCTGTTTCTTTTGAAGGCTGGTAAAAGGTGGGTCTTCAAGTTTTTACCTGCCTTGGGAATGAGATGTGGGTGCTGGAGGGGATGCAGTGTTGTCCCTGTCATACAGATCCTGATGTTGCACAGTGCTGAGCAGTCTCATTTCAGTGTCACGACAGGAAGTGGCCACTTTTAAGGCAATGGAAACGTACTTTATTGTGTAGCCTCTATACACACCAGGCATGTTTTTGATAGTAAGCCTCCTTGCTCTGATCATTACTGGTTAAACAGCAAGTAGTGAGACCAACTGAAGTTCGCCAATAATAGGTGATGGAGATCTAGCCACAGCGACCTTGAAACTCACAAATAGGCTGTCACAGGAAGTCAGGAGAAGTGCTTCTGTCTTTTGGTGAAAGGATGTAGATGGCATTGTTTTATGTCTCTTGATAACTTGCCAATGAGCTTTATTAACATTAGCCTCACAATGAGGTCAATCAATCAATCAATTTCCATATTTGCAACATATTTACAAGAAATGCCTTAAAGCACTTTCCAAAAATACAGATGTCCCTGTGAAATCTTTATTTGGAAAAAAAAAAAAAGAAAAAGGGCTCAGGAGGGAGGAATCAATACAATTTTAATACATTGATGTTTCATATTACATATTATTCGCAAATGTATGTGGTCATATTTTGTATAATATACATAACCCTATATAAAACATACACTTGTGATGCAGTCCTCTACTTACCCTTTCTTTTGCACCTGCTGAAAAGTCATTGTGTAAATGATGGACTGCACAAACTGCACTTTCTCCTGGCTGGAGAAAGCAATGGAACTCTTCCTCTGTAAGCCTCCTGATAATGGTGCAGTAAAACAGCTATTAAGTCTTAAACACTAGTCAAATGAATGAACTGAGGTGTCAGGCTAACATGCAGTAGAAACCTTTTAAGTTCTAGCTATCTGCAGGGTGGTACTACTCTTTTAACCAAGAAAAACAGTATTTGGGAAAGTCAGCCAACTGAGACTTTCGGTAATTTTGTTTATAAATAGGTGAGGTATCATGCAAGAATGAAACAAGGAAGCAAAGGGAGAGAACAGGATTCAGACACAGTATGACTATTTCTTGTGAGGTCTCAATACCTATCATGCATACCCAGAGTTCTGAAAGAGGCAGTAGATGATAATTAAGCCATGTGTAATATTAGCAGGGAGCTGAATAATAAATCGTGCTCACTCAACCATTGCTTAGTTTCTGTCTGAGTTTCATTTCCAGCAATTGCTAGACAGTCAAGATTGAACTCCAGACAGAGGTAGGACCTGGATTACATCAAGAATTGTGTGTTAGTCATGAGAATTACAGTGTGGTCTATTATTAGAGCATCAGAAAATAGCCTTGTGAAGTAAGGCAGAGACTGAAAAGCATACAAACAAGATCTGAGAGGGCTCTCACATCAAAATTAAAGGAAAATAGCAATTTTTCCCTATCGGTGAGCGAATGCTGCCTCACAAATAGGAAGGCTGCCATATGTCCAGGTACCTCTAGATTATCTGCTGCCTCCTGAGGGTGTGTTGGTCCTGAACTTCCCCTGCTCTGGGTGGTTTTGCTGCAGGGGCACTACTCTCTAGCCCTGGTGAAGGCTCTTGGAGAAAAGCTTGTGCTAGCCCATAAAGCTGTGGCTGAAGCCTCAGCTCCCTTGCCCTGGGAGCACCTACTCAGCCTGCTGTTGCCCTAGGTTCTGCCTGACTGGGTGCCTTGCTGGTTCAGGGCCAGGTTCTGACCCCTGGGCTCAACTTCCTGACTTGACCTCAGAGCTGCCTTGCTGTTTGGGACTAGCTTGGTTATCTGGACTCTCTCAGGCCCTGGTTGCAAATTGTGGATAGTAGCTGGCAAGGCTGGAGCCCCAGGCGTGTTGTTGTGCTGTTGGCCTCTGAGAATGTGACTAACTGCTTGTGCAGGACCCTGTACCACAGGGTCCTGCACAACACGAATGATGCACCTGGGCATGCTGGACTCGCTGTGAAATCACTGTCTCTTATTACTTGCACAGCCAACAAAGAGTCTCTGCCTCTAGAGCATCTTCCTGATTTATCACGCTTGTGGTCTATACATTTCCAAAGCTCACTTTCACTTCTAATGTATGTTTTTTGCTGGGGTCTAGTTCAGGCCTGCAGTATTACTGTTAAGTTCCTGATCCCTGAAGATGAGGCAGAAAACCTTACCTTTGAGTTAAGCATTCTGAGTGTTTAGTCGCACATGACTTACTGTCTCTCTTCATAATATGTAAGAGTGCATTCAGTTGTGGAATTGTTTAAAAAAAAGTAGAAATGACTACAAAAATATGGTCAATTCTTACTTACAGGTTCTTGTAAATTTCTTTTTGACAATACCTGTTTTGCAATGGGTCAGGTGTCAGTCAGTTTATGGGTTAAGATTAGCAGGTAGTCCAATATGGGTGAAAAGAAAGACTACTACAAGCACACAAACACCGAAAAGGAGACCTGGGAAAACATGAACCCACTGGTAAATGAGGCAGAGCAACTGGTAACAAATGACATGGAGAAGGCTGAGATACTCAGTGCCTCCTTTGCCTCGGATTTTACCAGTAAAATTAACCATCAGGAATACCAGGCACCTGAGACCAGAGGGAAAGTCTGGAATGAGGAAGACACCTTTGGTGAAGGAGGGTCAAGCAAGGGAGTACTTCAACATGTTGAACATCCATGAGTTTGGGAGGCCTGATGGTTTGCACCCGTGAGTGTTGAGGGAGCTAGCTGATGTCATTGTGTAGTCACTCTTGATTATCTTCGACTATCTCAAATAGTCGTTATGACTGGGAGAGGTTCCTGAAGACTGAAGGAGCAAATAGTACTCCAGTCTCCTAAGGAGGGCAGGAATAAGTGTCTGGGGAGCTGTAGCTGGTCAGCCTCACCTCTATCACTTGGAAGGTGATGGATAAAATCTTCCCAGAAGGCGTTTTCCAAACACATGAAGGGCAAGAAGGTGATTGAGCATAGTCAGCATGGATTTGCAAAGTGGAAATCATGGTTGAGCAACCTCATTGCTCTCTACAATGAGGTGACTGTCTTGGTGGACAGAGGCAAGGTGATAATGTTGTTTACCTTGACTTTAGTAAAGTCATTGACTCTGTCTCTCATAACATCATCATAAGCAAGCTGACAAAGTTCAGGTTAAATAAGTGGACAGTGAGGTGGATTGAAAGCTGGGTGAATGACTGGGCCCAGAGGGTTGTGATCAGTGGCACCGAGTACAGTTGGAGGCAAGTTTAACACTTTTTAACATCTTTGTTAATGACCTGGATGATGGGACAGATTACACCCCGTACTCTGGGAGGGGCATTGCCTGCAGGTCAGAGGCAGATGATCCTTCCTCTCTACTTGGCACTAGTGGGACGCATCTGGAGCAAGGGGTCCACTTCTGGGCTTCCCAGGATGGGAAAGAAAGGGAATTACTGCAGTGAGGCCAGTGCAGAGCCATAATGATGGAGGGGCTGGAGCATCTTTCACGTGAGGAGAGGCTGAGAGAGTTGGCGCTGTTCAGCCTGGAGAAGAAAAGGTTCAGGGTGGATCTTGGCAAGGTGTATAAATGTCCGATGTGAGGGAATGAAGAAGGGTGAGTCAGGCTCTTCTCAGTAGTGCCCACTGACAGGAGAAGCAGCAATGGACATCATTTAAAAGGCAGGAAATTCCATTTGAACACACAAACATTTTAACTCTGAAGGTGACTGAGCACTGGCACAGGTTACCAAAAGAGGTTGTGGAGTCTTCATGGTTGTGGAGTCTTCATCCTTGGAGATATTCAAAAACAAGCTGGACATGTGCCTGGTCAACCTGCTGTGGCTGACCCTGCTTGAGCTGGGGGGGTTGGTCTAGATGATCTCAAGAAGTCTTTTCCAGCCTAAACACTTCCACGTGAATTTATACATCCTATGTAGTTTTTGCAGCTGAAGAACCTCTCAATCTGTCTTGTACCAGTCAGCAGCAACAATGAACTAAAAAGATAGTTTTCTAAAGCCATGATACAAATTGCACTGTAGTCATTAAAAAAAATCCTATTGATTTCAAATGTCTTTGGCTTAGTCCCAATAGTCCTTGTTTAAACATCTAAATGGCCTGATTTTCACAAATATAGGGAATGCAGCTGCTCCAGAGGGCTTCACTTGGCTTTGATAAGGCTCTCATTAGTTGTACTTGTTTAAAATGTTTCTTAAAATGTTTCTTAAAAGTTTGGAAAATTGTTTTTCTTCACTCTTCACACTCAACAAACTCAGTAATTCCTGAAAGGGTATGATTTAAACTTTCCCCGGAGATCAACCTTTTATATAACTTTAGACAAAATATTATTATAAAATACAACTCTGAAAAATCAGCAGCTTGATAGAGAGACTGTTCTGTAATCATAAAAACAAGCCAAGGATTTCAGTGTCTATGGTTTATAAGGGTAAAATTCTGGAGCAAAGTGTGTTGAAGAGTGTAATTCAGCAAATGGGAATCACATTGGAAATCAGAGATGGCAGTCACTGGAGACTGGGAAAGAAGGACTGGATCCTTCTTTCCTACAAGTGGCAGCTATGTTGGAAACGTTAACGCCAATGACCGAGTTTTTTGCCTTCTGCTTAATAAGTAGGTGCATGTGAATGACGATATTTCTGAAAAAGATTAGTAATGTAATATAGGTTGACTAAAGATCTGAGACTCAGCATCCCCCCCCTTTTATTTTTCAATAATGAAACTGTTTTCTGAATGCTGGAAAGCTGGGATGCCAGAGGGAAAGCGATAATAATGACATTCTGGTGAAATGTTCATCAGCTATTGTCATACTGTATTAAAATCGATTAATTAAGTACCCTCAGTGGTTATGTCATTGTTATTAACAGCCTATAAATGTAAATTTAATCCTTAAAAAAGGTTACCTGGGAAGTGTTTCCTACTCCACTACTGAAATGTGTGTAATTTCTGTATTAATTATACTGCCTTTCAATGTCTGAAATTATCCATTGCTTAAATGATTGTAATAAAAAGCAGTCCTTTAGCTCATGGGAATATATTATTAGTCATACTGTAGCTCCTACTAAGAGCTTGACGTTTTTACACAATTACAAGATATTATTACTCTATTTTTTTGTTACCATTTTTCTTTGTAGGCCTATATTCTATTTCAAATGACTATGGTATCTTCAGGTTGATGTATCCAGGACATCTTGTATGGTGTAGCTTTCTTCATCAAAAACGTTGATAAACATGACTTCAGCTATATTTCTTTCCTGTCTGCTACAAAAGCAAGAAAAAAGCTCTGATTGATGCAGATGACTATGGGGAAAGACAAAGGGGAAATATCCAGCCCGGTTAAGTGCAAACTAGAAATATCAAACCAGACAGCTAGCTAAGCAGACTGCTAGATAAAAGAGATAGAGATGACCACAGAAATATACTGAGAATTATACTTAGCTCAACTGGAGAAAGGCACTGAAGCAGTAATGTCTGTCCTGAAGATACCTGAATGTGGAAGAAAAATAATAAAGGATAGAAAGGTGTGTGTGCCCACTGCACTAGGTGACCCTACTTGAACACTCGGGGGTTGGACTAGATGAGCTCAAGAGGTCTTTTTCAACCTAAACAATTCCATGTGAATTTATACACCCTATGTAGAACACCCTATGTAGATTTTGCAGCCGAGGAGCCTTTCAATCCATATTGGGTTGAGAGAACCTCAGCCGTTCTGTGATTCTGTTATTTCTTTTATCTCCTAGTGAAAATTCGGGGTATAAAGATAGCCTTAAAATAAATGCTCATGTTTTTCCATTGTAATAACTATAAGCAGAAGTAATAGCAAGTGTCAGAAGAGGAAAAGGTTGGTTCTTTCAATGATCAGGGCAGACTCTAGATGTGACCAAAAGAGACCAGCCAGAAGGGTTGTGAGCACTGGGGTAGACCACTGGCTCTGGAGAGCTGTGCTGTTCACCCAGAGCCAGTACCTTGCCCACAGCCTGCCCTGAACCCATGCACAGCAGCAGCACAATGAAACTCAGTGTAGTTTAATGGCATAGTCTTAGAAATATCTTCTGTGCCTCCTTAACTGAAAGCCTGTTACTCTGTGAAACAGTTCATTCTTCCTGAATGAAAAAGCCAGTACTCCAGCATTCATCATTTCCACCATTGTAAACTCCAGTGAAGTATTAGATGTTTCAAATTTACATGAATGTAAAAGAGGGAAAGATTCAGACCACGAACCTCCCATTTTTGGCTCACAAACCTTGAGCTTGTTACGAAGGCGTAGATGCAGTGACTGATAAAGCTGAAACCTACGCTTTCTTGCTTTTCTGTGCAGGAGAGGAAGTGGCTTTTCATCTAAAATGCAATACCACAAAGAACTAACTTTTTCCATGTCTGAGTTGTACAATGTTCTTCTTAACTAGATTCTTGGCACCCATCAAAATATGACTAATAAAAAGACTGCACTTGAAGACACGTACAGGATCCAGCTACCAAAATCAAGTCACCTTCATCTTAGTGTGGGCATTCATTATGAGAGTGCTTCCTGGTTTCTTAATATGATGTGGTATTTATCCCCTACACCCGCCTTTAACTGCTGTTGCATTGCAGGAGCAGGATGACACTGTACGACAGCTGTAACTACCTTTGGCTGCAATGAAGATCTGAATCTATGGGGTACATATGTGCTGCTTGTAAAGGTCTGTACGTCACTGCATCCGTTCACCCCAGTGGGAGGTCTGGTCATAACTATCAGTCTCTCCTTTTGGGAGCATTTGGGAAGTCTTGTGGAGTGGAATCCTTGGATTTAAGGAGGAAGGAGGATGCTGTGCCAGATATTTTTACTGTGATCCTGTACCTGAAGACAGTAGTATACAGAGGAAAACTTCCCAGGGTGGATGGACTCTGAGAAGTAGACAAAGGCTTTCTTTCTGCCATTTGGCTTCAGGAAAGGCCTGGGGCTATGTGCAGTTTGGGGAGGGGACTGCAGAGTAGGGTTTGCTGTTGGCCCTCTCGTAGCACCCAGAACCAGTGTGTTTTGCCTTGATTTCTTATAGCAATATGACTGCCGTATTTTCATGCTTCTCATCCTTGAGTGATGCCCTCTTGACACATAGTGCGACTGATTAAAAGAATTGTTCTTTCAGCTTCTGTACAGGCACAACCCTTTATTAGGGTCACAGGGGCTGTGACTGAACTGCGAGGCAGAAATGCTCTGCAGGTGCCCCGTGGCTGGATAGTACTGAAGATGCCTTCTGGCCTAATGCCACTGGTTTTCTTTCACAAACTTTCACAAAGAGCCCAGGCTCCTGAGAGGGGGGAGGACAGAAAATCCTGCATACCCGGTCTTCTTCTAGCACGGAGGTAGGCCATACATGGTACTGCAGGCTCCCAGGTCCCCTAGTTTAGATGAGGCCAAAGGGGGAGCTAATGTTTAAATCTTTCATCTAATTTTATGTAGTTCCTGAAAACCTATTAGATCTAATTTAAATTGCAGTAAGGCCTCTTAGCAGTAATCTGAAAGGCTAAAGGTACCTCTTAATGGTATAAATTAGTCAGTTTCAATTCTAAAGCACTGCTTTAATTCATTCTTCAGTGTTGGAGAGTGAAGAGCAGTTGCATTGGTTCCTTATCACTGCTTGATGCATGCAGACCATCTTCATGCATGCTG
Organism: Cygnus atratus; assembly: GCF_013377495.2. NCBI lineage: Eukaryota > Metazoa > Chordata > Aves > Anseriformes > Anatidae > Cygnus > Cygnus atratus. The sequence continues at coordinate 98,509,847 of NC_066364.1, forward strand.
GTGCACCTTGGCAATTGCTGGAGAGAATTAGTGCACACAGCAGAGCTGTGGAGCAGACTTGAGGCTTCCAGAGAGTACCAGAACTCGCGTTTTGTCTGTGAACATCATTTAAGTTATCTTTTAGCTCATGTTTTAAAAGAGAGAGTTTTGAAAGACAAATGGAAACTTTCTAAAAGCAAAAATCCCCCAAAACACCACACACTTTTCAGAATGCTTAGACAGTATTTTTCCAGACCAGCCTGCTGAAACAAGGCACTTTAAGAGCTTTGTATCTCGCAGTTTCCCTTGACTACTCCAGCTGTTACAGGGGTGTGGTGGTGATTGATATTTCAAACTGACTTAATATCCCTGATGAATGGTGCTGTAAAAATGCACCTTCTTTACATGGAAAGAATACAGTCTGCCAGGACTATAATTTTCTGCCTTACTTATTTATCTTATTCCCATGCCCTTGGCTGCCTATCTAGGATGTAACAAGTGATTTTCCACCTGTGCCACTGGACAGGGCTGGGAGAGCACATAGACTTGTATTACCACACCTGCCTGTATGACAAAGAAAAAATCTCTTCCAGGTGCAGGGTTTATGCATACAGGTGTCTTCATATGCTACAGCAAGTTGAAAATGAAGGTGGCTGGATTGCAGCAGTCTGGTGGCTGATCTGTTGCTTTGTGATGTGTTGCCATCTACTTCAGCTTTGTCCAAGTGCCATGAGGTGACCCTCTACCATGTGTGGTGATGTCCCTGCATGTCACTTGCTTGTTTCGTAGCTGGTCTGCCATATTGTGAGGGGGTTCTTCTAGCTGTACAAATGGGTGGAAATGGTATGTATTCAAATCATATAGTGCTAGCTAAAAACAGCCTGAAAGACTTATCACTACTGGCCAAGCAGCCTCAGTGTGTGCATCAGACCTTCATGTGTCAGAGAATCCTCTTGAGGTGATGAGGATATGCAAAGGAGTAGAGGACACGTTAATTGTTTGGGTTCCTTTTTTTGGCCTTAATTTGTATAATCAAGAGATCAAAGGTTTCCTAAATTTCTGCTGACTGTTGACTGAGGATGTCAGGGTAGTGGGATATATAAACTGAGGACTAGACTTCTTCCAGTTGCTCTGGGTTGAGTGTGCTAATGTAACCATGGAAAATGCATGCTCCAAGGACATAAAGGTTGTAAAATACAGCTATTTATGCACAAGGGGTTTTCACATCAGACTTTCCTCTTTATGCCTCAAATCTCAGATCACTACAGAGTAGATGAGAAAGAATGAACACAGATTTAGGAGGTAAACTACACCCTGCGCTATGGTTAACCACTTCAGTGAGTGAAAAGTCCCCTTGTCTGTATTAACAGCAAGATCATGCATAGCATCCTACTTGATAAAGCATGTTTCACTGAACATGTTTTCTGTTTCAGTCCTTGCAAAGGAAGTTGGGCTCTTCAAACTAGAGTGGGAAGCAGGGCCTGGGCCTGATTCTTGTGGGAGTGGGTCATCTGCTGGATTATGGGTTTTCCAGAGTCCCTTGGGTTTGGGTGCTCTGATAATTTTACTGTTTGCTAACATTTGTTCCCTTGATCCTAAACATAATAGTTTTCTTAATTCCTGACGTGTAATGTTCTGTGTCTTATGTAGGCATTGTTTGCTTTTCTGCACTGGAAAGCAGCCTGCACTTTGGGTGGAGGAACTATTATTTAACAGTCCATATAAATACAGCAGTTGGAAAATAAATAAATAAGGGAAAGGAAACAGCTTCTTCAAGAACTGAAGAGGCAAAGCTGTTATTTAACATTTAGGGATGCATGCTGTCCTTGAGGATGCTCCCGTGTGGTCTACTGAAACTGGGTTAGCTTTTCTGTTTGTTTTAACAAAGGCTGGATGGGATCCATTGCGGTAACTCCCTGAGAGTTAACGAAGGCTACACAGGCACATCCAGGGAGAGATCACATACAGTGTTTTCAGCTGTAGTGCCTGGTCTCTTTCAAGCTGGGAACACACCTGTACAATGGGAAGAGAATCAGTCAGGCAGCTAAACTTGCACTTCCTTCTGATATATCAATACATTTTGTCAGGAACAATCAGTCACTCATAACACTTATGTGACAGCTGCAGTTTCTCTTCTCAGCCTCGCACCCTGTGCCATTATAAATAGACTGTCATATTCCTTGCAGCACTAAATTGCTCTCTGCATTCCCAGCCCCTGGGTGAACTGATTGACTTGGGAAATCTGCCATTTGGTAGTCCTCCAGAAAAAGTGATTGCTTATTTTTGCATCCGTTGCCAAACCTGTATAAGTAGGTTACCATTAAAAAGTTGGTATTTAACCACAATTACCATGAAGTGGTATTTGATACGGCAGTTGTTTCCTGCTGCGTTATGTTTCTCTGTACACAAAGAGCAAATAGATAGTTTTAATTAGTGGAGGGGGCCTTCCTAGCAATATCTACGCTGCTTTGAACGGAACGTACTTCTTTCTTTAAACAGTCCAGTGATTAAGGATTTAAAAGCAAAACCCACGAAGATACAGAAGTATACCTGTTGTGGGGAGCCCATGAGCACAGAAATATTTGGGTGTATCAAATGACACTGCCTGCAAGTAAATGTTATCTGCCTAAGGGTGATGTTGGAAGTGCAACGGTGATGTGGCCATGGAATACTTTACTGGAAGAGTAACAATATTGATAGTATTTGCCTCTGCTAAGGCCTAATACAGAAATGTGTGCATGATGGTGTGCTGAGCGCTTTGCAATCAGGGATACGTCTCTGAATATAGTAAGATCTATTGCCATAATGACCTAGTCCAACCCCAATGAGACCATGAAGAACTTCCCATTGAGGTGAGTGGGCTTTGGATCATACGATAACCCTTGAGAAACCTTCCAGGGTGCCTTGTGCCTAGCCCTGCAAAACTGGGCACTTTGGGCTTCATGGTTCTTATTGAGGCAATTTAATAACATCATCTTAGGCAAGAATTTGTTTAATAACACCTTCTCAGACTGGAGCTGCTTCAGCGGCTGCTTATACACTTTACATCAAGTGCTCATTGATTAAAACTCAAGCACAACCTCAGGAGCAGGGACCAGTCCGTCCTGACCAGCTTCCAGACCGATGTCCCCTCCATTCTTCTTCCCTCCCTATCTAGTCCCATGAACAGTGAATTTTTTGCTGCATGTGACAGAGCTCTAAAGAGAGTTGTTCTTGTCTCCATTTCCCTTCTCTACCAGCTCTCTTCCTAATCTGTTCAGCTTCTGGGCATTCAAATGCCCCTTGAGAATTTAGGAGTTGGGCTGAGGAAGGTGCTGAATCTCCTGTTCCTGGTCAGCTGCAATAAAAATGAAGTTAATATACAAAGGATGGGGAGAAGGTGATATACCTACAGTTTCATTTTTGAGAGACGATGAACTGGAGGAGAGGATTTGTCCAGCTGGATTTTTCAGTGCTGGATTTATTCTTTAAGGAGGGTGGAAGATGGAGGACATGTCTAGTTTACAGCTGAAGCTTTGGGAGGACGTTTTCAAGTTCCCCTTGGGCAGCTCTCATCAGAGACTTTCTGATGAACCTGATATACTTGTGACCAACAGGGATGTCATAAATTTAGGTTCCTTCAGGGCTTGGTGGCAGGTGGGGCTTGTTCTTGCTCAGTTTTGGGTCACAGCTTTCAACATGGATGTTTCACATCTGCTTAAGTGCTTTATTAAAGTGAAATCTAAATCCAGATATCTCAAAATGATTTTTGAGATCGGTAAACATAATTATTTCCTCATTTTGGATGAGGGCAGGATTTCTAAACATACCCATGCATCCAGAATCAGAAAAAGAAGCCTCTGGGATTTTTTTTCCTCCCAGTGATTAAATCGGTAGGTGCTTGAGGGTTTCAATAAAGATTAACCTGAATCCTACTGAGTATCTGCAACTTCAGGTGTCTGAGTAATCTGAAAATACAGCCTTGGGGGATTTGCCCAAATTTCAGCAGTCTTCAGATCTGATCAGAGAATGTGGATTTCCTGAACCCTCATCTACTGCTTGCTCCATGGACACTGATGGGCTCTTCTTTGCTGCTTCTCTTGTCCCCTCTTCCACCAGGAATTCTGTCTGACATGTATTTGAGTTATGCATTATAGAAGGCAGGTCTGTACTTTGTGACTGCAGGTAGAGGAACAAGGAGCAGAAATTATTCATTGTAAATACTTAAAAAGAGACATACAAAATTCTATTGATTTAATGGAAATAGTAATTTAAAGTAGCTTAACAGAGCATCTAAGTACTATTTTACATCTGGTCTGTGACATATTTTAGCAGGCTCACTTTATTTAGATTCTGTGGGTGCTTACTGTAATCAAAATACTTACTGATTTAGCACACTTAATGGTTTTCATCTAGCTAATAGAAACCTTTTTAGTTGTTCTTTCCCTCCATAAATACTTTTTCTAATGTCCAGTGCTTTTTTGAATATACAAATCCCTCTCTCCTGAAGAGCAAGGTTAAATAGGATGCTTATGATATCATGTATAAATACATAGCTCTACACTATTAAGAGCAGCTGGCCAGTAAGTACTTCAAAATCAGCAATTTCTTGTACTTTCAACCAGAGCATAATTCAACTTCACAACATGGTACACAATCAAATCCATGTCTGTAATAATATAAGTGCAGAGTTTGTTCCAAAACCACAAAAAATAAGACTACAAACCATTACACATCTACTGTATTTTTCCTAAGCGCTACCTTACCACTGAGTTGCAGCGCCTTGTCAGCACTTCTTTTTGTCATTTCTTTGCAAGACACATGCAAAATGCCTGCAAAGCCTTCAACATGAAGTAGGAAAGATGATGCCTGTTTCCAATGTATGCAGATTGTTTACTATCCAAATATTTGAAGATGTTGCTAGTTGTATGGTAACCAGACCGTTGTATCTCAATACTTTAATTAAAGTCTTCTGTTCACTGAAACATAGGTGATAGCTGATTGGAAAGCTATTGCTGCAGCTAGGTTTTATCTACTTCTATAGCCCACATCAGAAAATGTGTAATTCAGAGTAAATATAAATAAATAAAAACCACCAACAACAACAACAGCAAAAAATCCCCTAGCTGCTGGCTGGTTGCTGTGCAAATGCAAAGCGTTTCGTAGTCTGGCATGAGGGGAAGAATATCTGTGATAGGGAAAATTGCACCCAACAGGAAAGCCTGCTTCTTTTACTTCCTTCTATTTTTGTAACTCTTAATAGTTTTAATCTCTCCCAGGACATTTTCCGTTTACAGAAAATGCCACCTGAACGATGTTCTGTGGGCTCTTTACAGCTGCTTGACTCCTCTGTGGTTTGGCCAATATTGCCATGAGTAGCATTGGGTTTGTAGATTTGGTATTTGTGTTAGTGAGATTCAGTGTGAGCGATGAAGGGCTTGAGTTGGCAGTGCAAAGGAATGAGTTCAAACTTGACCATCTTCCTTGTTCTTATGAAATATGAGCAAAAGTCTTCCATGAAGAAGGTTTTCGGAAAGCCAACAGCTGCTTTGGAGATGTAACTAAACATCTGGGCCTTTTGAGGTTTGCCCATCACTTCTTACGATCAGCAAAGAAATGCATGACTGTGTGAGGAAGGTATTTTAAGTTTATTTTCTTTAATCTTCTGGGTTTTGTGGTTGTGAATCCCTTGAGGTCATAGAGATATTTATAAATGAATTCTCACTGCTTGAATAACACGGAAATAATGTCTTGGGTTTTAAGTGCTGTATTCTCCACCTTCATAACTTTGGGCACTCCTCAAGCAAAGCTGAAATCATTGGGCTGTTTCAAGAGTACTCTTGTATTTACATTAATAACAAACCTTCCCTGTGAAGAACACTTGCAATACTTGAAATGTTTATTGTTCAGCCGGGCTAGCTAGCCGGGCTAGCTAACAGCTGTATTAAGCAAAGCACCATGTGACAACCAGTGCATTCCTGGGCAGTTATCATATACTGCCAATGACTGCTTAATGTGTACATTGCAGTAGTATCTGGATGGCCCAGAGCACAGATAAGGAAAAAAACCTTTCAATCTGAGTAAGATGAGATTGTTACAAAAAGGATATAAAGCAAGGAAGAGAATTACTCTTCTCTTTCCCCTTGTGTTTAAATATGTACCCATTTTGTGGCAGAAGAACCTTCAGCCTGTGTAGGTGTGTGTTGTGGTGTGGAGGTTTTGCAGCTTTTCTTTTCTCTTTTTTCCCAGAAATGGCTCAGAGCTTTTCCCTGAACAACATTGGCATCAGATAATGGACTCTGTCAAAATCCAAAGGCTTTGTAGGATCACACCAGTGTTACAATGGTGGGAGGAGGGACATGTGCCCCTTCAGCACCCCCTGCTTGCTCTGATCAGTGCCAGACAACCTTGTTTTGACAAGGCGGAGACATTTCACTTCAACCCGCAACGTTCCTATTACCTTTCACTCAGTGTGTTTACAGTTATGGTAATGTTAATATTAAAACTCATCAAATATGATATTGGAGAAGTGAGGTATTTCCATGCTTATGAGCTGGTTTCTTTTAAAAGATTTTCTAGCTAGTAGGAAAATTTTAACTTTGAACTTGAATTTTTTTTTCATTACAGAAATTTGGAAACCTTGGAGGTGACTACAACTCTATAGGTAACTTGTGGGGGAGCAACAGCTGGGGTGGAAGAAGGTATGGGTAGTCTCCTCATCTCTGTCCCCATTAAATGCCTCTGCTATTGTGAAGATAAAGGCATTGGGGCACATCCAGGTCTTCACTTTGCTAATAACAGGAAGTTTAAAATCATCCGTGGTGTTTAGATTGACTGGATGGTGCCCTCTGTTCAATGCAATACTCTGCCCTGCTATGAGCTACTTTCTTACTAAAGTCATCTAACAGACATCAAGGGAGGAATGAATTACTGCAGTTTGCTAATAAAAAGTTACTGGGATTGCACCTGGGATAGTTTCAGTTATATTACTTTTGGATGGATTTTTGTGCTAATGGAAGTGTTTCTCCCTTACCCCCCCAAACTTCTAAGACAAAATAAATAGCCATAGCCATAGATTGTCTTGTAGCAGCTCACAAATAAGGAAGGAAATTATATTCATACAGGCCTTTTAAATCTGTTCTGAAATCTTATCTTGGCTTGTCATGCATGAGAGCCCTCCGTTCACTGACCTACTGCGGCAGTACAAACTGGCTATTCTCCTTAGGTAGACAAGCAATAATCTCAAATGTGGATTACACTGACAATTGGCTTGCTATAAAAAGTCGTCTTTTAATGGCTGTGTGGGCTGAACGTTTCTATGAAGTCCACAGAATACTACATGAAAATTGGATCTGTAATTAGCTCCTTCTGATTAAATTCTGTTCATTGGGCTATCACAGTGCCACCTAGATTGTTCCTGTTAATAAGGCTTATTGAAGAGGCAGAATAATGATAGTCTTCCAAAAAAGCCTGGCTTTGCAAGATTTTCAGTATAATTTTGATGACTCAAAATGATCAGATATGATTCTTTTGAATGAAACTTTTTCAGCGACTGGTACTATATTTTTGCAATATATTAAAGATTCTAAACATTTTTGTGTGAATATTTTTTTTAGGAAATGGGAATAAGGCTTTGCAGGCTGTCACACTGGGCAGAAATATGCTGCGGGTTTTGTTTTTTGTTTTTCTCATGTTACTTTCTACAGAATAAAACATTACTTAAAAGGCTGTTTTAGTTCATTTAATGTTAGTTTTCTATTTGGAGAGAATAATTTCACCAATCTGTAGATTACACTGGGCCTAATCAACCTAAAGAACTGTTTTTTTCTGGGCAGCAATTAGCTCAAATGGGGTACTCTGGGGTTCATTTTCATGAGATGGAGAAACTGAGAAGTGAGCTGTTTACCTTGGTGCAGCCCAGCTCCCTAAACTCAGGAGGAATAAAAAAAATCAAAGAGCTGAATACAAAAATTCATATTTTGCATATGCCTTTTGGTCTCTTTCTGCTAGTACTTTTCCAAGAAAGTCCTCTGGACTCTTCCTCGCTACATTTTTGTTTTTTCCCTGAAGCAGTGAGTTTAGAGGACATCTTCTCCAGGACTGGGATACAACTTCTCCCTGAATTGCTTTCCTTTTCCTGCTGCTATCTAGGCTTACTTAACTCAGAAGGGTCAAAGGGCTAATCACCTGCATTTCCAAATTGGAGAGACTGCAGCCCATAATGGCACAGAGGTTGCAGCTGTGTAGCTAGTGTTTGTAATGCAGAGCAGGGAGACAAGAGATGGAAGTCACTGTGAGCTGAAAATTAATCCAAAAGACCTTTGAAATATCAGAGAAGAGATCTCAGGCCCTTCCCTGACTGTGAAATGATGTCGGTATAAACAAGCCCACATGGCCTTTGGCTGAAAACCATGGCTATTGAGAGAAAAGGCTCCATCACAAAGAAGCCACCAGATCAGGGAGCAAGGTCACCTGATGTCCCCTGTGTCCTCCCTGAGGCTGCGACAGGGAGGCACGGCTGAAAGAGAGTCCTTGCCATAGGGATGTTGTGGTTTGTGTATGTCTCCTGTCCGTACTCTGTAGGGGGACACGTGGTGTGCTGATGGGAACTGAGTGAAAATGAGAGGGCTAAATCTGCGTGGCCCTGCAGTATATTTCAACTCCGACCTTTGATACCTTTTGCTACCTACATCTCATGTCTTCCTTTATCAGAGACTTTCAGGCTTACATCAATTTTAAGACATAGGTTGTAGGCCTCAGGCAAACATCCTCTGTGGATTAGGAGGAGACGTAATGGATGTAATGCAGCAGAAGCATTTGCAAGACAGCAGCTTTTGATAAACCTTTCCCAGGACAGTTGCAGCAAATCTGGGACATGCCGTGGTTTCCCTCACTTGAGATGCCAGCTGCAAGGCATGCAGTTCCATGTAGAGTTTCTTCTGCATTTCACCTGCTCAAAATGTGTGCTCTGCAACTGCTGGAGATGTGAAGTGAATTTGGGACCACATTCAAAAACAGGTGTGCTTTGTGGGTGAATGCCAGTGGATGAAAATTCCTGCCAGATGAGAGAATGTGAAGAAAAGATGATCCCAATGCATGTGCTGGCCAGTGCTAGGATGAGGAAAGGGAGGGAGGCATTATTTCCACTAGGTGCATCGAGACACTGACCCAGGTTTGTGATGTGATGGTGGTGGGTTTTACACAGAGCTGACCGCGCGTGTGGGAGCTCAGCAGGTATCAGCTTGTAGAGCACTGACATTACATCACATCCCTTCCCAAATGGGGAACGGGCAACCTGGAAGTCCCTGCAGCTCGATGGCAATATTGGGAATTGCCTCCCCTTACCCTACTCTGACTGATAAAACCATGTAGAAATGCTGAGCAGTGGGATCTGCCTTTAAGGTCTGGCTTTGAGTTTATCCCTTTTACCCATATCCTAATTATTTGTTAAATGACCAGTAAGTGATTGCTGCTTAATCTTAGCTTTCCCACACAATCAGTCATGTAAAATGATCAGTATTATTTTATTCCTAATACAATTAATCTGTTAAATGAAATGGTGCTCTTCAAGGACGCGTATGATGCAGAATTTGGTCTGACCCAGAGCTTATTCGACAAAAGCTTCACCTGTCAGGTGTTAGCCTCCTCTTCCTGCCTGTTACCAGACCACAGTTTTATTTTGGTTTCATTTTCCTTTGGAGATCTAATCTCAGATCTGCAGGAAGCACCAGAGAAAAGAGGAAGGCTGGGCTTCCTGCTAAAGCAAAGGGTCGAACTCAGGCCTTTCGGGTGCAATTCCCAATTTTTGTCCCACTTTCTCTAGAAAGTGGGAATGATCATACTAGTTTATTACTAAGCAATTACTTGATCTTTAGAAAGAGTCATGAGAGTACAAAATGCCGTAGTGTTGTGTAGACATCAAAGAAGTTGTGTCCACTCCATCACACAGCAAGGCCACTGCTAAGGTCATGGTCACAGCAGGATGGCAATTTGGATCCTTGCTCCCAAAGCTTAGTTTTTGTTTCCCAGGATTTGAAGGGAGACTGTCCTGCAGCTGTCCTCAGCACAACCTCAGCTGCATCTAAGAGTCTGACTGTGTTCATCCATGGCACAGCAATTGCTCTCAGATTTGTTTTTTTTTTCAGTTTTCATTTCTGATGAGTAGTAAAAGAGCAGCTGTTGGTTTGGGGGTCAAATTAGTAATGTGCCCAGATTTTAGAAGTTGTTTGAAGCTAGATTTCACTGAAACGTACTAGAATTTTGACGATTCACAGCTTGTTAGAGAGAGGCTTGTGGTCTGGAGGGCCTCTGAGCATTACGGAGTGATGAGTTACTGCTTCCCACCCTCCTCCTGCCCAGGTGCATGTCTGCCCAAGCACCAGAACATCACCGCTCCTCTGGTTCTGGCAAATGAGTCATGGCTGATGGTGTCCTCAGTGAAAATCATTTCTCCTTATGTCTGCTTATGAGCAATGATGGGAACTTTCCTGTGGATCCACCTCTGCAGCAACTTAGCTAAGGAGCTGGGTCCTTTGCATGGGGCAGCTTCAGACTGGCAACAGGGACCTGTCGTTTGGCACTGCTCTGGGGTGGGATCCCATTGCTTTAACCCTTGGTGGCGGGAAAAAGCACCTCTATTTGTTGCTGAAGGCCAACACATTAGTGCTGAGTGCCGCCAGCCATGTGTCCACCCTTGATCGAGCTCAGTGTGTCTGCCAGTATTGATTGTGGTGAAGGGAAGCACTTATTTTATCGAACCAAGCTTTTTTTTTTTTTTTTTTTTTTTTAGGCAAGATCTGCTTGACACAGGGGAGAGGGACATTTGTCAGGGGCTGTAGCTATCTGTGAGGTCTGCTGGTAGTCTCTAAAGCTGCCATGGCCTATGAATGACCATGGGGCTTCACTTGGTGGCCACAGCTATGAGGTAACCCAAGAGGGCGCTGGTCACCCTGGGCCTTGGAGGGTTGCTGGGCTGCTCTTTCCACAGCTGGGTCTATTTCATTTAATTTTCTTGCTTGCTGTCTCTTCAACCTAATCTTTCCCCTGACCCTGGTAGGACAATAAATGCCGGCTGAGACATGCCTAGTTCTTCCCTATCTTCCTCAGCCTGTAATCCTTTCCTTATCTGAGTGGCCAGAAATAACCTGTTCTTCCTCTCCTTTTCAAATACCGTTCATGCAAGATTGGCCTCACAGTACATGCATGCGAGAGTAAAGCATATAGCCTGGGTTTTGTCTATGCGAGAGGGACTGAACTCTAATAAGATGGGAATTTCCAGAGGTGGGATTCATTTGCGGCTACTAGGGATTTTCCTGGAGAGATGATCCAAAGCAGAAGACTTGTGTAGGTTTCACAGCATCTCTTTGGTTGGATTGCATTGCATGACTCGTGTATTAGAAGGCATTACAGGAAAAGTGTTTTGGATTTAGAGGTGCATAATTGCATAAAGACGTGAGTAAAGTAAATGCAGATTTCCCCCCTCCCTTTTTTTCTCCTCTGCAGTAGATTTCTTTGTTGTTGTTGTTGTCCTCTTATTTCAGTGTGCTTGTCATTGCTGGATGCTAGCATAAAGAAGGAGACTGAAGTACTGGTGTAGAAATACCATGTGTAAAAGCAGAGGTCATGATATGGATTAAAAGAAATGAGCCAGAGCCTCAGCAGAAGATGAGAGGGTGCAGAGTCTCTGACTACAAATGTAGGCATCCCTGTTCATGCTGCTCTTAAGATGCGCCTTGGAGAAAGCCACCTGAGCTAGGCAGCTAGCATACTGCTAGGGGAAGCACGATGAGGGATGTGTCTACATGCGTCTACCTCCCACTTGCTCTCTTGACTAGCCGGACCATTCTCTATGGTGAAGAACGTGCGATGTGCTCAGCTGTTGATCCCCTCCAAAGGTGAACCTTCACCGAAGCAGCTGTTCAGGCCCGGGCAGCTCAGGCACGGCACGTCCCTTGGCCATGAACACATCAGTGAGGTGCTGAGGGAGTGGTAGGGAGTTTACTCCAGTCAGTGCTCTGACCAGGCAGCAGATGAGCTGGCAAGAGCCCGCTGGGTGTTAGTGCCGCAGTTCTCTTGCACGTCTGGTACATGAGGTATGAGGAAACACAGGGAAAAGTCTTGTGCTTTGTAGGCAGCTTTATTCAGTGTCCAGATAAGCACGGACTGTGGCAGTGGCTGTAGGTAAAACTCTCTCCTGTGGGTGACTGGCAGCCCTTGTCACACTCCTCGGTTCACATTAGCTGTAGCTGAGAACTTAAATGGGACAGATGTGCCCTGTGGACTTTTCACTGTCTCTCTGCACAACGGGAAGCTCTGTTCTTTGACAGCCTAAAATGTCTCCATGTTGGCCAGCTGTGTGCATGAGGCTGAGGGGGGTTTGGAGGAGTGAAATGAGTGTTTGTCCCTTTGAGCTGTAAGCACTTAACGAAAAATCATAATTAAATAAAGAACAGAAACATCAGCCCTGTACCCTGTTAGCTTGTGCACATCCATGCATGTATGCATCTATATATAAAGAGCCATTTTAAAAGGCTCTTCACTCATCTCCCATTCTCCATTTCACATTCATTCAACAGGGTACTGCTCTTCCTGGCACACCAGTAACTGAGAGAATGGAGTTGCAAGGCTAACAAAAGTGTCACTAGAAAGACAGGATTATAGCCAAGATTTTGGCATAGTGATTTACTGGCATGACACTTAGGAAAATTTTCTGTTTGCCTTGCTCTTGTATGATGTTTAGTTCTTCCATTCATCTGGAGATCAGTAGAAAAGCTGTGGAAGTGGACGCTTGCTGGGAGGGGGAAACACTTCCCTGGGGTCACCAGCACCCAGCAAGCATCAGCACCCTGAGAGTAACAGGGGAGGGAGTTTAGCATTATCAGAGCCAGCTACTTGCTTCTCTGAGGCAACAAAATATGTAAGTGTTTGGTTCCTCGGAAATGCTCAAGGCGTGCTTAGGTGGAACAAAGCCTTTGATCAATAGGTTTTTACTACAGGGTCTGGTAGTAATGGCAAAACACCTGCCCTTCTTTGGGATTGAGGGTTTTTTGATACCTTCTACTATCCCTCTGTAATGATGGGCATGAACCTCAAGTGGCATAAATGGGCAGAAAACCCTTGGTGTCACTGGAGCTGTTCTGACCAACATGACAAAGGACATTGGCCTCACTGTTACTGTTGGCCTTGGTTACCCATTTTTTTCTGATTTCCACTCAGAATTACTCATGCCAGTTTGTCAAATGGGCTATGTGTGGTGACTAAAGCTGGCTTGTCACCAAAGTCTAAAGTTGCTAAAGTCTAGCATAGTTCACTGTATCTTATGCTAACATGAGTTGTTATTTTTATTTTCCTGACTTATGAAAAGCATATATGTTCCGGATGAATGAGTATTTTACTATATATGGAAATGTCTCCTTGTAATATCAAAACATCTTTCAGGCAGCCTATGCTTACTGTTTTGTATGCAGCTATATTGAGTTGGATTCGATGCTCCAGGGGGCTGTACAAAATGACATACTAATGGATCTGGGATGTAAAAAGGCTTTTAAATGCACAGGAATATTTAGCTACCACTGTTTGTGTAGATAAGGGCAGTCTGAGATATTTGACAATGCATTCTCACAGCTATCCCAAGACATAATATCCCTGGTCTTCCTGCTGTGAAAGGGGTGTGCTGTACTGCAAGGATATCTGCATTGCTGGTAGGTTCTTGCACTCCTCTGACTATGCAGGGTCTGGAATACAAGTGCTTGGCTTTAAATCCTTTGTGGTAACTGCTGCCTGATGTCTATTTGGCTCTGAAAGCCTGAAAATCTGGAAAAGGTTGTCCATCAGCAGAAAAAAAGAAAAAAAAAAAAGAAAGAAAAAAAAAGCAGATCCTTTGTTTTTCTGTCAACAGAGAGGTATCTTCAGAGGAACTTGAAAATAAACTGGCTGATTAGGTCAAGTACATATGACTCAAAAGGTTAATAGACCTGTATCATGCCTGTGAATTCATATTTATGCATAGCGTGTGCTCAGATCCTCTTTCAAAGCAGCTGGCTCAGGGGTTATGGAACTGTTGTACTGCACAACCAGGGAAGGTGTTCTGCAGCCCTAGGAGTCTTGTTCCTGAAATCGCTCGAGTCCCATGGGTGACTGTGGTGTCTGTAGGGTATAGCCATGTTTTATAACATATCCACCTGACTCTTAAATTGTGTCAATGTTAAGCCCTTGGGTATGTGTTATACCTTCTCGCAGCGGTAGCATTTCAGCTACAGCTCTCTTCCCCTCCACCCCTGGCAATGGTTCCATCTAATTCTCTTGCAAAAGAAATCCTCTCTCTGCAAGCTGGTAGGGTGTGAGCTGCATGTGGGTCGAGTGGTATTTGCTGAGAAAACTCACTTCTTTTTTATATGTTGCACCGCCTTTCCAATGTAATTATGAACTCCTTGTCAGTTTTGATTTCTACATGTGTAAAGCTCATGAATCACCTGTTATTTCCCCTTTCTGTAGTTTAATAATGAATGTTCTTCCTTTAAAGTGTTCACTGTACTACAGTGAATCTTTGACCATGACTTGTCAACTCTGGCTTTACCATAGTGAATGATTGCAAGTTGTGCAACATTGTCCCTTGATGAAGACGAGTGAGCTCATCATTGGGAATCAGAACGTGACTCCTCTCCCAGGCATTTTTTCATTAGCAGAGGAATAAAGTCACCGAGGCACGGGAAGGCTTCTATAATGAGAAAGATCAGAATGGAAGATTAGGCACGGCTCCTTGAAGCTGAGTGAGATTATCACAGCCTTTCCACTAAGGTAAGTAAGAACTGAATTGGAGAAGTTAGGTCACCAGCTTCTTGTGGTGCCTCTCACCATGTGGGAGTATCCCAGAAAATTTAGAAGGCAGCAAATGTACAAGCAGTAATACTGTTTTACACAAGACCTAATTAACATCTGAAAATTCCTTTCAGAGAGCCTTGAGGTCAAGAGGTGAGTGGGATTAAAAGAATGAATGAAACACTTACAAGGCTAATGAGACAGATCATAACAACTCTGTTAGAAGGAATCAAAAGCACTAAAAGTTCTCACCTTTGGGATCATCTGCCAGCTTTTGGACAATGTCATTGTTCTTTAATTGTCCACTGAGGGGTTCACTGATACCAAACCTCTTGAGAGTGAACAGAAAGATACATACCTAACCTGAATTTTTTGTTGTTACAGGGACTACTCACAACAGCAATTTGTCTATGTAACATGGAAGGAATCACCGAAAGCATTTTGTGTGTGTAAATATACATATGCGCACTATGTAAATTGAAACTATTTCATATGCATAGTTGTTCAGACCTCAGTAGGTTTTGTGGCTGGGAAGTGTGAAGGCACTTTCAAGGGGAAAAGTTACATTTATCACCTTTTTGCTTGCAGACTCCATATTATACACTGACCTCAGCAAATGCAGTAATGAAGACAGAAGTACCAAAAAAAATATCAGTACAGTGTCTCCCAACTGCTTACCCATGCATGTTCCCAAATCCTGCACTGAGCTAGGTTTGAATTTTGCAAATCCTATCCTTTATAATGGGCTGAACAAGCAATCAGGTTAAAACAACCTCCTTTTTCCTTCCTCTCCCCGCTCCCTCACCAAATCTGCCCTGTTTAAAATCCTCGCACTGAAGTTTGGAGGTCAAACTCAAATTTCCAAGCTCTTCCTGAGTTTCTTCCTCAGAATACCTTGGTGAAAGATGTGAGTTCCAGGCCTCTGAGCACTGGCTTACCATCCTGCCTGTTCTTTACTGTGGGAAGCCATTCCAGCCAAGATGACTGGATGCTTGGAAGCCCCCATTGCTCTCCTGAGCCCGATCTGAAGTTTTATTGTGTAGAGTTTGCCAGAAGAATGTTAGTCATGAATGAAATATCCATAAGATCACACAACTGTCCTCCTAAGCTTTTATTTCATCTAATTTGAAAGTGCGTGAAATTTTATAATACAATGCACTCTTTTGAGAAGAGCTGCAAATGAGAGATTGCTGTGTTTCAGTTGTGGCGATGAATGGAGCAGATGAAGGGACCTGTTGTTTATTGGTCCATCATGTCAGTTGCATACATCCTTTGCCCGATGAAGCAATTCCTTGGTTTTGTATTGAGCGCTAATTGTTTGTGTGTGCTCTGTGTTTAACGCAGAGGGCATTGCTCATTCCTGTGGCATTTACAATTAGTGCTAATCACAAGCACTGTAGTCAGACATACATGGTATATAAATCAAAAGCCAAAGGGGTGCTGATTTTGTTAAACTGGTAGGTCCACAAGGTCTTAGGGCTAGCCCTGTGCTGATCTCATCATGATTTGCAGGAGTGGTTTGCCTGCTGCAAGTGGTGTGGTGCCGAGGGCAGGCAGGACCTCTAATCCCCATGCTTGTTCTTTCCCTGGGGATGGTGCTGAGTCCATGTCCCACCTTGCCAGGGTCACCTTGCACTATCCCAACTGCTCTGTGGTGCAGGGGTGTGATCCGAGGGCTGGGAGGGGGCAGGCAGTGGACAAGGTTGTAATTCCTGGTCATTTCAGAACTCCTCTTCTTGTCTTGACACCCTGATGAGGGCAGAGGAGAAGCAATGCTCAGGCTGTGATTAGGTTTAGAAATGTGTTCCCTGGCAGGGAAAGCTTTGATGATTCATTAGTGGAGCCTCCATGGATCTGAAACAATTTTGCTGCACATTTCTCAATCCCTGTTCTGCTCATCCTGCAGATAACTACGTGACAGGCAAAGATTTTTCTGAGGAAAAAAAGATGTTAGAAGTGAGCAACAGCATCATAACAGCAGCCAGCAGAGCTGCTGCAGATAAGGACCTGTGAGTATTTCCATTACCCTGTTGTCTGTGTGCTTACAGTTCAGCCATTAAAATTAGTTTGGAGCTAAAAACTGACACAGGGTTGCTCATCTCAGTAACACTGAATACACTCGAGGTATATTTTTTATAACATAGGTTCCCTATTCTTGGCAAAATTGATCACACATAGATTTGCCTCCACCTGTTAACTGCAGGCACAAATTTATGTGTGTAGTTTAGAAGTATGGGGCAAAGAGGGAAATCATCCAGGTGTTTAAACACAGGAAGTTCCATGTGAATATGAAAAAAACCTTTACTGTGAGGGTGACAGAGCACTGGGACAGGTTGCCCAGAGAGGCTGTGTAGTCTCCTTCTCTGGAGATATTCAAAACCCTCCTGGATGCCATCCTGCACAGTGTGCTCTTGGCAACCCTGCTTGGCAGGGGGGTTGGACCAGATGATTACCAAAGGTCCCTTCCAGCCTCAACCATTCTGTGATTCTTTGTAACCAGAGCTTTTTCTGTGCCCTCCAAATGGGAAGGTCACTGTATGGCTGTGCATGTAATATAGCCCAGAGCTTCTCCACATACACCGGTGACAATAGTTTTGGACATAAGGCTTGGCTGAGTTGTGACATTTTCTAGCCCATGATTGGTTATGATGCCACAAAGAAATTTTGTTGTTTTCTTTTTTTAAGGTAATGCAAGCCACAGTTTTAAATCCTTTATATTTTTGGTTTTGGAACACATGTATTCTGTGATCTTTGCCCTTAAGCGGGTGATAAAAGTCCAGTTCCCAACTCCCGCACTTCAGCAGCCTCTGGGCGGTGCTGCTGCTGCTGGTGATCATTGCTGGGTTGTGATATAAGGCTGCCCGTGTGGGCAGGGAAGTACATTTTCAGTAATGTAACGGGGAAAGTCCCTCTGGAGTGCTTATTTCTGAAGAGGTCATTCTGTACTGTAGGAAGTAAAGAAATAGAGAAGATAAATCTTCCTGAACATGTGTTATGCCTGTACAGATATGTGAGGATTCAGTAGCTGCTGTTGTCAATATATACGTCTACCGCACTGCTGCTGGAAACACCTCTTGGAAAAATTGTTCTTCCTTAGTGATTTACTGTGTTGTTTTTTTTTTTTCCGAAACATGTTCATGCCTGACAGCTAGTTCTTGGGTGGATTTTCCTTGGCCAAGAAGGAAAGCAGAATGGGGCCGGGATGCGAAAGAACCAGGATTTTTTTTACACAAGATGAGGGGTATAATCCCTTCTGGGGAGGGAAAGGGCCAAAAGTGACCAAGGAGACGGCGAGAGAGAGTTTTCTGTCACAGGATGAGTTCAGGGATGGGAGGTGGCCATCACTGAACATGAATCCCTGCTCGGCCTAGCCACAGGCCTCGGCTGACACAGGCCTGTCACCCCACCTGAAGGCTGGAGACCATAACCTACTCCTGGCTCCCACGAGGGCTTTGTGACCGTGACTTAATTAACGCTCATCAAGAAAGAATCTTTCACTCCATCATATCATCACTTTTTATTTTTACGTCCCTTTGATTAAAAAACTGAGTAATGACTTGTGCTGTTGACTTTGGCCACCCCCTTGCAGATCCCCTTTGATAAGGCCTGGTCAGGAGCCTTGTGTGGTGATTCAGAGCGCTCCATGTACCCGGGGGTGGCTGCTAATTAAGGCAGCCATGGTTGGGTGCCTCATCTGGATGGCATGGCTGCCTGGAAAGGAAGAGGACCAAAATCCTGATTGAAAGTCACCCGACAGAAATCAAAGCAGGCCCACGCGAGACCGGGAGTGACAGTGCTTACCACAGTATCACTGTCTGGTGGAAAAATAGCGGTTATTTACTTTCTCGCTAGCCAGATCAGATTAGTCATATTTGAAAACTACTTTAATCAGACTAATAGTAAACATACTTGTTCAGCTAAAAAAAAATCCTTTTCATTTTTTTGATGAAATCCACTTGATTTGCTTGATGCAAGCACAAGTGATTGGCACAGCTCAGAAACGTCTGTGCAGCACCATATCCTGGTGCGTGAGTGTTTTACTCGACTTTTCTATAGAAACCTCTCCCTCCTGCTAGGTTACAGTTACTTACACTGGCTTCTGCCATGTTTCAAGGCTGAGTCACCACCTCATATATAACATATGAAGTCCTGCAAGTTTACTCTATTGTTATTATTAGATCTCTGTAATTAATGACCTTATTTTGGAAGAGAGGGAGTGGAAGCAGTGTTCTTGAAGCATGTTTATAAAATTGAAATTTACCAGGGCTTTAGGAAGAGCAGAACTAGGAAACAATGATGAAAAGCACCCAGGCTCTACTTATGACATCAGCCCAAGTGTTTTGCTTCTGTTGCAGGATTCACTTAGAATTGAAATTCAGGTGCTTATCCTGACACACTCTTACTGGTTTGATATTGGGGCTGAGAGGCCTCTGTCCTGGATTCTTCCTTCTGGGTCTGCTCCCAACCCTTTTGTATCTTAAAGAGTCTGTTATTAAATCACCTGGGATCTCTATGCTGCCATACTCCCCTATGTGACAGGATCTTGCTCAAATGGTCACTCTGGAGCACACTTGAATATGGACCCATCTGACTGGCTTGCAAAGTGCAAGGTCCTCCTTCCCTTGCCTCATGGGGGTATTGTGGAGGACTGGTCAGCATGCTGACAATGGTCTGAGGGTGCAAAACATGCTGTGTGTGCTTAGGTCCACTACTGTGAGCCCAGTCTGAACTTCAGTTCTTCAGTAGTGAAGAAAAGAAGCCAACTGAGAGGTTGGTGAGGTGTTGTCCTTGTGGGTGGCACGGGCAACGCTGACTCAGCTGCTGAGGACCAGTGCTACAACTGTTTTCAGCTGTAGCGACTTTCCAGCCAGAGCTGAAAGGATGACCCATGAGTTACAGAGATCACTTGCAAAAGTGGAGGCCACCATGGTGAAGTGACAGAGCAATATGGTGTTGCACAGGAATGGCACTTACAATACTGGCAGCCTGTCCTAAAGCTCCCTGAACACCATGTGTATGTTGGTTCAGGTGCTGCTTTGAGAAAGAGAAGGGGGCTGCAATTAGAGCTTGCGCAGCCAGTTCCCAATATCTACAGTTTGCTGAACAGAGAAGCAAGGACTCAGCTTAACCAAAACCACCAGCAGACACTGGAGTGAAACTACAGCTGTGCTGCTTGAGAGACTACTGTATGCAGAGACGAGCCACGTAACCCAAAACTACAGCACGAATGTCTCACTAGGAGATGTCTTTCCAATACAATGCACCTGCTGTGGGGCAAAGTGCTTCCAGGATCTGGAGCCAGGGCCACTGCTTGCTGGTAAGGATTTTATAGCCAGCTGAGCAGCAGTCATGTGGCTGCCTAATGAGAATGGTATTTCTTATAAAGGAACTTGTTAGAGGTCAGGAAAACCATAGCAATTGGACTGGACTAAGAGAAAGGACTGGTCAGCTGTTGGCTGCATGCTGAATTGCTTTCAGCAGATAGCAGGGCGAAAAATTATTATCGGTCCAACCCATGAATCAATCTCTCAAGGAGGTGTCTGAGTAGATTGTAGGTGTGGTGATAATCCTCAGTGGGCTGGGGAAACAAGCCCATAGTTTGTAATCTCTTCTGCTGACATCTGTTTTGTGAGTCCCTTCACTCTGGTTTCACAATCCATCAGCTGTGGAATTATCAGCGTGGGAAAACAGAAGTCATAAGAAATGTCTGGGACATTAATATTAACCATAAATGAACTTTGTTTTATTTTTTTGTAACTTGTTATGAAAGAGAAGGGCACTAGGATTTCCTATTAGAAATGGGATTAGAAGTCCCTTAGGAAGACCCTCAATCGCATGAGTCAACTGAGCAGGATTTGACTTAAAACTTTTATGCAAGCACTGATTACACTGTTTAGGTGATGGGCCTTGCCTAAAGAGGATCCTCTTGCTTGAGAAAATCCAAGTTTTCCCTTCTAGGTTACCCTTTGGCTTTATTATCTGAATGTCTTGCACTGATTTATTCAGTAAGGGAATAGGCAGTTCCCTGGGTGCTTCAAGTTTGGTCACAAGTCACTGAGACAGGCCCACCCAGTGAGAGCCAAATTGATCTTTATTTGTTTTCCTAACGTATTAAACCTCAATCTCCTTCCCTGATCCCCTGGTGGCTTTAATTCATTCACCTCGTGAAGGACCAGGTGACCACTGAACCACAGCGAGGGAAGGAATGTGCTGTTCCTCTTCGAGCGATGTCATTTTCAGGGGCTCAGCAATGCCAGCACATCTTGTGAAGCTAAAAGCAGCAGTGAATTCTCAAGGAAAGACCTTGGGGTGAGTAACCAGCGAGTTGGTGTCCTTCCACCTCAACTGACCTGACATCACCTGCAGGGATCAGCAGGAGCTTGGCCTCCTGCTCCTGGGGGCTGCATGGCCCCAGCAGCCCAAGCCACCGGCACCACGGTAGGTGGATGGGCAAAAATGAAAGGGGACAACGAATGTGTTGTCAGACCCAGCTGTTGGCTGTGAGGACAGACGGTAGTGAGGAGTGGTTCGCTGGGAGCAGGTGGGGAGAGGCTTTATGAAGGCAGGAGATGCTCTTGACTAAACTGCCATCCTTTTCAGAAGGGAAATCTTTTAAATGAAAGCTGTACAAGCCAGTGTGGGGCCCTTTTGCCTTTGGTACAATAGGCTGGTGAGGGAAGCACTCTCTGTAGTTAAACTGGTTTGTCGTATCAGCGTAAGGAAGATGGTGAGCCTAATTATTGTACACAGCCTCAGGGAAGCAGAGGAGGAGGGAAAACAAGCTCGTCCTATGACCCAGAGCACTTTGCTCATTGACTAATGAGATCAAAATTTGGAATTCATTAATATGAATTCCACTTTCCCCGTTGACTGATTTTGGCTGCAGTGGGGCGACCGCTGGTTGCTTGGTCATAGCTGGGGACACAGCATTTGCGAAATAGGGCAGGAGCCCCAGGTGCAGGGTGCCAAGGCCCAGCAATGCTGAGCAACACGGTGAGGTGCTGTGCTGCTCTGCTCTGCTCTACCTGCTCGCCCCGCGCCTGGTGGTAAAGCAAGCTGTGGCTTGCGCTGTAGTAATCATAAGTAGAACAAGGTCAACTGCCTATTTCAGTCAATGTGACAGAAATATAGTTGATCTCAATAAGATCCCAGCTCTTTCTTCCTGTTAGGTTCTCGCTTCCAATTTTAGGATTGCTGTAATCAAGCTGTGGAAGAGGCAGTTCGTCCTGTGGAAGGGACACTGCTTGAAGCACAGGCAGGAGGAGAGGAGTTGCTTGAAAACCTGCTTAAACAAACAAGTCTGCCGCCGTGGGCTGGGTCTGTGTGGTTCAGGTGTTGTTCCTGTCAAGTCAGCACTGTGGTTCTGCAGAAGGCACTCGGATGGGAAGAATATCGGTTCTCCTTCCCATCTGGTGGTGGCTGCACTGGGGGAGAGAGGTGGCTGGGCTGGGCCACTTGGGCTGCCCCTCGTGTGGCTGAGCAAATATTTCCAGGTCTGTATATCCATTAAATTGCTAAAGCTCCCACTCTGCACAGAGCTTACCCTGCCTGCTGCCAAGGAACATTGATGCTCTTTTCGTTGGAGGCAAGATGCTGACGGCTCTGATGCAGATGGAAGTGGGGTGGGGTGGAAACTGGCAGAGAGCACTGATCTGAATGAGCAGCAACTTACAACACAAAGCTCCCACTGTAAACAAACTAGGATGTTCTCTTAGCACAAACATTTGGAGTGCTTTTGTGATAGTTCAATTAGTTTCCTGTGACACACCTGTGGGCGCAGGAGCACAGCATAGCTGTTGGATGTGCTTCACCTTGCAGCCAGCCCACAGACCTGTGTGTGTCCGTGGTGCCTTCAGCCCTGCTGGGCTGGCGGAGGGCTGGGATCCTGGAGTCTTCGTCCCTGCTCAGCCCCCGTGAAGCAGGCATGAGCCACATCATCCACACCCCCAAGAAAGGCTGGTGCTGGCTTTTGGGCAAAGGAGCAAAGTCGGTGTCTTCCCCACAGCGATGGCGCTTCGCCGGTGAAGCTCTCCTGCTCTTTGCCCTGGGCAGGGGCAGCACTTGCCTACCCTGGACCCCATCAACTTCTCCTCTGCTCTCTGGGCACGAGCACTGGCACAAACTAGAGAGCTGACCTGGCGAGAGAAGAGGTACCAAAAGCAGGATCTGGGCCTCTTCTGATGGTTTTTGGATGAAGGCCATCAGCTCCCTGTGCCATGTGCCTGTAGCAGCAGCACAGTGCAGGCCGCAAGGCACAAGATGTGGCACAAAAAGTTGTTTGGGAACCAGGACTGCCAGCAGTGGCGATTTGGCATGACTTGCACCCCGGTAGGTAGTTTGCTACTGGCAGTGAGTGGGGCTGGCAGGAACTGGGCTGCGTTATAAAGACATACATCTTCTGTCTCACGAGTCTTCAGCTGGCCATGTAGTGTTGCATGTTTTCATACCCCTGACCTTCAGAGCCTGGCCAGTGTTTGCTGCTGACCAGGATCAAAACCACAGTCCAGGTGGAAGGTCTGGTGTGGAATAACATTCTGGAAGATGAGAACCTTCAGGAGCTGCTCTCCTTGAAGAGGGCTTATTTCAACAGCAGCAGTTGAAACAAGCATTTCTGAAGATCTGTTCTGGTACCACTGAGTGCAGATAAGCCATAAAGGTCATATTCCTGTCCTGCTTCCCCTTCTGCTTATGGGGGTGGAGGGAGAAATATGCAGTGCACCTTTGCAGGGGAAAGGAGAGTGTTCCCTTGTGGGTTAGGAGGGAGGGGCTGCATCAGCCTGTGGAAAAAAAAATAAAATCAGAAGGGAGAGCGCACAAAGCATCACTTCTGGCAGGCAGCCGCCCTCTGCAGCTTGAGGAAGAAAGGGCTTGGCCTCACCCAGATACCCAAAAGGGTACCAGGGCTCAAGTTTGCCCAGGACTGCACCTACAACATCTCTCACCTGGGGGCCTTGAAGGACTCTCAAAAACCTGGTCCTGTGGTGCTATCTCCAGTGTGCCCTCGCCCTTCCCGTGCATGTCCATCTGCAGATCCCAGGCTGCCAGGACAGGACAATCAGATATTTGCCTCCGGGAAGGAGACCTTGTGCGAGTGCACAGAAAGGCAAGGTTTGCTCTCGGTGAATCAATAGGCTTGTCTGGGTGAAGGGCAGAGTGGAATTCAGCCCAGCTGGCTGTCAAAAACTGTGCTGCTTTCTCAGTTCACAGCTATTGTCAGGGCAGCAACTATCCATGCACTTAACTTTCTGATAGAGCTGATTCGAATAATTCACCTTCCCTGATCTCTTCTTTAAGCCAGGAGGACTAGCCTTTATGACCCCAAACTGCTAGGCAGAGCTGTGGAAGTGACTCCAGCTGGACCTTCTCCAGCCCTCTTGCTTTCTAGCTCAGTTCCCCATCACTGGCATCTTCCCCTTTGGCTATATGAAGGAGAGGCATAGGTCGGGGTCTCACCCAGTTTCTAAGAAAAGGAACTAAGATCATGTCTGATCTGAACATGATTTATTAATCTTCAGAAAGCGGTTCCCTTTTTCTTTTCTGACACTCTTTACTCTTTATCTCCCTGATCCTCATGTACCCATGTGCCACCTGTCCCTTCCTGCTGATGAGATCCTGGCATTGTCCCCCAGAGCACACCTTGTGACCAGACTCCTTGTGCCCAGAGTCTGTTCTGCTCCCTGTGGTACGTGTTACACTGAGGAGGCTAGTAACTGTGTGCTCACCCAAATAGCCATTGCTTAAACGGGGAAATTATAATAATAAAGCAACTGCCAAAAAATCAGTGACCCTCCTGTTGAGGTTCCTGATCAGGCTGCAGCCAGACATGGTCAAAGAAGCTTAAATACAAATGAGTAAGCTGGACCCAGGTAGGTTTGAAAAAACTAGCTTGCTTTTCTGAAGCAAACTCCTTTTTAATCATTCCTCTGTAGATTTGAAGGTGGCATATCCTGCCAGGTAAGTGGAAATATATTTGTTTTGAAGCCCTGGGTAAATGTCCTGTAGAGGAATTAAAATGTCAATCTATAGCTGCATTTGTTTAATGAAACTGTATAAATAAGGCTGTGAGCGCAGGCCATCTTCTGCTCGAGTGTCGAATGTTAAAGGTGTCAGACCACCTCCCGTGTTTCCCAGTGCACAGCTGTTCCCATGGGGACATGTAGGTCCCCGTGATGGCGCAGGTGGGGGTCTGTATAGCTGTAGGGCCAAGCTCCCATGCAGAGGCTCATGTCCCACTCAAGGCTGTGCCCACAGCATGGTTAGGAGGTAAGATGGGACCAATACTGCCGCTACTGCTGCATAGTCCTGCTTGGGCGCTGTGCTTAGTCACAGGCTGCAGTTACCATTGCATCCAAAAAGCATCCGAATGGAGCTACGGTGCCATAGCTGTTGTGTTTTAATCTCTCACTGAGGTCATTTTACGGCAGCTTCCCCACTGCAGATGTCACCAAAGGAAGCAGGTGTACAGGGATACTTGTCTGGGGCTAATGCTGGATCTAATGTTCATTGTAAACTCATTCTGTGCATGGTTTTAAACCCACCCACTTCCTTAGAAGATGAACTGTTTGTCTGAAAAGGAGTTAAGTTTCCTCTTGTACCAGGGAGAGGATCATTTAACAGGGAAGTTTGTGGTTTACTGAGGAAGGTGCCTTGAAAATAAGCTTCCCCTCCAACCCCCCCCCAAAAAAAAAAAAAAAAGGGGTAACCTTTTATTGCAAAAAGCTAACAGGAACTAAACCAGGAGGTTTTCCAGTTTTGCTTGTGTAGTGAACTGACATTTGTACTGAGGACAAAGTCAGGGAGGGTGTGAAGCAGTGCATTAAAGCCTCCGAGAATCACACAGCACTTACAGAAAGACATAGGCGAATTTAGTGGTGTACACACAAACGCTCAGTCTGGTCCAGGTAGATCTCCTTTCATCTAGTCCATACAATACCTGCTGAAATACAAGATACTGGCTTTGAAATTTAAGTACTGTGCTGCTTAGCACCTTTGCTTTCCCCATGTTTTCCTGTCTTCTGCTCCATGGTTTAAGTTGCTGTGTAACTTTGGGAAAGTCATCCAACCTCTTGGTTCTTTCTTCCAGAACTAGTGTTACTTCACTGTGAATGACACTTTGGGCTCCTTGCAAGAGCTTTGCTACATGAATGTGAGACATTACCACCTCTGTGTATGTCCCTCAGTGACCATACGTGTATTTGGACATGCGTGTGAACATCAGACCTCCAAAGCCCATCAGTGTACTAGGTCCTCTGCTGCAAATGGAGAGACATGTGGCTGTGGATACAGGGATGAATCCTTGGGCTGAGGAGAATCCAGGGTGGATCCTTCTTCCCTCTGTCATTTGGAGAAAAGAGAAAAAATGTCCCTGGTTGTACAGCAGAAGACAAGAATGGTTCATGTGGAAGAAATCCCTCCATAACAAGAGACTCTTTAACTCGAGAGCACTTGAAGGATTTTGGTGTTGTTAGTGGGAATTTTGGTGGATTCTTTTTCACATCTGTTAAATATTCAATGTGTGTTTTTAGCAATCTTTGCCCATTTTGTTAGGCTGAACGAGTTTGATTGGGTTTTATGCAATTAGTATACCGTGACAATTTTGGGACATTTGCTTCAATTCAGCAATGATTTCTCTTTGTCTGCTTGCAGTTTTCTACAAACGTGTGAGCAAGCCTACTGAGACGGCAAAAGCATTTGAAGAAAATGAATGTCCAAATCCCATGGGCTGCTGCTTCTGGAAGTGGAAATTTAACTAAGACCTGCCAGCTCTGGTAGTAAGAGTTTTTGTGTGCTTTTTGGGAAATAGGCGTTTAGATGTTACGGGAGAGATAAGTTGTGTCTCTTATGGGTGTTGAGTTACAGAAGGCGAAAGCATTTAGAAAGCTGTTCATTGAAAATGCTCAGAGAAAGAAAATCACAGCGGGATGTGGTTTCTGTGAGCAGGAAAAAGGCCAACCGTATGTCATAGGCTAATAAAATATATTAAAGATGAAGTCAGTAAAAAGTTCTGTAGGAAGCCATCTGAAACGGGATGAATAGTGACTATATCACTTACAGTCAACGTTCTTACAAAAACACAACGTTAAGGCAAGTATGAGACAAAGTTACACGTGGCCTCCCTTTGTACGGTGAGAAAACTTGGCCTGAGTTGGAGCAGTGCCTGCCTATGGTGAGCTCTGCGTGGCTGTTGTGCACGGTGAGCCCCTCCATGAACAAGCCGTGAGGCGTTTGCTCAGGGCACATCGTGAGTACTGAGGAATCTGGTGAGGGAGATGGCTAAACCAATGACTCCAAGCATTTACCAGCAAATATTTGCTCCAGGACACTTGTAACTCTGGGAGGATGCCCAAACGCAGAAGCAGTGGGTGACCTCATCGCTCTCTATAGGTACCTTAAAGGAGGCTGTAGCGAGGTGGGGGTTGGTCTGTTCTCCCACGTGCCTGGTGACAGGATGAGGGGGAATGGGCTAAAGTTGCGCCAGGGGAGGTTTAGGTTGGATATTAGGAAGAACTTCTTTACCAAAAGGGTTGTTAGGCATTGGAATGGGCTGCCCAGGGAAGTGGTCGAGTCGCCATCCCTGGAGGTCTTTAAGAGACGTTTAGGTGTAGTCCTTAGTGATATGGTTTAGTGGAGGACTTTTGTTAGTGTTAGGTCAGAGGTTGGACTCGGTGACCTTGGAGGTCTCTTCCAACCTAGACGATTCTGTGATTCCCAGTTGCCCTGGCTGGAAGGACCCCTGCACACCACGTGTGGAGCATCAAGCGGCCTGCGGAGAGCAGCAAAAAGGGCGTCATTTTGGGGGAAGCATGAGCCAAGCCTCTGCTCTGTGAGGCTGGTGCCAGCCTCGGACGAAGGGAGTACAAGGGGGCGTGAGGCGGTGGGGGTGTCTCAGGCGCTGGGGGTGTCTCAGGCTGGCACCTCAGGGGCACCGCAGCGGCTCTGAGGGGAGCGGCGCTGCCCGCCCGAGGGCACGAAGCCGCCCGTCAGCCCCACGGCCGGCCGCGAGGGGGGGGGGGGGGCGCCCTCCCCATTGGCTGGCGGTGACATCACCGGCCCGGCCCCGCCCCCGGCCCCGCCGTTGGCCGCGGGTCCCGCCCGTCGCGGCTGGCCCCGCCCCCGCGGCGCCGTACTTGTACGCGGTAGCAAAAGAGAAAGTAAGGAGGAGGATGCGGGCGGCGCGCGGCCGGCGGCGCGGGGCAGCGAGCGCCAGAGCCAGCGGCGGCGGCGGCGCGGGACGCACCGGAGCGCGCCGCCACGCGCCGGTACGGGCACGGGGGCGAGCACGGGCACGGGGCTGCGCGGTGCGGTGCGGGGCTGCGCGGGGCAGCGCTGCCCAGCCGCGGGGTAAAAGTTCGGTTCTCCGCTTCTTTTTCCTTTTTTTTTTTTTTTTTTTTTATTTTTTAATTTTTTTTCTAGCTTTTTTTAGAGAGCTCGGCTCCGCACCTTGTCTCTTATTCTTTCTTTTAAACTACATCAGGAGAATGCGCTCGCTGCTTTCCTTTTATTATCGCCATCGTTATTATCGCTATTATTATCGTTATTATTATGTTTGTTTTTAAGGAAAAAGCCGCTGGTGCCGGCCCCGCTCCGCAGCCGCCCGCGCTCCGTCCCGCAGCTCGGTGCCGAGCCCCCCGGCGTGCTGCTGGAGGGGAGCGGGGGGTCCTGGCGGAGCTGTGCTGGGGGCGGGTGGGTTCCCCAGCCCTTCCTCGGGCTGTGCTGGTCTTGTTGCTCTTCTCCGTTTTCTCGTGGAATCGGGGAGATTTCGGGACTTACACGCTGCGCTGTGCGGCAGGGGCTGTCAGCCCGGGGCGGCGGGGTCCCCTCTGGAAGCCTGGGCCTGGGGCTGCCTTAACCCCCCGGGCAGGTGGGAGCACCAGGCACACACCTGCGTTCTGTAAAGGTCCCCAGAACCCCCTTTCTTTTTTTCCCTCTTTTTTTTTTTTTTTTCCTTTTTGCTTAACTTTACATTCGAGTTTGTCCCTGACAATTTACTGAGAAGTTAATCTTATTCCAGCTTGCTTGAAAAGTCACGTATCGCCACTGAGACGTTCGGCTCCCGTATGCTGCTCCCGGCAGCAGAGTCGGTCCAGGAGTTGTTTCCCTTGCAGTAAGCAAAGGAAACGAGAGCGTGCCTCTTTATCAGTTGCATGCCTGGGGTTTCAGAATAGCTCAGCACCATCTGCATGGAGAGAAATGCCTCCCCCCGGGTGTAGCAGCACAGTCCAGGCGAGCTGCATGCACTCGGCATTCCACTCGCACACATGCAAGGAGCTGGAGTACTTGCTGCGGGATTGGGAAGGTTCTTCAACAGCTACCAGCCTGCAGTAGCTGTTGGAAGGGATTGTTAACCTGTGGGTAATAGGTGTTGATGAAGTGATTTGTAGTATCGGGAGGCTTACGTGATTTCATGATCTGTTTTCATCACCTTTTTCTTCTCCCCATTCCCCCTCCTTTTTTTCTTTTGCAGGGTGATCTTGAGTTCTTCCTAATTCGCTAGTCCTCAGCCTCCTCATGCCTCCGTCTCCTTTAGACGACAGGGTAGTGGTGGCACTTTCGAGGCCAGTGAGACCTCAGGATCTCAACCTTTGTTTAGACTCTAGCTGTCTTGAACCTGCCTCCTCTGTCAGCGAGAGCCACTCCAGTCTGCTCGGTGCAGCTGTCGTGTCCCTAAAGACTGCTAATCTCACGTATATGCCCTCATCTAACGGCTCTGCACGCTCCCTGAGTTGTGGATGCAGCAGTGCCAGTTGCTGCACTGTGGCAACGTACGACAAGGACACTCAGGCCCAAACTCAAGCGAGCACCAGCAGCGCCGGAGCCCCCACAGCCTGCCCTGCCAACCAAATGGTCAACAGCAATGAGAACGCCGGCAGCTTGAGCCCCCTGGGTGGAGTGGGGAGCCCGGTCTC
The DNA here is from genome assembly GCF_013377495.2 of Cygnus atratus. Classification (NCBI taxonomy): domain Eukaryota; kingdom Metazoa; phylum Chordata; class Aves; order Anseriformes; family Anatidae; genus Cygnus; species Cygnus atratus. The sequence goes on from NC_066364.1 coordinate 98,539,528, forward strand.
GGGTACCACCAAGCAGCTAGCTAGCATCAAAATCATTTACCCCAACGATCTGGCGAAGAAGATGACCAAATGCAGTAAGAGCCACCAACAGAACCAAGGGCCTGTCATCATTGACTGCAGGCCGTTCATGGAGTATAACAAAAGCCACATTCAAGGGGCTGTCCACATTAACTGTGCTGACAAGATCAGCCGGAGAAGGCTCCAGCAGGGCAAGATCACCGTCTTGGACTTGATCTCCTGCCGGGAAGGCAAGGACTCTTTCAAGAGGATCTTTTCCAAAGAAATCATAGTTTATGATGAGAATACCAATGAGCCAAGCAGAGTAATGCCTTCCCAGCCACTCCACATAGTGCTGGAGTCACTCAAGCGAGAAGGCAAGGAACCCCTGGTCCTAAAAGGTAACCTCCCTCTTTGCCCCCACATGCTGTGCATGTACTTCTGGCTGTAATCTTTGCTGGTGGTTGAACATTCACTGTGGCTATTTGTCTCTAGGAAGAGCTGTGTGCCTCGAGTGGCACATGAGTGGCAAAGCAAATGTCTTCCATGGCCAGATCATGGAGCTGGTAGCTCAGCAGTGGGGAGATGCTCCCCTTTCTGTGACTGTTGTCCTTGAGTAGTGGAGGGGGTGGGAACTGGGAGAAGAAGGAAGCGTGCTTCCTGGTGTCTGTCTGCGTAGACAAAGAATTTCCCCAACTGTTTTCTCTAAATATTTATAGCCCGAGGGGCAGAAGTCCAGGAGGGCATACTTCTCTCTTAGTCACCAGATTGACCTTTACTTAGCAGACTTATTTTAGTCTATATAAAATTGAACTCTTAGGTGCTAGGGATGGGCAATGGGAGAGCAAAAGAAGGGAGGAAGAAAGACAAAGGAGGCTGCTTAGTAGGCATTGCATCATGGACCAGTTGACAAAACTTGAGGAGCCCCCAAACCTTGTTTTGGTGGTAAAGGGTCAGAGTAACAGGCAGAAGGAGATGTTCCTCCAAAAAGTGGTCTGAAAGGGTAGTGTTCATGTGTATGTGTGGATGCACACTTTTATATGTATTTTTTCCTATTTGAAAGGCTCATGTTTTAATGAGTTCTTTGGCCTATCCATTAGTGTTCTAGGGAGGGGAATGTGCCCCACCAATTAAGGCAGCATCCAAGGACACTTTTCCTTTCTTCCCTTTATTCTGTAGCTCCTATTTATAATGATGCTGTCCTCTAGATTAAAGCTCTTTGCCCCCTGGGTATTTATGCCATTTGAAGGCATGGTTGATAGAGATTGGCTATGGTACTGAGAAACTGCGGGAGTTGTTGCTTACCTCATACTGTATATATTTAATTCACTTGAAAGTAGTAACTTTTACAGGAAAAGCTACCCTGCGTGGTGCGGCAGATGTAAGGATTGGGCTAATGGTTTAGCTCATTTTCTCTGTTTAGTTTGATACGCTTCTAGGAGCTAAGAGTCCAGTGAGGTACTCATCTTTGACTAGATCTTGTGGAAACTTAAAATTGCACTGAACTTTCTTCTAACTCACAGCAAGTGTTGGGTTATGCTGGGTTGACTCTAACAGTTGCTGAAGGTTCACAGTGTGCTTTTGAGTGTCTCGGGTCAGATGGTGCCCTTTATCTGTGCGACAGAGAGAAGAGGTGCTTTGTAGAGGTTTCATCCCTGATGTCTCCTCTCTCTGATGGTATTTGTTCTGTTGTAACCAGGCGTATGGCTTATGTGGGGTAGTCTGGAAGTCTTCCTGCCCTTAGAAGACTGGCATCTTCAGCATCTCACTTCTCTGTGTGTCTCTGAAAACACTGAAGCTCCTGCCACCACAAACTGGCAGTTTTTCTGTCCCTGAAATAGGAGGCACCTACTGAAATGCGGCCACGGAGCTGTTAGGCCCTGTGGGCAGGTTGAGGGGCAGCCCCTGCTCCCACCTTCCGAGGCTGACCACTGCTTTCTGGGTGCTACGATGGGTTTAACTGGTTGCTCGTGGGATTACTTGGGCCATTTTTGGTCTTCAGCTACTGAGAAATGTAAGCACCTATTTCAAAGACTTGCTTAGGAAAAATCACCTCCCTGAGACGTTTCTGCCAACAAACCTGGAACTGTGCTAGGAGACAAAGGAAGCCAAATCCCTTGCTTTTTGGGTGTAATAATTGGCTCGGTTAGAGCAGACCTCACCTGGGGAAGCAGAAGGGAGAAGATATAAAAATAAGAGTGCTCCTGCTATCACCTTACCTCCCTCCCCATCTTTGAAGTGGGGCTCAAAGTGGGCTCCAGTGGAGCCAGCTCGTGGTAAAGCTCATGATAAATTAGCATTTAGAAGGGATCAGAAACTGAAAGAGAGCCTAAGGAGTGGTGCTAGAAGCATTCGTTATTCCGTTTTCACTTTTCCCTCATGCTTTGGTAGCCCAAGAGCTGACGCCCTGTGGGCCTGCACGCCTGTGGGTGCAGACACCAGAAGGAAGCTGGGGGTAGCTCTCTGCCTGTCTTTCTTTTTCTTTCCACCCCCCCCCCCCCCTTCAAGTGGTTTCTCTTGCTTGCTGCAGTCCAGTCCTAATTTATTGCGGCCCATCTGATCCCGTGTTGTGTTTGCAAACACTGGTTGCTAGCCTCGCCGGCCAAGTTCGCGTCCCCCTGATCCGGTGCCACGTTCTCCATCTTTGGTGCGGCCTGGCGGCCCGCGGCTGCTCCGCTCGTGGCCCGGTGTCACGTTGTGGGGGGAACCCGATCAGCAGCCCGGGGTTGGGTTACAGCCCGGGCTTACCGCTCTCCGGGTAGCGGCATGGCCCCGGGTGTATTTAGGGTTAGGTGCCCCAGTCTTTTTAAGTCGCAGATAAACTCCTGCGCTGTTTCCAACGGCCAGACTGATCTATAGATAAATGTATGTATAGGGTGCCTTATTAGGCTCCAGTTAAAAAGAGGTGGTCTGATTTATTTTTAATGTAGCAGACCAATATAAACTGACTGACAGGAGAGCACTGGGGCTTTACGGGGTTTTTAAGAACTCTGTGCCTCCTTTTGTGTCTCTTTGCTACTTCCTTTAATAGGGAGTGTTTCTTGTCATAAATGAAGATTGGTATCATTTTCAGTTCAGCTCTTCAGAAGCAAAGACTTGCTCACTTCTTTGTACAGAAGCTATATCAGTCACTTAAACACTAGTGTAACTCTTTTTTTTCTTTTTTTTCCTCCCAGAAAGATACCGTGTTCTTAACATTGTTGTTACATGGGCATTAGCAGCTGAAGCTATCAGGGCTGAAGCTACTATTCAGGTTTTATATGAAATATGAAGCATTCCTGTTTTTCCCCTGTGTGCTCACAGTCATTCGTGCTAGACCGTGGTTTTGCATTTCTGTTGAAGCCTAAAGGCCTTTCTTTTTGTGTATGCAACTTTTTTGCCTAGTATTGGGAAGGAGAGGAGGTAAAAATAGTGATGTGAGCCCAGCCCCCATTCTGCTTGATGCTGATGGCAAAACTGTTGCTGAATTTGGGGAGAAAGACCTCAGCAGCCCAGGTTATCCTGGATGGGCTTGTGCCCTCCTTACTTCACACAAACTCTGCAGCACCGTGTGGTGAGACCATTACAGGAGAACACCAATGTATTTCTGCCTTACTGGAAGAATTTGCCTTCCTTGGGTGTGTTAGCTCATAGTGAAAATGGCCTGCAGTTTTGGGCTTTTTGTGTGCTTTATTTTGCTCCTGGGACATAAAAATAGGAAGTAGGAAATGCATTTGCATTCAAATGGGAAGCATGATTTTACACAGAATGAAATGTTTAGGTTTGGAGTTGAGCATCTCTGTTCAAGTTAAATTAAATCTACAAATGAACTGAAAATGAAAAATTGAAGCATCTGTGCCAAAACATTTCAACAGCTTTCAACAAGAGAAGTTGCTTTTGTCTCCCTAGTCAGTGTCTAGTGCTATTGGTTTCATCTTACCCTTCCTCCTCTGCCTTTTCGAGCCCCAGCTGCAGGAGTCCTGTGAACCCGTTGAAGTCTTGTGCTCCATTTTTTAAAAGCTCCTGTGTTTGACTGCGGGGAAGAACAGAATCCAGAAACAAAGGTGTAAGATGTAAATTTGCTAATAATCCATTTTTTCCCCTTTGTGCTTTAAAGTGATGGCTGGAGCATTGCAAGGGGGGTGGCGATGATAACAACTAGTTGCTTCTCTGTTCTTGTTCCTGGTTTGAGGAGCTTACTTGTGCTCTGGTTTTTCAGTCTTGTCATTGCTCATCTAACAGGGAAATAAATTGACTGGGTCTCAATAGCAAGGAGTGTAAAACCTGCCAGTAAAATCCCTTCAGGCTTGCTGCCACAGTCTAAGAATAGCTTCAGATCTCTTACCAATGCTGAAGTCACCTATCAGTGAAGTTGAAACAACTACAGAGGGGCCAAGAAACCTATAAAAGGAATAAACATGTACCTGTTTTATACTCTCCCATGTTAGTGCAAAATACTACGATCAATTGCCTTTGGAATACCTGCTGTCATAATCTGTTGCAAATACATGATTTATTATTATTAATTATAATTCAACAGTGCCAGTGTTACTTTAAGCCTTAATAGAATTACTCTGCACAAGTATGTTTGAGAGTAGAACTTGACACAACGGTCAAAAAATCCAGCTGTCCAATTAAATATGTGCCTGGCACTTATTTCCACTGGAGATCTCCACTGAATAATTATTAGGTCATGGTTGAAATGGAAATGTGTATTTTTAAGTGTTAAGTAATACATGTGAAACATCCACTGTGTTTAAAATGTGTTCCCTCTGTGCTGTGAAGGAAATTTGGCCTCATCAGTCACTGGGGGGGATGGTACGGGGATGACACTTCTCCTGGCTCTGTGAGGGATTTTACCTTCAGGTTTCAGAGGCTGATTGCTGGACCTGAAATACATTCCTCCCCTCCCCTGCCCCTCCACCCCGAGGTAATAATGTTATCAGCCATAACACTTAAACGAGTGTAAATGAGTGGGGTGTATGCATGTACACCTTTTGCTTATAGATAAAATGGGGTAATAGTGTTTTGGTTGTTGTTTTTTTTTTTGAGAACAAAATCTTTTCTTTACCTGAAGTGGATGCTTCTGCAGAAGATTGCACCCCTAAATTTTCCAGTTCAACAGTAATGGAAAGTGTAGCATTTCTTCCCAGATGATGACATCTTAAAGTTTGAAGTGCTGGATTGCTTGGTACCTGCCATGTTTTGAGAGGCAAAAGGAGCAAAGTCCATGCCTTGGAAAGAGACGAGCGTGAAGACTTCTCTTTTTAGGTGTCCAGTTTCTCATACACTTGGAAACTAAACTAAGAATCAAGAAGGAAACTGTTATATTAGCCAAATACCTGTAATGCTAGTAAAGAAAAGTTTGGCTCCAGCTCTGTTTCAACTGAGGAGGCATCCTCTGTGATGTTCTTAGTTTATATAAGTTGGGTTATAATTAGCTGAAAGCCTTAAGTGCTGTCCTTCCCCTGTTATGGGTGAAATGCTCTACCAGTAAGATCTTTGTGCCTTTATAGAAGTGCTTACTGATGTTTTATGGCCTTTCATTCTTAAAGTGACCATAGCCTTTCTGAGAGGCACAGGGTGGAATAATAACTGTATTTGAGGTTAGAGCAGTGTCTAGTTTTTAACTAATACAGGTACTTTTATTTTTTAGAATATGTATATGCTTCTATTTCTTTTAAAGCAGCAGCCACTAATGCATTTTTTTTTAAACTATGCTTAGGAGCACAAAAGATTCTTTGCCTTTTCAATACCTTTGAAGTGGGGGATCAGCCACTTGTCTTCAGGCTATGACTCTTTACTCTGTGAAAAGCCATGTTACAATTTTTTATTTACAGAAGAAATTCTAAAGTGAAGAAATACCATGAATGGGAGCAGCGTGCGCTGTGTTAACACTTGTGTGCAGTGTTAACACTTGTATCTTATACACATTTATCAACCAACCAACCAAGAAAGAAATATTCAACGTGAGCTTGCAGGGTGATAGAAGTCCTGCTGCTTAATAAAACAGATCATTGTTAATCTGTTTAAAAGATGACCTAATGCTTTGTTTGTCCCTTTGTGCAAAAGATAAGATTATGCGTGGTGTGTTGGCCTTTCTGGGTTGTCTCTGGTAGGCTTGGAGGAACACTGGCTGCAGAAAACACAAGGTTGACCTGAATATCACTGTGGTTGTTTGTCTGGAGCTTTGTTTCTAGGTACTCACCTGAAACTGTCTTCAATGTTTTATTTATTTTTAAAACATTTATGTACTGTAGTAAGTACAGAAAGTTACACTTTTTGTAAAGTAAACCTGAGGTGCTTGATAAGTCAGGGCTGAAAGAAGGGCAGATACCTTATGGCTTTCGCCTCCTAGTTCCTCCCCTGAAATTTAGAGCTGGTACAGAATCCTCTTAGTGCCCTCTTGAGCACTGCATTTTCTTGCTTTAGCTTCATCTGGCAGGTCTTTCAGGTGGTTGCCTCTCACCTGTGAGCTGTGGCCTTGGTCCAGTAAATTTCTTGACAGTGTTTATAACGGCAGAGCTCTTCGTGCACCAGTGCCTCTGGAATTTGGCTGGGGTAGAAAACTAGCCAGCAGTCGTGGCTGTACCTGTCAACGTAGCAGTACTATGTGGAGGCAGAATGGGAGGCTACTATGAAAAGCACACACGCAGGGGTACTGACCCTACTTTCTAAATGTTTCATCGGGGTTATTTCTGCAGCTGCAACGTCCCGGGGCAATCGTGGTCTCTGTACTGTGTGGCCGATTGATGCTCTTATGCCCCAGCAGCTTCAGCAATGAATCTGTGGGGATTTTTAGTGCCTTGTGACTTTTTAGTACAGGAAACTCTTTGCTTCAGCCGGTATCTGTGATAAAAGCAACCTCATGCCTTGGAAGCATCTCAGCCCACTGGAGATGGTTTTTGTGCATCAGCTCTGAAAGCTGTTGGTGCCCAAGGAGCGAATGTCCCTCAAGCAGGTGGTCTCAGACCTGGCTCTGGACCTGTACAGCAGCATTTTGAGGCTTGAAGGGGAGAGGAAGATGGGAGAAGTTCCTTCCCTGTGTGGTGCAGGAAAGGGGTAATCTGGCTGGAGGGATATCTGTGCCTAGGTAGCAGAGCAGTTTAAGGGCCGGCGAGCTCTGGCCGAGGCCACGCAATGGTCATTCTCTCGCTCTGTGACTAAGCGCACACAATAGGCTTGCTGTGAGGCTTTGGACAAGTCACTTCAATGTCTGAGCTTTTTTTTCCTCTTTGCACTGTTTGTAACACTGATCTCATCTCTTACTGTGATCTGTGCTAAGTGTCATTGACCCAGGTTCAGCCATGGATCTTCCTGGCCCATGGAGTGGGAGAGGGGCTTACAGACACCCTCGTCCCTTAACAGTGCATCTTTGCTAAAGTAATCAACTGCAGGATTTGTCTGTGGGTGGCTTTTGTTCATCTGAAAACTCAAGTTTCGTTTTTCTCTCTCTCTCTCTGCTTTGGTGAGCAGGTTATGTCCTTTCTCAAAAAAGCTCCAATGTGAGTGGCTCGAGATCCTGACGGAGCACAAGGCTGTGCTCTCCTGGTACTTGTGTATAGTGGTGCCTCTAAGAGCACATCGCAACTGCCATTGTAGTCAGCGCAGGGAGACCTGAACCAGCAAGTCTGCAAGGACCAACCTTGTAGGTGTAGGTGCCACCTAGTCCTACTTGTCCCAAAGGAATAAGCCTCCCCTTGCTGCTGCCTGGGGCACTGCTGGGCTCATCTGGCTCGCCTACATCCGCAGCATCCTTGGCCGGGCTCCAGGCGGCTCAAGTGTGTGCACGGGGCTGTCCCAGCTGGGGGGGCCTGGGGCTGGAGCGCTCAGGGGGACTGTAAATCTGTCAGCACCTGCTGCTGGGGGGGCACAGGGGCGCTTCTGGAGCTGGGGGGGCCTTCAGTCCGAAATAAAGGCTTTGAAGGAAGAAATTGGGTGAGGGGCAGAGGGGAATAAATAAAATAAAATTAGGGGAAGGTGTGGGTTCCAACTGTTTTTGCTACAATCTAGCTTTAAAAAAGAAATCTGTAACGTGCCTGAGTTTAGTTCCCACTTGATTCACCGTAACAGAGAAGAAACACTTCAAGTTAAATGTAGTAAAAAGAACAACAGATGCCACTCCTCATCTGCACATGAATTACTATATATATTTTTTTACAGTGGTTTTAAGGAATTTGGAAAATAGAGGATAACTTGCAAGTTTCTGTCATGTTAGTTGAATTGATTGTCACTAATTTATGACACTGAAGGGTGATATTAAGCCTTAAGTGAGGAAGTGACCAATAATGTTTTAAAGCAAAAGCTGTTGTTAAAGCAGGTGACCTGTGTTATGTTAATGATAGGCTCTAATTTGTCTTGGGCATTTTCTTAGCTAAGGTAATAGGAGTCCTGTCTGTTCACTTGATTGAAATTAAGTTATTCTTTATTTACACAATAGAACTTGCTGGCATATTGTAGGTATAAATAAAAACACTTAATACGATTGTTTAGCTTGAGGTTAATGTTACGCTCGTAGATATTTTCCTGTTAGCCCTGTAAGGCAGTAGTACATCTGTATCAATGAATAACACAGTGCCTGCGCTCTCTGGGAAGTTTTCTTTGTCTGCAGAGACAAGGAGACCCAGTTTGGTTTTGATCTAGCTGAAGAGATTTCCTTGTTTGATTGCTGCTGAGTTTTGGATTCCGTAACCCTTCCCTCTTCTTCCTTTGATCCTGGAGTGTAGGTTGTAGTCATGCTTCCTCAGCCATGAGGGTTGTCAGCCACCGCCTGACCCAGTGCTGTGACCCAATTTGTGTCTCCTGAAGACCAGGAAGGTGTGAGTTGCTTAGTGCTCAGCAACTGGCTTGATGTCATGAGGAGGGAAAGGCGTGCGAGATGTACAGCTCAGTGGTCCTCAGCCTGCATCAACAAACAGCCCTGTAGCATGCCGGGATTCAATTTCTGGTTGGGCTGGCCCTGCTGTTTATGTGACAGCATGGGAGCTGGCGGCACTTTGCTCGTTCTGGTAGTTTGATACTTTTATTTTAGGACAGTATGACACTAGAATATTTCAAGGCAGTGCCCTTTACTTCCTCTGGATTTTCTTAATGTGCTTCAAAATAGTTTGTTGGAAAGTGTCAAATGAGAGCCAGATATAATTATTTCTAGGCAAAAGAACAGAAACTCTTCATTTTTAAGAGGATTTAAATCCAGCAGGAATGCATGGCATTCACAAACATTGGTGTGTTACAGCAGCACTCTGTTTTTCTTTCACGTTAATGCAATGTACCGCTGGTGTTTCTGATGCAGAGGAACAGTGGTTTGGACTGGAAAAGAGCCTGTGTTCATTCTCGGGAGAAACAAATCAGCCTGCTTGGTCGTTGGAGTGAAGCTGTCCTGAAGAGGTTGCCCTTAAAAGGGTAAAGTGAACAAATGGATGGCTGACCCATGAAAATGTCAGTGTTCTCTAATATGTACTAATTAAATATAACTGTCCCCTCCTACACATGCAGGATTACAGATGTCTGAAACAGTGCCTGGTCTCTTCTCTCTCTTCAGATGTGCTGAGCCAGAGCCCTCTGAGCTGCCTCGGTCCTTGCGCACCCCAGAGCACGGGCACAGCAGCTGCTGGCTGTCTTTGGGTCAAGCAGTGAGGATGAGCAGATGGGCGGGTTGCTTTGGGGATGCATATGCTGATAGGCAGTCATGGGAGGCAATTTAATATAAAAATATAATATTTATTTAATATTATGTTGATATTTAAAATAAGCTTAAAAATAATAATAATACAAATTGAGCACTGGCATTTTGGGAAAGTCTGTTCTGTTCTGCCTCTGTGAAAACAGACTTATAGCTCTTTGTCAATATAAAAAAATTTGTGGTATCTTTATGACATTAAAATAGTTTCTGTTCCCTCCCCCCTCACTTCCCCTTCATGCATAGCTTTAGCATTTCTTGATGACCTTTTTGATAATATGATTTCCAGTGGGAGCATTTCACAGTAGAAGTATGTATTCCTTCAGGGTTTATGCTGACATTTCCAGTGATTATTTAATTGGACTTCATGTTAGCTTAAATCCCCATGGGAGAGCATACTTTTGCTATGAGAAGTTGTAACGTGTCTAATTTTGAGTTTCTGCTATAAACACTTGCCCTCCAGGGAGGGTAAGTCCAGTCCTCATCTGTCACTGCAAAATTGTCACAGTAGTGTGTTTGGGATGTGGGACTTACTTTCTTGTTCCAAGCTGTGTTCTTATTTATATATAAGAACGTGTGTGTATGTATGTATGTATGTGTATATATATATATATATATATATATATGTATATATATATAAAAATAAATAAATGTTCTTTATACTGAAATCAAGAAGGTCGTCTCCTCTTTCACCTTCTTGACTGCTTGCTGAGAATAACTTTGAAGGATGCTGTCGCTTGGTGTGTTTTTCTTCCCTTCTCTCTTTCTCTTTCCTGTGAATGCTTCTGTTTCTCCCACATGGAGAGACTCTGTATATATCCCAGCATATAGGGGATTCCAGTTACAAAGCTGGAACCACTGTCCTGAATTCAGACATGTGGTCCGGAAGTATTCACAGTGATTTCTGGAGGGGCTGGCAAGTTGTCCAGAAGCATTAATGGTATCTTTCGGAAGAGCTGTTGAGTGAGGCAGGGAAGGGAGGTATATAACTTGCATAGGTGGCCTGTGTCCCAGACTTAGAGTTTGAGGCAAAACCAAGTTTGACAAAAACAACAACAACAAAACCTTCAAGCAAAAATACTAAAAAACATTCCCCAGCAGCAGGTTAAAAAGAAAATTTTTAAAAAAATTGCGTGTTTCTAATTACAGCTAATGGATGATCTAGTGCTCCTTGGAAGAGGAAAAGCAAAGGGGTAAGAGCTAGTGGTGGGAAGAAGCAAGTCATATGTTCAGGTGTGGGAGACGTTATGGGAGAAAATGCGGTTGAACGAGGGTGGTAGCGTGACAGGAGAAAATGAGTGGAGCTGGGCAGAGGCAGCGTCCCTTTGCAGAGGAAACTGCCTCCAGTGTCCTCTCTCCTGCCCCACCGGGCCGTGTCCTTCTGGGCAGCAGCCTGCTCTGTTCCTGGTGTTGAAGTACTAGATAACAGTAGATAAGATTAGGGGCTGCAAGAGGCCAGTAGGAAAGGATATGCTGTAGCAAGGGGCGTGAGATGTAGTGAGTTGAAATTAGAAATAACATGCAAATGTATGCGCGTATGCCTCAAAGCTTGGGGGGGGGGGCTTAATCTTTTTTTATCTGGTGTTGCACGCTTGACTTTTAAAGGGACCTCAAAGCAATTGTGTCAAGGATGTGCTTGTAACTCCTGTAGGCCAGAGCTTGTCTATGAACCAGCCTCCCATAGTAGTTTCCACATGGAAAAAAACTGACCTTGCAACTTCTTTGGAATGCATGGGTTTGCTTTTTTGGGAGGTTTTTTTTTTCTTTTTTGAAGTGCTGTTGGCAGCTTGATTAGAGGGAGACTAGATAAGATTGAGTATATCAAGGTGGAAGCTGTTCTTTGTGAACTATGTTTACTTTTACTTTTTTGTTTGTTTGTTTAAAGCTTAATCTTTTGTGGCAAGGCTGATGCCAAATGCTGTGTGGGTGATAGGGAAAGAAACCCTGCAACGGGCTGTTTGAACCTCCTGCGGACAGGCGAGAAACATGCTTGTAGGACTGGCGAGTGAGACTTGTCTCACATTAGCAGCCGCAGAGTAGAAAAAACCTTTAGTTACTTATGCCTTTGCATTCCCCTAACCCCCAGTTCTCTAAAATCAATGTAGATTCTTGAAGCCAATGAAGATACTTAAATTGTGAAAAGGTGGTGAATGAGGTTTCTGCTCTGAAGGGCTGAATGTGGCTGCAGTTAGTGATTTACTTATTTATTTTCCTATTCTTCAACAGCAAAAATGGTAATGTGTAAAACAGTCTTGGTATCACTGTGTTCTCCTTGTACTGCTGAAGGATGCATACCCCCCTGCATTGTGGGCTCGACCTCAGTTTAGTCTCCATCCAATGTTTTTATAAAAAAACAACAGCAACAAAATTTCCTTGAAGTCAAAGGAGCTACTTCTAATGTCATCTGGGCGAATGTGGTTCAATAGGTCCCCACCCTTTTTGAGAGAGAGAGGAGTTGCCCTTCTCATCTCTGCTTCCTGCTACGTGGGCCAAATACATTATTTTCAACCGTGGTGCAACTCTTGAGCTTTCTACAGCAGCAAGGGTGAACCCTGAGCAATGCTCACCAGCAGCTGTGGTGAGGAGGACATTTGTCTCAGATAGTAGAAACACTCCTGCAGTGACATGCTTGAGTTAGCCCCGTTGCTCTGAAAGATTTGGGAAACACGGTTCTCTGTAGCTTACTGTGGAGCTCTGCTGGGGAAAATGGCTGTCTCGTGGTGTGTAAGGAATCTGGACGTCCATCCTTTCGGTACCCACGTTGTGGTGATGGCTAGATCTTCCACTACAAGGTGGTTTTTGCTCTTGTGCTCTCTAGGCATGCCACCAGTTGCCTACAGGCCCTGCTGTTGATTTGGTACCATGTAGGCCTATCCCTGCTTGAGGCAAAAGTAGAGAGAGGTTGAGAGAGTAGCAGAAGAAATACGGAGAGCTAGGGACTTTTACCTGTGTCAGACAACGCAGAAATAGCAGAAGGAAGATAGTGCGCTCAGTGCACCCCTTGTCAGGTTACAGCTCAGATACAAGGCCCTTTAAGCATGGCCATAAACTTCCAAGGCATGACGTTGGTCGGTGGTAAGAAGGCATGATCTGGGTGGCTGTCCACATCCTGAGAGTGGGTTTGACCACTACTGGCAGAACCCTTCTTCAGCCTGTAAAGCTGTTTTTTTTCCCTTGGGGCAGGGTAGGAAGCAAGTAGCTGTGATGGATTTGCTGCTGAAAGCGTACCCGAGCGTGGAGAGAAGATGCACAACAGCACGACCCAGATTAGTTCATACTTATCAGCGGGTGCCAGGGCACATCCTGCCCATGGTACAGGAGCAGCAGGGTGCAGGGGTGGCCCCAGGTCTGCACCCTCTTGCCCGGCTGGGGCGGGAGCGCGGCGCTGGGTGGCGTGGGGCTGGGCAGCACCCTGCCTGCTGCACACCTCTATTTTTACATGCTGGAGTCACGTTTGTTTAACCTTGAGGCGTCCTGCGCTTTGAGTCGACTTGACACAAAGTCATCTGTTCATTAATAACACAGAAGCAGTTTAATTGTTGTCTTAGTGGAAAAATACATGAGACTGTCATCAGCTGTTGCTTCTGGCAGTGCTTTTCTGCAGTAATGTAAATAAATGAGGTCACAGGTTTAAAGGAACAGGCTGTACTTGCACAAATTCGAAGTGTGATCTTAAACGGATATGCACCAGTTGCCTGAATATCCCCCATCTTGGTGTTAGCTTGCGCCCTACACGCTAACTGCTTAAAGCTGTGACCTTTTGGTGTTAAACACAATCACAGTTGAGCTGTAGGGGCTCGATTTGTTGTGTAGGTACTCACAGGAAACATGCTGAGTGGATGTGCTAAAACTTGGATTTGTTCCTGAGCTATTGAAGCTCTCAGTCAGTCACTACAAGCTACGTATCACCAAATTCTCCAGTGGCCCTACCTATGAGAGCCTGGCACTTTGGGAGGGGTGGAGGTTGCAGACCAAATATATCTTTGTCACAACCCTGTGAGACTTCTGCTTTTGTTGCATGTGTGCTTTAGTTTGGTGGGTGTTTTTTTTTTTTTTTTTTTGAGTTGGCTTTGTGGTATTGTAATCGAGGATGTGTGGATCCAAAAATCCATCTGAATAGCTTTCAAAGCTGTACAAAAGGCCTGTTTGTCTGCAGGGATCACATGTTCTATCTAAATGTGGATCCCACATCTGCAGTCTGTCATGTATAAAAACACATTCCTGTTTGTAGTTGTAACAGGAACAGCCAGTACCTGCTGCTCTCAAAACAAAGCCCAGCCGTGCACATGAGGTGATGTAAAGGTAAGTGCAGGTGTTACTCTATGGTCAGGTTACTTCATGGTACTTGCCTCTGCTTCAGCTCTCTCTCCCGGGGGAGAGGGAGCAATGTAACTTACTGTCTTTACTGTGGGGTAAGAACCTGTTTCCAGGTAGGAAGCTTATTGTATATCTATAAAAACATATCATAAGCCCACATCCTAGTGTATATATGCTCACGCCTATGAAGAAGTGTCACAGGAGGCATGGGAGGGGGGCAGGTGTTACTAAACTCCTTGCACTTCTTTTAGTTCTGTCTTCCCTTAAAAATCACTCGCACAAAATGTGTACAGATAAGCTTTGTTGGTTTTGCTTTGTGTAAAGATGTCCGTTCCTATTGCAAGGTCACGGTCCCTTGTAAAAACTGGTTGCCTTGTTTCTGCCGTACGTTTTTGTGCCTGTTTTGCATCAAATGCACCCTTTCCTGATAGCAAATGACAGACACCGTGTTTGGCGTGACTTTTATGCAAGCATCATGCTGCTTGTCTCTCTTTAATTTGCTCAGAGCTGCTCTGGCTCCCATCCAGCTGCTAACCTGGCTTCAGAGCACTGGTGTGAGCCCCGGGCTCTTGGGTGGCTTTGGAGCTGGGAAATGTGCGTGCAGCTGCTGCCCAGGCGCTGCACAGTGGGGCGTTTGAGAAGCATCAAGCAAGATGTTTATGGGCAGATGGCTGAAAAAAAAAAAAAAAAAAAGCCTTGAACAAACAAGTATGAATAGCTGGAGTGTACACAGTGCTGACTTAAAACTTCCTAAAAGTTTTGACGTCTCAGACAATCCCTAGTCTGTTATCACTTACTAACTGTTCTGGCAAGGCAGGGTGGTGGAATATTTCATGTGGCTTATGTAGTGATAACTGCAAACCACTCTGGCTCTTCATGTCAGCGGTGAGCAGGAGCACTGGCTTCTGATGCGTTTCGCTAGATAGCAGGTCAGGCTGTCTGCTGTGGGCATCCTACTGCCATTATCCCTTCCCTTTTGGTAGAAATACCATGGGTTTCCAGGTGTGCTGGGCAGCCTTGCATGCCTGTCACTTCATTTGGATTTGGGTAGGTTCAGGCCCACGAAAACATGCCCAGCAGCTGTTTTGGAGAAGTGTGCACAAAAGCACTTGGGATGTTCTCTGCATCTGTTTATGGGTTGTATCAAATTGGCTGGGTGGTTCAGGCTTTTTACCTGATTATTACAGCTACACGGTGTGTTTAAAGATAGCAAAGACAGGTTATAAGCACGGCATTCTGTAGAAATGAACGCTGATAGCTAGTCTAGCTGCTAGCGTTTTGTTTTGTCAGTGGGTTGCACCTGAACATCCGAATGTCTTGTTGAAAGTTGAGCGTAGGCTTCATGGCTGGAGCTCAGACTGTACCACTATGCATGCTGATGGTCTTTTCCAGTTCATATATTGCCTATCTGCTGAGGCTCCCTGTATACGATGAAGGCTTTCAGTATATTGCAACTAACAGCTGAAAAGCTGCTTCTAAGCGCAGCTTCCTTTTGTACTGGTGAGAGGCTTCTACCAGGTTGTACCCCTCACCCATGTTCCCTGCCACTGTCCTCAGTAACATCTCCTCCTTGCCCCAGGTTTGGGAAGGCTTGAGCATCTTCAATCACTCTCCCCTACTGCTCAAAGACCTTAAATGATGTCTTCTGCATGCTGTGTTTACCATTGTGTGGAAAGTCCATCCTTTCTTGACTCTTTCTGAGTGGTTATAATGAACTTCTCTTGGGCTTTTTTTGTTTGTTTCTTTATTGGAGATAGTCTTTCAAACTTGTGGCAAACCAGAGTGTTATGCATGCACAAGCTCCATTTAAATTATGTTAGTGCCACATAAATTGACTAGGAGTGAGGATGGTGCATGCTAAGTGTGGGTGAAGTAGAGTTAGGGAGCAGTGCTTGTGAGGCATCTAGATCTTGTTTTGAGGCCTGAGAGGCTGATTTCAGCACAGATCTAAGCAGAGCTCCTACTGTTGGGTTTAGAGTTAAGCTTTCCTCCAGCAGCATCTTGCTGCATCCTTTCTGGGCACCAGTGTTCCTGTTGATTCCTTGCTTACGTGTCTGAGATGGATCCTATCCCCAGTAACACGCTGTTTCAGGGCTGTGTGCTCCAAGAGTTGTTTGGGCCTCTTCTACACGATGTGCTTGGAATCACCTTCCACCCTTTGGCCTGACGCTCCGGCTGGAGGGGTGGGGATTGCCCTGCTGACCATGGTGTTAGCAGAAGAGTTCTGTAAAACATAACAAGGAGGAGGAGACAAGAGGTTTTCATCCAGTGGGCCCAAGTTCATACCAGGCACTGAGGAAGAATGGGTAACAGGAGTGGTGGTGTCTTCTGGCCGGTGGGGCAGATGGAGATGGCAGAAGAAAGATATAGCAAGCTCTTTGCTCACTGCCTACAGATTGTCCAGCCCTGCTGTATCTGCGAGGTGGCTGGTGAAAGATGATGCCTGCCACACCATAAGCGTGTCTGCACCCGGGTGGTGAAGTAATGGGATCTTATCTCCACCTATGGCCACTTCTTCCCAGAAGGCTGTGGAAGATGAGCGCTGACCCTGGGGTGACTGAAGCTGCTTATTCTTTGGAGGTTTCCTTGGGAACCCTAGCATGCCCTGGGTGTTGTTTAAATAGAAGCATTTAAGCGGAAGGGATTGCTTACCTATGCAAAAGCAGAGTAAGAGTTGGAGCGGGGCTCGGACAACTGGAAGGTGGCTCAGAGTTTAGCGTTTAGCCCAGGCTGTAGCAGTTGGGTTGGGTGAGATGTCAGATATCTTCAGCATGGGGACCATGGACCATGGTCTTGCTTGTTTTCTTGAGCAGCCTGAAAGGATTTTTTCAGACCTTATCAAGGCCAAGTGGTGTGGTTGGCAGATGAGCTCAGATTTTTGTCCTTGCCCTTTCTTCTGTCCTCTGCCCCTGTTACAACAGCTTTGGATCTTTAAGGCAACTCTATTTGTGCTTTGTCCTGTAAACTGCAGAAACAGCTGAAGATAAGCATGCTTTTGAGGCAGGGGAATTGCTCTGCATTTTGTGAGTGATTCAAGGATTTCTGGGAAAGTGAGTTACTAGCAGCACGCGAAGGACAGAAGTCTGAACTTTATTTTAAATAATAATAAAAATCCCTGGTATTAGAGAGGAACAGATAGACCTGAGTTTTGTAGATCTCTAGCATGCTGCATCGTGTCTGAGAAGTGCCCTGCTGTGGAGGCACTTGGCATCATCAGGGTTTCACTGATGCCTCCCATTTCCATCTCCTGGCACGTGCCCCACAGCGGTGGCCAGTGTTTGTGGTGCTGCCTGAGAGATAGGGACCTGAGCATGCAGAGGGGGAAACTGAATCAGGGAAGTGCTTGAGGAGTGGGAAACACAGGAAAGGAAGCAGTAACCCTTCGCTTGAGGAGCGGGCCTTGAAAAGAGAGGCATGGAAACCTGCCTTCAGCAGAAGGATCCAGGGCTATATATTACCAGGCTCCAGGGGAAGGGCTGGGATTTAAAACTCGCCCCTGTCATCAATGTGGGGTCAAACCTGCCTTGTTTTCCCCTCATGGCTTATTCAGATAGTGTGTGTGGGCTTTAATTGGTCATCAACCTTCTCAAAGTCCTGGTCTGGGGCACTTGTACCCATCACGTGCTGTGTGGGGTGCCGAGAGGGGCCCTGTATGGGTCGCACCCTGTGGGCTGGCACTTGGGCTTTGGGAGCTGCAGCACTCAACGCTTGGGTATTGAAGTTCTTGGCTGTTTCTGATCCAAAGCCAGTGTGGCAGCGTGGCTTTAAAATCTTTCTTTTGCTAGATCATTGTGAAAGAACATGGAAAAGACAAATAACCTTTTTGAAGGAGGAAAAAAAAAAGGCAGGATGGTGACATTCAGCATTTATTTTGGCTGGTGGAGCTCTTTCTAGTAACTTAAGTGTATTTCTTCCCCTCCTGATTTTTTTTTTCCCTTTTTGGCTTTCCTTTGACAAAAGTGCAATTGAGTCTGAACACTTGGCCTGTCTCGGCAGGCTGCGTGACTCCGAGCGTCCCGGTGAAAGAGTAACCCGCGCTTGTGCGGGCAGGCGGGGGCATGGCGGCGTTCCTCCCTCTCTGCCCCTGCCTCCCCGGGGCGGTGGAGGCGAGCCTCGCCACCTGCTCGCATTACCTCATCGGCTCCCAGGAACCAAAGGCCCGACACAGAGTGGTTCTTCTGGTATTGTTTGCGCTCAGAGGGCTGATGTCATGCCAGCTGATGTCACCCCGTGCTTTGTGTAAGCGCTATGGAAACTGGGCAGGTGGGGAGCCCGCGGCTGATGTAATCGCCGACCGAGGTGTGGAAAGGAGGTCTGCTTTTCTTCCTGGGCCCGGGGAGACACCCTCCTGGAGCCTGGGGTGAGGGGAGCAGGGGGGGGAAAGGGGAAAATGCTGCTTGAAAAAAAACAGTGGTGTGACTTGCGGTAGAGCCGGGGGAAACGTGAGCCAAAAAAGTGACTTCTCCCTTCCCCCTCGGACCCGTTTCCCAATCCATATTAATATCCTAAAAATAGCTCTTGCTAGATATTTTCAGACAACTGGGGCAGAAAAAGGAGAGCTGTTAGCCACATGTTAAGCGAGAGCCTCGGTTGCTGTTATGCTACGAGGGGTGGTGTTCCTCCTGTCGGGCCGCGCACGTGCGCACTGTTCTCCTGGGGCTGGGGGTGCCCTGCAGGTCTGCCCTCTGGCAAGCAAACTGGCTGCCAATGCGAACAGGTCTCGATAAAAGGCCGTCTTGCTGCTCTGTTCCAGTGTACTTTGAGCTGGTTTTCTGGTGGTTTTGATGCTTTCTTTCTTGGGGGGAAAAAAAAAGCCTTTGTTTTCCTTTCACCTCCTCCCACAGGCTCGTAGGTGAGGCGATCCCGGCACCCTGATGTTGTACAGAGCCGCGTTTGTCTGCGAGCCTGTTCCTTGGCACTGTCAGCCTCGTGGAGGCAAGGACAGTGTGTGCCACTGATTCGTGCTGCCCTCACCGGCAGTGGCCGTGCTCAGCATCGACTGCTGTGACAGCGGTGTTGGGGACAGCAGGGCTGCCACCAGTCCTGGTGGTCCTTGGGGCATGCTCGAAAGGAAGGTGGGGCCGAAGTGGTGCTTACCTGTGGTCTCTAACCAAAATATCTGCTTGGCCTCTCTCCCCAGGAGGACTCAGCGGTTTCAGGCAGAACCACGAAAACCTCTGTGATAACTCCCTTCAGCTGCAAGAGTGCCCAGAGGGGGGAGGAGGCAGCGGCGCGTCCGCGGTGCCCCCCACGCTACCTCAGTCCATCCCCACCACACCGGACATCGAGAACGCTGAGCTCACCCCCATCCTGCCCTTCCTTTTCCTCGGAAATGAGCACGATGCTCAGGACTTGGAGAAAATGCAGAGGATGAACATAGGCTATGTAATCAATGTGACAACCCACCTGCCCCTGTACCACTATGAGAAAGGCATGTTCAACTACAAGCGGCTCCCGGCCACTGACAGCAACAAGCAGAATCTCAGGCAGTATTTTGAAGAGGCTTTTGAGTTCATTGGTAATTATCCTCGACTGAAACGATTCCTTTTTTATCGTCTTCTCTCCTTACCTGTTAGTGAAGCATAATATTAATTCCAGATTCTTATAACTGCCATGAAGGCTGTGCAAGGTCATACTTACTTCTGTTTAGATCGTCAGAAACACTGAGCGCTTTGTGTTTCTGCTGATTCTCATCTCTAGCACATCTGACTAAGTAGCCTAGGGATACAACTTTATCCAACGATAGTGATGCCTACTTCCAAATCTCCAAATTTAGGATTTCTGAAGCCCTGCTTCCCCCAGCTGAGTTTTTTTTGTCATCCCTTCTTCCTGATTCCTTTGCATTTCCTAATCTTCACAGTGGCTTCCATCCAAATTTTTATATTCATTATTTTTTAATGACAACAGTCTTCCCCAGCTCAATTTTATGAGAAAACTGACAAACCTTCACACTCCACTTATTTTACCATCAGATTTGTAACTTCAGAGTGTATGTGTGGGTGAGTGGATAGTGGTGACAACTAGTATTAATTAGCTTCAAACCCTGTAGGCTGTGAGAGAGTTCACAGTAGAGATGCAGCTCCATCTGAAACTGGGGAGGTGGCTAGAGAAATGAAGTTACGTACATTGCTCTGAACCTTGCTATAGTCCACATAATGCACCCCTCATCCGCATGTAGGGGGTCTGGTCAGTGAGGACATCAAGTAATACTGAAAGCTTTTGAGGACCTTTTCTTGCCCTTCTCTATGTATTTGTGGGTACAGCTTCCCGCAGTGCATGTACAGAGTTCACAACCTTTTGCAGCACAGTGGATGTCCACTGGGTCTTGTCCAGCCCAAATACATGTCCTTAGAGGTTTCCTGAAGCAGCCTGGATGTGGTGCAGAACCACAGGCATGCAATTTTTCTCCCTCTTGCTGAAGCCGGGCTAATCTTGTTACCAATAGTTCAGGCTTGATAATGAAAGACAAGATGATGAAAACATGCTTCTGTGTTATATCACAGCTTAGGTCCTTAGCTGACCCCATGGACTTTTAAAAGTGGACTCAGAGCTGTCTTTCTCTGTCCCTGCTCTCAAAAATAGCCACTGTTTATGGCTCCTGAGTGAGAGTGTAGGTGCACAGCTCCGCTGAAACTTGAGACTGCTTGTGCTGGCTCTGTGGGGTGCTCTGGGGCTCAGCAAGGATCAGGTACTGGGTGTAGGGCTGGGTCCTGGGGTGGGAAGTCCAAGCTCAGCATATTCTTCTGAGCCCATCTGCCATGGTGGTGCTGGGACTCACTGCTCTGAAGCAGGCAGCTCTCGGGTACTGCAGGGTATGGCTGTGTTTTGGTTAGCAGAGAGTCATTGTGCTGATACAGCCTGTAGGCGTGATATTTCAGTGAAGGTGACTAGGTGAAACACTGCTTATGCTGCAGCTCTGATGATATACAGCATTAATTCTCAAGTCTTTCCACAAGGAGCTTCCAACAGGAGCCATTTTGATTGACTTCTGCCATGGAGAGGACCGAAGGATCTCTATTTAAAATCATTTTTTTTTCCCAATGGCTCCTAACCCCAGCTCTACCAGCAGCACTGTCAGGCCTACTGATCACTATGTTCACAGGAAGGGGAAGAAGGCACCTTTTGGGGAGAAGTGAAGGGCTAGAGCCCTCTCTGAGGACAAGGGAGGGGAAATACATTTTTTCCTTAGGGAACAAAATCTGGGTCAGGAAATCCAGTAAAACCTTAAACTTTGAATTCTACAAGACAGGATGATGCAGAACGCTAAGGTTTCATAAAGAAACTGCGAAACTCCACCGAGGTCTTTTGGGGGTGAGAGGGAGATATCTGCATCCAGCTTCCCTGTGAACTGCAGGGTTAGAGCTCTTAAGCCACACACCATGTTGTTGTTGTGGTTTTTTTTAATTGTTTCATGATCTAACCAAGGGCAGAAAAAGTAGCCGTGCTCTGAAAAGGTTTAGAAAGTGTTTTAAAACCCATTTTGCTTTCCTTTTTAATAATTATAGCTCAAGGGGCTATCTTTGTTTTTAATAAACAAGTGTTTCTCCATTGAGTTTTTTTTTTCCGTAGCAAATTTAGCCAGCTGGGGAAGTAACTAGTCAAAGCTTTCCCTCCCTCAGGGTAAACTTTTAACTTGCATTCAAGAATGTTTGGAAATGTTTAAACAGTAGGTCATTGGCATATATGTATATAAATATTTAAAAAACAACAACAACAAAAAAACAAACAACAGAACAGACACAAGTTTAGCAAAGATTAAAGCTGCAGGAAGTGAAACTGAAATGTGCAGAGTGCCCAGATGAAGTTAACTTCAAGAGCCTCAGAGAATAGGGCAATGAAGTGCATATATTCTTTGTTAGATACTGAATCTGAAAATACCTGTTTCTGAAAAGACATATTGCTTATCAAGACAGGGAAGCTGAGATGCTGAAGTAACATAGTGGTGTTGTGAGAGAGGTGGGGATGGAGCTCAGGCTGCCTTTTTGTGGACCTTGACCGCCTGCATAAATACTCGCTGACAGTGCTTACGAGCAGCGCAGTAGCATCACTGAATGGTACAGTTCATCTCTAACAGAGATTCTGCAAACATGCAGATCTTCACTGGTCTGTGTGTTTCACCTGAAGTAACTTTGAAACCCTGAAGGAAGGTAGACTGGAGCTGGAAGCTGGGGAGATGCTGCTGTGCCTCTAAACAGATAGAAGGGCTTTAACATCACGTTACTGCTAATCACACTGAGCTTTTCTAATTTACAAAATGGCAGAAACTTTACTTTTTCTGTTTCTCTCATTTCCAGAGGAAGCCCATCAGTGTGGAAAAGGTCTCCTCATTCACTGCCAGGCCGGTGTGTCCCGATCTGCCACCATAGTTATCGCATACTTGATGAAGCACACACGCATGACCATGACGGATGCCTATAAATTTGTAAAAGGCAAGCGACCAATCATTTCCCCCAACCTTAACTTTATGGGGCAGTTACTGGAGTTTGAGGAAGATCTAAACAACGGCGTCACACCACGGATCCTCACACCAAAGCTGATCGGCGTAGAAACTGTTGTGTGACAGTGAAGTCAACGAAGGGGTTAGCGTATTCTTCACCTGATTTAGGGCAGTGATGGGTGGGTTTTTCTTTTTAGCTTTGGGGGGGGGGGGTTGTGGCAGACTTTTTGCGAATAAAAACCCTTTTTTGTGAGGAAAGGTTTTTAAAAGAGATCCAAGAACTTGGCCATGTTTGGGATGTGGCTGTGGTTTCCTTCCCAGGCACTGGCAGAGCAGGGAGGCTTCGGAGCAAAAGGAGTACTTTTTAAAATCAAAACAAGAAGAAGAAATATTGGGCTTTTTTGTTTTGTTTTTTCTTCCTCCTCCTCTCCAGCTACTCCTAGAGTTTATGGCTAAGTAGTCTGTGCAGGTTCATAGACTGAAGAAACCTAAGTTGAAGATGAAATACAGAAGGCCAAAACAAAGCAGAAAAAACTCCCTGAAACATGAGGGCCTTCATTCTGCAAACGCTTTGCTAAAGATAACCTAGCAAAATGCTCACTGATGCAAAGGAGATCAGAGCAGCTTAAAAAGTCTGCAAGGCACTTTTCACACTCCTGACTCAAACTAAAGAAAAAAAAAGTTTTTTTGGCGTGTTTCATGTTCCAGTTCTATTTTTCTATTTTGGGGTGTAAGGTTTTAACAGTAAGGGACTTTGATCATTCTATGCCATATGCCTTCACTGGCTTCTTGTGCAATAATAATTTGGGGTTTGTTTTGAGTGTTCAATCCAATTAGAGTTGGCTGCTCACTAATAATTAGATAATAATTTTTAAGGTCTAATAGTGAAATTGCAGCCGGCTTGGTTCAGAAGAGATAAATGAAAGCAATTATTTTGTTCCTTTATATGATTTTGATCCTGGTTACAGTGCCATAAACCTTGTTACATATGTATATCAGAATGTACAAAAATTGAGAACAAGCAAAGTTTATTTAAAAATATTTTTCGCACAAAATATTGGTGTGTTTCAGTTGTCTATGTAAAAAGAATTGATTATAAAAACAAAAATCCTTTGGAAAATGCGTGTCCTTTTATTTCTTTAGTGATTTTCCATTTGCTTTCTGTGGGATGGTGTGTTGGTTTTTTTTTTTTTTCAGTGTACATTGCTGGTATCTTTTGTTTGACATCTCCTTTTCAGTGCTTTATTCCTGTCCTCTGCTGGTAGAATGTGTTTTCTTTATTTCTGTATTTATTTTTTGTTGTACTCTTGCATCCCTTGCTTTCTGTAGCCATGTTTTTCTCTCCTGGAAGTACATCAAGCTTGGAGCTGTTCAGCTGAATTGGCACAACTGGGGAGGGCTTTTGGGGACAGACCTACAGCTGAATAGTCATTTAGAAAAATAAGAAATAAACATTTTTTACTGATTCCTTTTCATTTCCTGCAGTTAGCTTATCTTCTGTGTTACAAAACTATTTTCTAGAAATATATTGGTCTCCTCCATGTTTTTCCCTGGCCTCTCTACCGGCTGTTCCTTTTGCAGTTCCATGATCCCTGGCCACGCTGGGATGTTTCCCTCTCTTTTGCCCATCTTTCCCTTCATCCCTCCCTTTTTCTAGCTGTGTCAGTGTTATGTGTGGTGCATATTGTAGAGCTGGTGCTTCTTGCCCGACAGTGTCCCTTAGGTGGCTGACTTCTTTTGCTTTCCTTGTTTGTTATTTACTTTTTTGCTGATGATATGGTATAACCTGATCTCGACTGTTTCCAACTCAAAGTTTATTTGTATGAGCCTAAAATGAGCTAGAAAACATTTCTCGTATGATTCTGTTGTGCAAACTGATATATCCCAGGAAGCCTGGTAGATGTGAAGGTTTTTCCTAGATGAAAACCAATGTGGACTGAACCAAGTTTAAAACAGGACCTGTCAGAAAACTTATGTATAATCACATTAGACATGTATATTTTTGTGGACATTTTACTTAAAATGTTGTTACTATACAGATATTTTCTTGAAACTTATCCCTTTATTAAATTATTTTTCTACTGGAACTGATTTTTTTTTTCTTTCCAATGTTGGTCCCTTTGCTGAGGTGCCCTTGGTGGCGAGCATTGCCCAGGCAGCAAAACCTCTCAGGCTCTGACCGCTCAGGCTGAGGAGTGGCTCGATAGAGGGAGCACCTTTTACTGTCTGGGAATCTGTGTGCCCCAGGAGGAAGGACATCCCCTAGCAGAGATGGTCTCCTTCCCCCTTCCCTTGCACTTGGGCTCAACCTTTTTCGGCTGTTCTCCATGTAGTGTGGGTGCACCTGAGTCACATTGGTAGCTGGCAGAGAGGAGGTTAGAAATGCTCTTTGCTGCTCCGAGTTAGAGAAAGGGAGGCCTTCTGGAAAAAGCAGCAGGGTTGGCTGAAAATTTGGTCCTAGCTGCCTGCGTTACTGATCTGCATAATGCTGGAGTTCCACAAGGGAGATCTTTTATACTTATATACTCAGCAACTGGAGCATGCAACCTGGGACACAGCTGTCCTAAGCTTGAGGGGAATAAAGGAGGACTAAATTCAAGATCAGTGTTCCCATTGTTACTGTTTTCTTGTTCTTGTATTCAATTTCCTTTGGGGAAAAACAAATCAGAGGTCCCTCGCCCGTTCACTTGGCAGGTGTGGGCTATGAAGGCTTCACGGTGAAGCAATCGCAGAGGGAGTGTGTTGTTACCGTATGGTCACGAGGTCTGCCAACCACTGGTTGTAGGCAGGTGTGTCCAAAAGCACTCCCAGGAGCTGATGGGACAGAGATGGGAGCCACGAGGGGTGTGGGAACGTGCCCAAGAGGCTGGGAGTGTCTCAGCCTCAAGTCCTGACTGGCCACTGTCGAGCTGGCTCTTGGCATGGGCACTACCAGCAGCAAAGTCTCCCAGGAAATGAAGATGCTGATTCAGGAAGGAGGACAAAAATAAAGCATGCTATTGCTTGACTGAGTTAAGGAGGTAATCAAAGATAACGAGTGGCTGATGGCTGGATCATTAGCAGGTGTCTGCTTTCCTGTGGCATGCTTGCCTGCTGTTCCTGTAGGTACCACAGAGGTGGTGATGGGTGAGCAGGTTTCAAATGGTTTCAGCACAGCCTGACATCAGTAGCTGATAATCGGAGGCCTTGGTTTCCCCCAAGCACAACTTAGTGTTCTGCCAGCAGTGGAGGGATATGGTTCAACCTGTGTTGCGCTCCAAGGAGCGATCCCTGGTGCTGCTAGCCTCTCCGTGCCCTACTGATGGGTGCAATTTTAATCAGTCTACTCGGCTGGACGCTGCTTCTGGTGAGTGGTTGCTTTCTTCTACTTCCTCTCCCTATGTTCGTCTCCTGTTCCAGTGGAGTGTGAGGTGGAGCAGCAGGCTCCTTTCTTGTCTTGATTTGTTTGTTTTCTGCATCTTTTCCAACCCCGGTGCTCATCAGACCAGAGAAAAGAGATTTAAAACCAGTCATTTTAAAGGTGTGAGACATTCTTAACAATCCATGAATGTTTTCAGGTACCCTGTTGGGCTCCTGGTTTGACTTAGGCGTTGTCCAGGAAGCATTTCTCCCAGAGAGGCCAGAGACTAAGACCTCCTGCTTGGAGCCACCTTGTTACTAGAAGCAAGGGGTGCTGTGTGGGCATGGTAATTACACATTACAATAACCAGATGAGTAGCATGCTGTTCTCTCCAGTCTGTGCTGTCTAGGATGGGGAGGCCTGGCAGGCGTGAAACGGGCTGTAACACGACTTAACCAGCGTAAGACTCAGAAAACCTGGTGGTGACTGATCTTCTCCTTGCATTTTAATGGAGTTAATAGCCTGGAGTACAGAGAGGTATGGTCTCTGCCTCACAAATTCTGAGCTTTTGTTAAATTATTTGGATCTAGTCAGGCCTAAACCTTCCATCATGACAGGCTCTCCTGTTCATTTTGTACCTGGGTGCTGACAGTTTGTCGCTGTGAGCACACAGCCAGCGAGCTCACGCCTCAGGGTTGGTTTCATCTCGGTGACAAGGAAAAACAACAGAATTTTAGTTCCTGGGGATAACAGGTGCTATATCTTTGATGGAGAAAATTTGGTACAGTGCAGAAACACTTAAGGAAATTTATGTGTATCAGGGAGTAAAGCTGAAACATTGTGAATGTGAACTACTTGTGCCAGATGAAAGCACTAAACCAGAGGTTAAATGTAATTTGACACATATGCCTTGACTTCACACTTCTTGCTGCACCTTAGCTCCTTTGATTGTCTATATATAAGATGTGACATAGGAGAGCATGGATTTATCATGAAGATTTATTTGTCGTGGAGAGGTGAAGGAGCTGTCTGGCACTTGAGGTTTTCATATCCAGTTGCACTTCTGGCACGCGCTGGTGGAGCATTTAAAGAAGATCAGGTTGTAGAACACCGCGGTCAGTTGCTGTGGATGGATCGTATGGATGGGTAGAGGTCTGTCTGTGGTGCAAGGACTCTGAATAGAGAGCCACTGGGTTTGTAAGATCTCACTCTGGTTCGAGGTACATGCAGGTACAGAATGCCTAGCAGAGGCGTACGCAGGGGCTTCACTGAGAACATGTTCTGGTCACTTGTTAAAATCCATTGGGGTAATGGAAGAGGACACTGGAATGAAAAATGGTGAGCTATTGGCAGCTGGGCTGAGGAATTGCCTAGAGCTGTTTGTTTCTGAAGGTATGTCCAACAGTTCCCGGTAACATCCATCTGAAAGCTCTATTAAATGTATGCAGTTTAGGTGCGGTATTGTGCATCTGCCTCGGATTGCTTTGCCCTGTCTCACAATGCTGTGACAACTGAGAACAGACTTTTGCAGTTACTGATAGCAGGTTGCTGTGGTTCATTTGCAGCAGGAGGTAGAAAGGTGCTGAGGAGCATGCTGCCTGGGCTTGTTCTCCAAGCCCTCCTTGGTGTTTAGCTGCACTCCTTGAGTAGCGAGGGCTGCAGTGACAGCCAGGTCACGGTCTGGCCTCCAGCCATGCTTCACATGTTGGTCCTGCTGGAGGAACCAAACTGGGGTGGGCTCTTCTGGTCTGGGCTCCCTGACACTGTCTGAAATGGGAACTCATGCACTGGATGTCTGCTGCTGCCAGCTGACTCCACCGAACCTGCCTGTGTAACATCACTAAAAATCTTGGAAAGCTTGCAGTGAGAGCCCAGTTGCTGTTCTGCGTTTTTGAGGCATGTTGGGGATGTGGTGCACAGTTTTATTTGCCTAGACTGGAAAAGGTTATGCAAATAAAATGTTTACAGCTCTGTATAAAGCCTAGTATGTTTGCAATAAATGGCATTCGGTTTCTTCAGGGGTCATTCTCTGCCCCTAAGTGTCACCCAGATTTGTAAATAACACCATGGAAACAGGAGGCGAGACCTCATCCTTTACAGAGGCATTGTCCCTCCCATTTTGCAGGTGAGAGATGTGTCTGGTCACAGAGCAAAGTAAAGAATGGAGCCCAGGAGCTAGGACTCCTTTTGCTGTACTAATGCCACAAGACGTTTCTTAACTTCTGCTGGTTGCCAAAAATGTGGCAGTTGGCTAAAGTTTCAGAAGCTGAGGCCCTTCTCATTGGAGCCAAGGCAAACTAGGTCCCCGATGTGCTTGGCTCTCCCATATGCACTGAAAAATTTTAGCTTCAACTAAGTGACATTGAAGTCTTATTAGTGCCTTTCTCTAAACCCCTTTTACTGCTGAGTGGGCACTAGCAAATGGTCCTTTGCACCTTGGCTCTAAACGCAGCAGTGTGTGCAAATGGTGCTGCTGCCAGTTTGCCACCCTATATTTAACGTAGCAACGATTACATGGAGATATATAAGGGGAAGGAGCTGATAAGCAACCCAAGCTCTCTGCAGAGAAATGGCACCAAAATAGTTGTAGAGTTGTTTCTAATTGCAACGGATGGGTGGCCTGACTCATTAATCCTCCCTATCAGCAGCACATAGCTTGTCTGCACCAGAATAGCCCTGATCTCAGCAAACCTACATCCAGCCCTAGGCTTCTGTTTTCGACGTATTTGGAAAAGATGAACTTCCAGTGCCGCCCGTCAGGGACTTTGCCTGACAGGCTGGCTTTGTACAGCGGCGACAGCCCGGGACCTGCAGGGCTTTGCGCTGTTCTGGGAGATGGCTGGGGGGCGTGTGTGGTGCACCCTCAGTTTGGGCTGCGTGGCTGTGCAAGGGTGCAGGCCTGGCAGGTCCCACCATGGGCAAGACAGGTGGTCCTGCTGGGACCGGCGGTCGGGCTGAGAGCTTTCATTGCTCGGAGGGAGGCCAGGCTGCTGCTGGCCGGGCTGACAGCCACCGTCAGCTGCGCAGCGTCAGCACCTGTCAGGCGGCACCGCAGCTGGCAGGGCCTTGCACCTGCTCCGGCCTCGGCTTCAGAGCCAGGGATGTAACTCAGGGAGAGCTGCTGTGCAAAGGGCGTGTGCTGTCGTTCTCTTTTCCTTATTTCCTTTCTTCTTGGGCACATTCAAAAAGTGTTTCCGGAGGCTGCAGCTAGCACTGCTAATGAGCAAATTCTGTTTTCTTGTTGACCTCAATGACTGCAGTCAAAACTGCGCTTGCAGGAATTTTCTTTCAGGAGACAGTGTGAGTTTCTCCTGAAAACGGAACC
Source organism: Cygnus atratus (assembly GCF_013377495.2). Lineage (NCBI taxonomy): Eukaryota > Metazoa > Chordata > Aves > Anseriformes > Anatidae > Cygnus > Cygnus atratus. The sequence continues at coordinate 98,568,602 of NC_066364.1, forward strand.
TGACTCTTTAACAACACTCGGTACTGTTGCCATCCTCCTGAAATCCTCACAATAGAAATCCAGAGCGAGGTGCTACCCAGCAGAGAGAGCAGAGGGTGGGTCAGATGGGGACTCTGAAAGAATCATAGAACCGTTAAGGTTGGAAAAGACCTCCAAGATCATCTGGTCCAACCATCCCCCTACCACCAGCATCACCCAGTAAACCATGTCCCTAAGCACCACACCCAACCTCTCCTTGAACACCCCCAGAGACGGTGACTTCACCACCTCCCTGGGCAACCCGTTCCAGTGCCTGACTGCTCTTTCTGAGAAGAAATGTCTCCTCATTTCCAACCTGAACCTCCCCTGGTGCAACTTGAGGCCTCTCTAGTCCTCTAGTCCTATAACTAGTTACCTGTGAGAAGAGGCCGACCCCCAGCTCCCCACAGCTTCCTTTCAGGTAGTTGCAGAGAGCAATGGGGTCTCCCCTGAGCCTTCTCCAGACCAAACGACCCCAGTTCCCTCAGCCGCTCCTCACAGGACTTGTGCTCCAGGCCCCTCACCAGCTTCTCACCCTTCTCTGGACATGCTCCAGGGCCTCGATGTCCTTCTTGTAGTGAGGGGCCCAGAACTGAACACAGCACTGGAGGTGCGGCCTCACCAGAGCAGAGTACAGGGGGACGATCACCTCCCTGCTCCTGCTGGCTGCACCATTCCTGACACAAGCCAGGATGCCGTTGGCCTTCTGGGCCACCTGGGCACACTGCCAGCTCATGTTCAGGCAAGCATCAACCAGCGCCCCCAGATCCTTTTCCTCTGCACAGCTTTCCAGCCACTCTGCCCCAAGCCTGTAGTGCTGCATGGGGTTGGTGTGGCCAAAGTGCAGGACCCGGCACTTGGCCATGTTGAACCTCATCCCATTGGCCTCTGCCCATCGACCCAACCTGTCCAGGTCCCTCTGCAGGGTCTTCCTACCCTCCAGCAGATCGACACTTTCCTCCAGCTTGGTGTCATCTGCAAACTTACTGAGGGTGCACTCAATTCCCTCATCCAAATCATCAATGAAGGTATTAAAGAGGATGGACCCCAACACTGACCCCTGGGGACCACCACTGGTGACTGGTCACCAGCTGGATTTCACTCCGTTCACCAACACTCTCTGGGCCCGGCTGTCCAGCCAGTTTTTAACCCAGCACAGAGTGTACCTGTCCAAGCCATGGGCTGCCAGCTTCTCCAGGAGAATACTGTGGGAGACCGTGTCAAAGGCCTTGCTGAAGTCTAGGCAGACTACATCAACGGGCTTTCCCTCATCCACCAGATGGGTCACCCAGTCGTAGAAGGAGATGAGGTTGGTCAGGTAGGACCGACTTATCGTCAGTAGTCTTGTTCCCCCTTGCATCCAGTAAAGAGTTCCTGCTTGGAGCAGAGGCTGTGTCATGTATTATATGTCAAAGCAGTGGGTCCTATGTGGTGGAGGGAAGCTGTGCAAGGACAGGGAGCACAGGGACAGGGCCAATACAGGTGCGATGGTGCTGATGTTTTGGCTGCTAAATGGCTATTTAGTCTCCTGCACCCATATGGCACACAAATCACTAAGTATTGTGTAGGCAGGAGTCTGGTTTCTGGGACATGCCTGCTGAACGCTGGGAATGTTTCCTCGTCTGTTTTCCCATTTTAATGGCACACAGCCTGTTGGGTGTAAGTGCTCAGGCTAGACAGCAGTATCTTATAGCACACCCTGACTTGGTGGGAATATGCCAGCTATATGCTCACAGCCAGCTGCAGGTACTTGATACACACCAGCCCAGCTCAGCACAATCTTCTGCAGAGCTGGGCCCTTTCCCACTCACCAACTTGGGAAGAGCTGCTCCTGGCAAGTTAGAATACAGGCTACTCTGGTTCTTGTGTCCCTCTCAGATGAATTCCCAGGATGACTGGGTTGGATATGGCTTGATAAATTGCTGAGATATTAAGTAAATAAACTCCTGCTACCTTTGCCTTGCTTTCACTAAGATGACCACACATGGTGCATGAGGAAGCAGAGGAACTGTGACTTACTGCAATCGGTCAGAGCAAGGGTCATGTATGGAGAAACTGGGCAAAAGGATTTCTGGATCATTGTGAGATTCCAAGGAGATATCCTATAGTATTTTTGCCTCTTTAGCCTCTCTGAGCCTACATTTCTGGCTGCCAGATGCTTTCAGGAGCACTGCAGGAACACAGCCTACATCCACAGAATAGCAATGTTCTGACTATTAAAATTCTCCTTTCCATTTCAGCTGGAGATGGTATTCCTCTTTGCTTCCTTTTCACCTTTAAGGTGAAAAACATCAAGACTTTTAATGATTGGAGGGTGGAAAAGGCATAACCATCTTGCTGAAAAGTACTGTGTGGGGGGAGGTGCTGAGAAGGAGAGGATGGTACATACAGGGGAAACTGGATGCGAAAGTGAGAAAAAGCTCATCTGGGTTTGAGGTATATCCCAGGATCCCTGCTGCGTGTTGGGGAGTCAGGAACACCACCTCTGGCAATCGATAGTTGGATCTCTCAGGATGAGCTGCTGACCAGGGAAAAAAATGGGTGCTCAGACTTGGGCTGCAGCAAAGCAATAATCTTCCTTCACACATCTCTTTGGTAGCACTGGTCTGTTTCAGACAGATGACCCAGATGGGAAGGGAGTTTACACAGCCAAAATTCCACCCTAGCCCCTCTCTGTCTGCAGTGGGGAGAGCTGTGTGACCCTGAAGATCAATGCAGAGGCCTGAAATAAAGTGGTGTGCTGGTGTTTATCTAGACCAAATCAATACTCTGAGACACAGCTGCCTCTCGTTATCTTGGTAGTAGAGCTGGGGAAAAAAATAATGATGTCTCCCTGAGTCCTATAGATGATATAATACCTGCAGAAGGCTCTGGAGACTGTGCCCATCCACGGATTTGAGATTCTCCTGGAGTCTCCAGCCACGCAGCGAGGGACAGGATTAGCTATATCCCTGGTGACCGAAGCAAGACAAGGCTGGAGCTCCAACCCATCAGCAGCTTTGCCCACCATCTTGTCCTCCTTGCAACCCTTTTTTCCCAAAGGTTAACTTCTGTTGCCTCAAGGAGAGGCCATGGGCACTTTGTCACAATTCTGCTGACTGTGTCAGTCTTATTGTGGTTTTCTTGCACTTACCAAGAGAAGGGTCAAGTTTCAGTTCCTTATGATTTTGCTGAACTTCAGCTATTTGGGGCTAAAATTTTCCATACTGGGTGGGTGTCAAGGCTAAACACCACTTTGTGCTCAGCTGAGGCTGATTTACTCTGTTTTCCTTGTGTTCATAGATAATTGTCTTTTAACTTGATCTGATGAAAAATTTTGGAATGACTTTTTTTTCTTTCTTTCTTTAGCAAAAAGGAAAATCATTTCATTTTCATTAGGAAAATGATTCATTTCATTAACAGCAAAGCATTGCATGGAATGTATAATTCTAATAAAGTTTTGTTTAGAAAATAATTGGAAAGAAGCCCTTTTGATAAGGTCAGAGTGTTTCAATTTGACCTTTTCAGCAATGAAACCCTTCAATTCTTCATTCCAAAGAAGGACTTAATGTTCTGAATGTGTATTGAAAATGACATAAAGTTGCTGCTGACTCTTGTCAAAACTTTTCGGTTTTGTAAGTGAACCATTTTTGAAATGGCTTGGTGCAGGCAGTTTTTGAAATGATGATGTTTCTTCCAATAGGGAATGACAGTATTTCCCAATGGATAATAATCCCAGATAGCAAACATTGCAAACTGGAAATGTGAGTGGAGAGAGGAGCTTTTCCTAATTGCCTTGTTTGTTATATGGATTTTGAAGTGCCCTGTGGAGGGGCCTCCCCATGGGTTGGTATTGGGGGTAGGGGTGGGGATTGTGGGTCAGTGGTGGGATCACTGGTGCACAGACATCTGTTAATGATGTCAGAAAGGGGTGTGCTGACATTCTGAAATGAGTCTGATGCTATTCCGGGTGGAATAGCACCCAGGAGTGCACTCATAGTTGGAGCCAACTAAGGCCCAGCCTAACCTTGGTGGGAGAGAGAGGGAAGCTCCTATGTCCTGTCTGTAGAGCTTGTCTTTGGGCAGTTTGTTCTGTGGTATAGACTGGGGATAAAGGAAACCTGTACTCTTGCTGTGAGATGGAAATGTACATGCCTGTGGCTGACAGTGCTTGGTGAGACTGCTGTGTCTGTGCCTGGAGGGTAGGTGTTGACAATGTATTTGCTCCACTAAGACTATGTGGTTGCAAAGGGAAACCAAATGGATGTGTTTCCCTGGACTGGGTCTTAACATGAAGATGAAATTCTGTTTATAGAAAATAATGACATATTCTTGTATTTATGAGAGATCTTCAAAAATATTGACTTCCATAAGCTTCCCAGATTTTCAGGCTCACCAAAAGTACCACTTTCCTCAGCCTCCTAGTATTAGAGGGCATTGTAGGCAGAGCCCTCCTAAATGACAATTTCTAATAACAAATTCTATGCTGGTATTTCTTTTCTTCCAAATGTTTGTTTGCCTGATCCCCTTTGGACTACTTGGGCTAGAAGTATTCAAGTATGCCCACTGACAAAGGCCTTCGCTTGATAACTTCAAAGTAGTAAGAGAAGGACATAAAAGAACCTTGGGAAATGTGACTTCTCTTTTCCTCCTGACTTTACTATGGACTCCTGATGTGTCTTTGGTCTGGGTGTTCAGTGTTGGATCCGCATGTGAGGGTCCAGCCCAGCTGGGACCCCTGGAAACCATCAGCTCCAAGCCAACACCAAGAAGAAACAAACCATGCCTCTGAGGACAGTGTTGTGGCTGTAGCAATTCCATGTTCCTGATCTGAGGGACATCAGCTCCTTCCCTGGAGCCCATCCTAGCCACCAGCCAGCGTGGAGGTTGCAGCAGGGACTGCTCTCCCTGGTCTGGGATCTCACGTTGACACCCATGTTAGGGGAAGTTTCCTTGTTGCTGTTTCTTTTTCTGGGCTGGCAGACATTTACGTGCTCAAATGAGATCTTAACTCTCATTCTCAGCATCCTCTCCTATAAAATGAAGAGAAAGAATTGCTTATGTTTCAGGGCTCAGTGCTCCTTGCACAAAGTGCGGATGGGACAAGTTAGGTTGGGGTCCTCAAAGAGGAGCTGTGCCCTAAAGCGCAAATGCTCATGCACATCTCTGGATTTGTCCTGAAAGTGCTTGAAGAGCACTTGACACTACATGTGGTAGTGGGGTAGGAATGCTTATTAACAAGATCAAGAACATTAATATGTTTGTGAAACAATGTAATGCTACTGAAATCAACGTAGTGCTCTGAAGTGCCAAAGAGCAATTCAAGAAGTAGGGAATATCAAAATTTGTGTTCATGGAAAACAAGGACCTCATATTGCCTGTTACTGACTTGTTCGGCTCAGCTTTCCTAGCACTCAGCTGTGCCAACAACCCTGTGCCCAAATTGTCATGCTCTTTCTGAGTTTGATTTTTCCTATTGCAAGCAGGAAATCAAGGTGTGCCTAAATCAGGCTAGTGATAAAGGTGTAACACACAGATTTTATAATTTGGAGCATTTAATCTATCTTTGGGAAAGATGTTCCTGTTTTCCTTCAGCTATATGACCCCCATGCCTTTGTCCATAATGATCCTGGGTCATTCAGAAATGTAACAAAAGGGTTTAGGTATTCACCAAAGATGATTAGTGCTAAATTAAAGGAAGCCTGGTGTTTAGCATAGTCAAAAAAAAAAAAAGAAAAGAAAAGAAGAAAGCAATATTTTGAAGCTGGTTTTTCTGTGATAAAAGGGAACAGGCAGCAAAAGCTGGTACAAAACCCTGCAATGCAATATAAGAAAACTACCTGAAATGTGTTGAAAATAACAAAATTGTTAGTAATTATGATCAAACTACTCCTGTTTAGAAGCAAGTGAAATATGCCCCAAAGGGACTTTAATATCTTGATAATTGACATATATATTCTTTAGTTGGCAATTTACCTTTTATTTCTTTAAAGAGCATGTGCATGTTGTTACCAAGGAATTTTTCATTTCACTGATGAGGTAAAAGGCATAATTTAAAATAATTTTTCAGCAACATTTCTCTGTTAAAATGTAAATTTCAGAATACGATGTCTGGTTTATTAGAAGTCTACACACCCAGTTATGGTTTTGCATGGATGAAGCTACAATTTTCTCCTCTGAATTATTTTATTGAGGTCTATAGCATGATCTTGAAAGTTGCTATCAACTTTTGCAGACCCATGATCACAGTATTAGCAATCTAATTTCCTCAAACCTGTCCTTGCAATAGCAATTTGAATAACTTTTTAGAAAGTGAAAGAAAAATCTTTGTGACATGGAATTTTCTGCATGTTTTTGACACTAGTCTCAAAAAAGATGCATATAGTTGCTTGGAAAACCCCACTTAGAGATTGTCTGAATATTTAATGTGGCATAGTTGAACAAATGTAATTACAGACACTAGGAAAATGAAGGATGAGATTTCCCACCTGTTGGGCTGGTGAGCCAGTGATGGGAGCATGGGCATCCTCAACCCTCCAAGACTGACCATCTAGTGAGACAGGGTGGTATTTTCATATTTTTAGCTCCACATCCTCTACCAAAGTCCAGGTGTCTGATGAATTTGAAAATTTCCTTTTAAACGTCTTATCTTCCTTTCTTTTTTTAATAGTGTCTTGAGTCAGAAGTGCCCAAAGCCCCTAAGCTCCTACAAAGTAAAAACCTCTAAACCTGCTCCTCTCAAAAGCCTTGAAGCTCTCAAACACTTGAAGCTGAAGCTCTCAGGGCATTGGGGTCCACACACCTGGTTCCTGTTGCCCCTCTTCTCAAGTTCTGATTTTGTTCTGGAAAAGGAAACTTGGAGATAATTTGTAAAGAAAAATGCCTTTTTTCTTTTTCTAGATATCCCCCCACTTCCTGCCTTCTTATTAAGTTCTGCACACTTGATTACCCTGTTCCAGACCAAAGGCAGTATTTCTCAGAAAAGATGATCTTTTTTTTTTCTTTCTTTCTTATCAGTTCCACTCTAACCCAGAAAATAAATAAGCAGAAGTTCAAATTCCAGTCTAGTTATCAAAACGACAGTGTTGGAGTGATTACAAAATAAGTCTGTCTCTCTGTACCCATGCTTTTAAAATTACTCACTAATTTTGGCAGTCCAAGCCAAAATTTGTGTACCTGTTTAGAAGTAATTACTTATAAATCTAGGTTTCAAGTTTTGTCGTGTTTAGCACCATTTTTTTAATCACTTGCTTACTTAGTCCATGTCTCCATGAGTAGTGCGGACAGTGGGTCATGCTTGCAATCTGACTCACCTCGATCCACCAACAGCATTATTTTCCCCACTGCTGGTAGGTTCACACTGTTTATTCTGCTCTTGCTCAGCTCTAATCCTTCATCATCTTCTCCTTGGCTAACCCTGAGGTTGAATCCCACAGCAATAACCTTCCACAATTAGCTAGCCTGCTTTCTGTCATCCTAACTGCATACTTGCTGGCTGATTGACTAATTTTATTTCAAGCTTATTTAGTAATTCTTTAAAGGATTTTTTTTTAATCCAAAGAAGGGGATAATTATTTAATGCAATTTTTTATTAATACGCTTCCATCATTTTTACCTTAATTGTGTTGACGCTTTCATATCCTTACTACGTTGCAATCCGGGTAGTAACACTGGGTTTTGAAGTTTCAATGAATAACTTAACTTCTAAATTGCAAAGAAATAAACATCATTCTTTGCTTCTAAGCTACTATGGCCTGACAAATTTAATCCCTGAAGCACCACATTCCTGTGTTCTTCTCCCTTCCTACTGAACAGCATGGTCTTTAAACTCGTACTTGGGAAAATAATTTGGCTTTGAGTGTTAACTCTGTAGCTTCTGGCAATCCAATGGCTCAGCAAAAGGGTAATGGGATGAGCCCCGTTTGCATTGTCAGATCACTTACTCAAATCCAATCCAGACAGGTATTTTCCAAAAGCTGAAAGTTACCTGTGGCATGTGTGAAATGCATCAGTTACTTGTGAATGAATTTCAGCATCAGGAAAACCCAGTTGTAGGCTAGGGTCTGCAGTTTTCTGTTATGTAAATATATAGATAAATAATAATAATATGTAAGCAATTTAATGAGTGGAGGATTGATCTGCATAGTTTTCATTTAAAGACATTTTTGTTCATAACCTGTGTGCGTGGGCAGGGAAACTGAGCTACCTTTCCTTTTACTTATTTTAAAGTAATACAATGCTGCAGCCAACCTGGAAGAAATTCTTTAGCAATAACACTCTCACCCTCAGTGATCGTTTGCAGTCTATGAATGTTATACAAAAATAACAAACAAATCTGCTGCCAGAATCTATAGAAGCCTTTTCATAAATGCTGAAACAGACCCAGACCATAGTAATTGCCTCCAGGCAGGGATGGGTAGAGTTTTTGAGTGGCATACAATTTGGGCTGAGAAAGGGTTGAAGTAAATATCTTGAATTAAAAGAAATTTTTAAAAAGTAGCTTGCTGGATAGTAAGCAGAGCCAAGTCCTTTCTCCACATCTGTCCCTGGGCAATCATGAGAGGAGGGGACTGTGCTACTGCCAGCTGAAATGCCATGGTTGCCTCTGGCCCAATGGTGTGAGTACACCGATGTCTGCATCACGCGAAAGTGCTGCTCTGATGAGGACCCATCAGGACTGACAGCACAAGCCATTTCCTGCTGGGGCTGCAGCAGAAGTGTGGGTAGGGCAAGGCAGGTGTTGGTGGGAGGAGTATCCAGGTGCAGGAGACTGCCACAGCAAAATTTCTGCCATTGACTTTGCTGAATAGGCAGAGAGACTCTCCTACCACACACATACAAGTGATGGGGCAGTGATGTCAGGACTGCCCTAACATTTCTCTTCTTCCCATAATGCACCCCCAGCAGCAAAGTTTCCAGGGTCAGGGGCATTTGGAAACCAGGCGGTAGGTATTTCTGTTTTGGCTTGTTTAGTGGGTATGTTTGTTTAGGACTACTGATGGCAAGGAAGAAATGAAGTCTTGAAGTCTCCACATCAAGGAGGAATGAGACATTTGTGGTTGCTGAGAGTTTTTTTGTAACATGATGGTATACTCATGGAACAGTAGCTTTGAACTCGGTGGATGTTACCACTTGGCCTTGAAGATTATGTGCCTGTGTATGAAAAAAGCAATGTTCCCAGAATCAGAAGTTGCTAAGAAGAACCCAAAAAGCCAGCAACCAGCAGATGAGATCATTAAGTCTGCGGGTAATGTGGTTCCTGGGAAAGGTTTAGCAACTAATTAATTTTTTTTTTTCTGCTTATGCAGACACTCTTTTGGGTGCTGCCAATGGATGATTAAAGCACATCCATTGCTTCATGAAGTGGAAGCTTACCAAGTGCCTGCATATGACTCAGTTGATCTGACATCTGGGGGGTTATGTGGGGCGCTGTGTGTGTGTATTCTTGCTGATCAAGAGACCCTGCACTTTTGTGCATTCAGACTCCCTTACCTCCTCAAAGACTCCTCTTTCTTATATAAAAGTATGCTCTCACAGTTGGTAAGGCGGCAGCTGTGAGAAAGCAGTGACTGAGTTACTTGATGCTTCTGAAATGTTTGTGGATAGAGGGAATGACAGTACTGTCTTTTCAAGAGTAGTGAATGCACAAGGATGCAAAGAAAGACCTTATTCTTAAAATATGCTGAGACACTATATGCCGATTTGCAAAAATATTTGAGCTTCAACAATACAGGAAAAAAGGCATGGTGTTGTTTAATTTAATTATGACAATTAAAATATAGTTTGACAAAAAAGGCTGTGCCTCTATGTCTGCCTGTATATAGGCATCTAGTTATACACAGTAGATAATGAAGATCAAAGGCAACAAATACTTACAAGGGTCAGTGTGTGGCTTTGTGTATATTAGTAAACACTGTTGTAGTGTAGAAAATTAATAGTAGAAATCTTAGCAGTGAGAAATTGGTGCTACATTTTGGCTGGAAAGCAATGGTGTGCTGATTTTCCTCTCCTCCCCCCCACCCTGTGCAAATTATGAGGTGTGTGGATTAGTGACATAAGAATGAGTGAGGTTTTTCTGTGTTTACTTACATAAAATCTAGTCCAAGTACATTTACTAAGGGGATACAGTTTTTCCTAACATTAAATCACAGTCCGTTATGGCAGTGGCTCTCAAGTCTTTTGAGGAGGCAGAGCTCACTTTCCCACCTAGCCATAAAGGAGTGCAGTCTCAGCCCCATCTGTCCCCGGCCCTGTTAACGACTCTCAGGAGAAGTAAATATGTGTTTTAGGTATGATTAGCGAATTCCATGTAGACTTAGTCCTAATATCGCTTCAGGCAGCTCTTATGGAAGTGTTGTTGCAAATAAATACAGATGCTTTTTTTTTTTTTTTAATGGAAAAACTTTTAATCCGTGATGTGTGAACAAGCCCTATCACCACCACCCAGCAACAAAAGGGACTCACCCCTGCTCCCCAGACTTTGTTAACCAGCTGTAGCTCAACAGACTCTAAAACAATTTAAGGTTTTGATATCCTTAGGAAAGACCCGGTCAGCTTGATTTATCTTAGATGCCATCTGCCAGTGAAGCTGCCAGCCAGGTCTCCAAGCTGTTTTTGACCTCCTCTGGGGAGAGGAACATCTCAAAAACCTAAAATGAAGGGCAGCCAAACGTTCATATGCACCTTCAGGAAAGGAAATTGCAGTTGGCATATCGTGCCTGTCACAGCAGGAGCTTTGTGTCCTCTCCTCTTGGCCACTGGTGCTAGAGAAGGAGCCCACATGGTTTCAGGTGCAGCTCTGTAGGATCGGTGGGACAGTGGCAGTGGCTGGAGAAGTTTCCAATTATAATACGATCAGATAGCAGGGGGTAAGAAAACAAAATGTCAGTAGGATGTTAAGGGTTTTTCCCCAATGAAATTTCTTGGTAAAAACAGAATATAGGCCAAGACATTCTTCTGACAGGGAAAAGCTGTTGCTTGTGGTCCTCTAGATGAATGGGAAATATCTAAGGAGAAGAGCTGGATTGTAAGTTTAAACATAATAGCACCCTAGGGAATTGCTGGAGACAAGGGGCGTTAATGGTAGCTTGGCCATGTGGTATATGTATCGTGACACAGAAAAATGCACTGCTGTGTCTGTGTGTGCAATATTAAAAGGAAATGTGAATAACATAGCAGTGCCCCACGTCCACGGGCAGAACCAGTACCCCTGCTGGAAGGCAGGAGAAAATGACTGGAAAGCATGAGGTGATAAGAGGGGTGTAGCACTGACCACCAGGCGAGGACAGGCAGAAAGGCGTTAACCCAGAAGCTCATCCAGGCAAAGGCCTCTCGCTCGTCTAGGCCTCACACATGGCACACTTCCATGAAGCAGCCATCTTGCTCCTGGGGCTGGACGAAGGTGTGGAAGGACAATGTAGAATGACGTGGCAGAAACAGGTAAGAGCAAGCACTTGAGACTAACCCAGCCTGCCATGGGATGTCACGCTGATGTGCAAGGGTGCGCCTGAGAGAACATTTATCTGGCAGTTTCGGATTTGACTGGTGAAGGCATTTCTTCATGCGAAGCTCAGGTAGCTCAGCATGCTGCATTTCCCTTTCCCCTCGCAGAGGAGATGGTATGTGTGTGTGTGTGTGTGTTTATATTACCGACTCTCTGGCATTGTCTGCCTGTTTACAAACTATGCATGCTGCGATTTTTTATATATTAACACTTGGCAGCTTACATAAATAGGCTTGTTGCTGATGCACAAGAAGCAGTGGGCTCTCTAGCTTTCCTAGCTGTGACTGCTCTGATAGCAGAAACAGAAAACAGTTTTTAAGTCCTTCTGACTTTGAGCGCTATGCTGTGAGCCATTTTTTTAATATTAAAAATAGCATTTCCTTACTGATTTCTTGGAGTGCTTCTGTATCTCTGCTTTCCCTTCCACTTCTGTACTTAAAAAAAAAAAAAAAAAAAAAAAAAAAGATTAATTAATCAGGCTTTTCTCTGCATAAATTACGAGGATTTATGGCAGCCAATATGTTGTCCATTGAAATTCAGGGAAATCAAACTAATTGTAAAGGCTAACACCAGCGTAAGACACTGCTGCAGATTCTGAGCAGGGGAAATGATGTGTAAAATATTAGATAAGTGTTTTATTTGTACTAGTCTGTTTTTATTTTATTTTAAGCTGAGCAATTACGTGATTGCTTGACGTAATATGAACTGATCAGACTTTCCTCCTTTTTCTACCCATGCATCCTGAGATCAGCACATGGTATTGTATCTGACCATAGAAACATGAAGAATCTCAGCCATGAGGCTGGATTTTTATTTTTTAATTAATTAATTCCTTATTTTTGCTCCCACTCTGAGGGTATGTAGGATCCCAGCAGTCCTTGAAGTGGGGTGTGACACAGCACCATAGCTGACTATCCCAAAGGTAGGCTTTTGGTACCCAAAGGATAGACCAACACATAGGCAAGCCTACAGAGGCAGCAATAACTGCTGGTGAGGCTGAACATGGGGTGGCTGACCCCACAGCAAGGCATGGAGCTGTTCACAGCGCCATTGACTGCTCTGATTTCTAGTTAACCTCTGGAAATTTGGGCCACGGCTGCCCTGCAATGCCAACTGGTTGGAACTGGAGCCACCTCCTCTTGGGAGAACTTGCCATGAGGACACAACCTGATCAACATGAAGGGGCCATAAGGGTATGCAGCAGAAGGTGTTGTCCATTCAGGGAGCCCTCCCCAAGGAGGAGAAAGGAACCAGAAGGTACCCAAATTATAGCTTCCACGAGCCTTTGACCAGTTAACAGTAAGGCTCACGTATGAAATTTCACTATGGACCTAAGCCTGGTTTTAAGTAATGTGGAGGCCACATGGGATTGTTACAGGTACTTTGCACCATTTTATTTTTGTTTATTACTTCTTTTTGTTTGTTCTTGGTTAGTATTTTTTCTTTTTTTAACCTCCGTATCAACTGGGATTCCTTTCTGAAACTTTTGGAGCTTGTTCCCTCTGAAAGCTCTGCCTGGGAAGAAAAACAGAGGTTTGTTTTGATATCTGAGTAATAAACTAGATCCTCTATTAATATGACTTCTTAGATAAGACCCTGGTTTTGTATTGGGAAGTGTGTGCTATATTCTCATCTCTCTGCTGACGTATTATGCAGCTTTGCTAATCATTTTGTCTCCCTCTGTCTCTTCTTTCTTGCTTGTAAATTGAGGCTGATGATGCTTGGTGCCCTTTGTAATACACTTTAAAACCCACAGAAGGAGATTGCTGTGGGTGATCAAAGGAAAGTCTGATTGCACTGTTCAGTACATCAAAAATGTGGTTTATTACATGAATTCTGCTACTGGAAAGATTGAATTTATATTTACAGTGGTACAAGTCTGACTGAAAGCTCACTGACGTCAATGCAAGGCTTTACGTTGATTTCAAAGGACATTAAATGAAGCTTTATATAAAGATGCAAGCTTCTTTTTTTTTGCTGAGTGCTGTATTTGCCATTTGCCGAAATGGCACTTAATTCCCTTTAACTATCAGAGGATGTACAGCAGATACAAAATATGGAGTTTTCTTTTTTGCTTTCACAGCAAGAGGAGGGAGAGGGACTCTGAGAAAACTTGGGGAGGAGTTCTGCTCGTGGTCATCTTTTGTGATATTGGGCCTTGAGGTCAATTAGAAAAGAATATAGCTCTTCCTCCTCTCTGAAAACACAGCAGAAGCATCACTATAAGATGGGACTGCAATCCTGAGTGTCTCACTGTAAGACATCTTCCCGTCCCTTTGCTGTTAGTAAGGAATTGTCCCCTACCGAGTGAGAGTTTCCTGACTGCTGAAGTGGCTCTTTCCATGGCCGATGTGGCCTTATAGTGTTGAGGTCAAAGCCTACTGGAAAGCCATTAGTGGTGGCCGTGTACTATGCTGTTGTCTTGGGTAAAGTCCTGAGTGACACTTAAAGCTATGTGTTTCCTTCAGGAGATCTCCCTCTTCAGGTTACAGAAATATCTGCCAGGTCTTTCACAACAAACCAATCTCAGTGGTTGAGTAGCAGGCATTTAACATGCTAAGAAGAAAAAGCCAAGAAAAAAAAAATTGTATAGGCATATATGTGCCTATTGATACATATGTGCTCTTTTTAAAAGAAAAATATATGATGGATGATCTTGAACTGGAAGGGCAAGAGGTGATCAACCGTTACTCCTACACTCTGTACCTTCCCATTTGTTTGCACTGTCTAAGGAGGCTTTAATGCAAAACACTGCATGTGTACATGAAACCTCTACCCTTGGGGTTTTAGTCTGTACATACGTGTTGTACAACAGTGGTGAATAATGTACGTATTAGAAAAGAATAGTTCAGTGGGAAGGGAGCTTCAAAGGTTATCTTGTCCATCTGCTTCACCACTTTAGGGCTAACCAAAAGTTAAAGCATATCACTGAGGCACTATCCAAATGTCTTTTGAACACTGATGCTTGGGGCATCGACCAGCCACCTCACTAGGAAGCCTGGTTCACTGTTTGACCATTCTCATTTTCCTACTGTGAGCAGGGTTCATATTACTGAATCTACCCCTCATAAAAAGGCTGTCTCTAAAGACACCACTATCCCAACAACACATGGAAACAAAGCAGTTAGTCTTGTTTCCTAAATCATTTTTCCTGCAAGCCAGGCCTTGATTAAGTTCTTCAATCATCCTCTTAGATGTAATAATACATATTAATACATCCTTTTAGAAGTAATAATCCTGAGAATTATTTTTGATTGATTGCAATTATATGATAGCTTTAGTCTCTTGTTTTCAGCAGCAACCTGAAGGCAAATGCTCAGTTGAGTTACTTCAGCAGAGAATCAGACCTAAGTAAGTGCAAACTGTGGCTGGGACATGGGACTACCATAGCAGAGAAGAAACCCTCCCTCCAATCCATGACAGTGAAACTGAAACATTGTCTTGGCAGTGCCCTTATGGTACTTGTGGAGGATAGGTACATACCTACTCCTTTTCTTCTGCATGTCTTTTGGCTCTTGACTGTCTTGAATCCAGGCATTGCACAGCTGGAATTGCTATGTCTATGCTCCTTTCTGGGTCTCTTTCTCAGAGGTGGTCCACCTGTGAAGGACTGCTGATGAGCCCTTTTCTTCATGCATGGTAGCTTATTCACCCCTTCTCTAGAACAACCATAGTTAAGGACAGGAGCAATTATTGATAAGGTTTGATAAGCATCTATAGTGTTTTCTCGGGCTCAAAATGAAATGAGTATTTTCATCAACACATTGAGGAATATAATAGATAAGATACAACAATAAATACATTTGGCACCCTAAGTCCCCCTCGTGAAGTTAGACTATAATGTAAGGGCTGTCCTAGAGCTTTGTTGTTGTTATTTATTTTTTTTTCCTGGACATCATGCATGCCTTTGAGAAGATAACATGATCTTTCTTATCATCTCTCTGCCAGACCTTACCTCTGTTTTTTTTTGCTAGTCTGGAGTTTGAATAGGACAACCCTTTCTATGAAAATTTATCTTCATGTGGTATTTATCATGACCTGTTTTGCCTTTCATATTTTAAAGAGACCATCATTTCCAAGTTATTTCCATTTGAACTTAAGAACACGTTCAACTTTGAATGACTGTGTCAATGAAGCAGTCAGAGATAAGATTTTTCAGTAACTTCTTGAGAATTCATGAGTTATACATAATGTTTGTAAATATTTAAGGGGCAAACTGTGAAGAGCCAACTCCCACAAGCACCAAGCTCCACCGTACAGTGTTATGCACACTTGTGGCCAGCCTCTATAAAGCAGGATATGACAGCTCAGAGGTTGTTGGGGCTAACTGCTGAAGTTCAAGGCGTAGCGCCATGACCGGCTGTGGACTGTAGACTCGCTTATTGTGAGGAACCACTCAGCTCTTCCTTCTTCAGAGGAAGTAGCCCACTGTACTTTTGAAACCTTGTTCCATGTGCTCTCAAAACATATCAAAGACTGGTCAGAAGTCCATTTTAAAGACATATGTCAGTTCACCATTTTCTTTTGCCCCAACCTTTTCAGATGAGTTGGAGTTGAATCAAGTATTGAATTGTAACGTTGATGTCTGCTGGTTCCAAGAAAGCCCTCCAGTAGTAATCAGCAAATCAGACACATGAAGATGTTACCATAAGGAGCTACTGTGAGTCCATGGGATAGCACAGGAACTGCAAAATAGATTAAAAATGCATATTTCTGAGAATTCTACTGTCTTTCAATTTTAAATGGTAGGTTTGAGCAGAATTGTTTGGAAAATTCATATGTGATCAGCTCTTGTGTTGTAGAGATCATGATAATTCCCCAGGATGACCTACAACACAAAGTTCACTTTACAGCTCATCTGGAGCATAGCTTTCAGATGATGCACTTCTTCTTGCTTTAAGATTTCCAGTGAGGGATGATCTGTCACAAGGTATGGGGTATGTAATCCCAATGATCAGCTATTCCCCTCTTGCTTTGTCTTTTATTTCTAAGAGGAATTTTCATAGCTTCATCTTCCATCAGTTAATTCCTGATATACTTTTGGTTGCTGAATTTAGGAGTGATTAGTTATGGCAATTGTGAAAGTTGATGATTAAACTGTGATTAAAATATTTGTAATGTTCTTTTCCATAAATTAAATAGACTGAATTGTGTACACAACTCATTCTTTAACTCTTTCGTTATTCACTGAGTCTTTTACAATTTTTCAGCTGTTTTCTAAACATGTGGATACCAGAATGGAGCACAGCAGTAGCTGCAACAAAGCCAAATGAGCAGTTGTTTGGCTCCTTGATATTCACCTATTTGCATACTTTAAATATGCTGGTCACAGTATTTCACAGCAGCTTGATTTTTGCTATAAACATAAGCCTTTTTTACAAATTGCTTATTCCCAGGTAAGCATGGTCTGAATGAATTCCTCACTCAAGGGTACATAACCACATGGTCGGCTCTTCTAGAGCAGGAGCTATTTTCTTGCTCTTGGCTAACCAGCAATTCAGGCCACCGAGCATTAAAGACTGTCCTCATTACTTGCTAGCCTTCAAATCTCTATCTTGTTTGTAACCCTTGATCAAGAATGTTTTTTTTTCTTGTGCGTTGAGGTCACTGACAAAAAATAGTAAATAATTGAGGGTGAGGACCAATTCCTAGAAAATCCCAACAAAAATCACATGTATTTGGAAATGATCTCTTATCTACTACTGCAGCTGGATATCGACAGCTATCCAGGTTGAGAGCCACTTAGCATGTACCACGTGGGTGTGTATTTGCTGTTCTTTGTTCCAGAAGGCAAGTTATTGCAGAAGGGTGAAAAATATTGCATCAACTCTGTTATGAAGTCCCACATCAGCCATTCTTTTGTCTTCGTAAAATTTGGCTTATCTGGTAAAACATATGAACCCTCCTGGAACTTCCCCAGCATTTAAAGAATTGAAGATTCACCCTCAAGGATATAAATAATCCTTTGGACACTTCTTTTAAAACTTGAATCCACATTAGCTTTCATTAAACCTTTCCTTGTTATTTTTATAACACTGGGTAGTTCATCACCATATGATATGAACACATGCTCTTCTACCTATTTCTGTAGAACAGAAATATCTATTGACTACTGCATTTTCTTCGTTATTACTGATAACTCTGCTCTTTCTGTATCATTTGCTTTTCTTCTTAGAATGCTCAGAAAAAAACAGTCCTCTTTATAGTGATAAATTCAGTTTCTTTTTTTCAACCTTCTCTTAATTTGTGTTTAAATTTATATTATTTGTTAACAACCTCCCCACTTGGCTAAGTGTATAGCTTGGGTTTTTGATGTAATTTCAAGTGTAGAATTACTTATTTTTCCTCTTGAAGCCAAGTGCTTTTATAATCATTGAAGGCTTTTTTTGGAATGAGACATCTTCATTTCTAGGTTATCTAGTAAAATGCTCTTAAAAAATGATAACTTACATTTTTGTGTTTATGGTTTTCTGTCTTACTGTCAACTGTTTTTAACTGTCTGAAATGGCAGGAAGTAGAGCTAGATCAGTGGTTTGGACTCCGCATTTGTGATGTTCAAAATGAATAGCTGAAGCATGCTCTCATGCACTGAAGTAACTATTTGGTTTCTGTTTTGGCTTTGTGTTGCCTTGTTGTCTGCCAGATCAAGTAAAGATAGAGCCTTTCTGTGTCAGGAAATGATTGAAATTGCTGTAGATAATTTTAAAAAAATATGGCCATATTTTAATTCTGGCAGGTTGACACTTCCAAGTTCCTCACATTGAAATCCTACCCATAATGCCTAGTGAGAAAGCTGTGTTAGAGACGGATGCTTGAGTAGCTCATTGCATTGTTCACTAGTATAATTCGGAGGTCTGTAGGAGATAACTCATTAATCTGTCCCGTATTTTTCAGAATATTGACTCATGCATTTGTATTTGTTGCTGTGATGTAAGTGAGAACATATCACCATACTTGACAGAAAGAGCTACTTCTTCCGATTAAAACCTCTCTGTGTATACACAGTAGTAGCCAAGAGCAAATTTTACTATTTTCCCCAGGCTGTCTGAAGTTATTTTCCGTCTTTATTCACTTTCTAATAACCTGCTTCTGTCTTGTGAAATTTACATGTAGCCCCCAATAACATCTATAATATATAAACCTTACTTCCAGAGCACTAAGATGACAAGGTAATGTCCAAAGAGCATGGTAGAGTCGTCTCAGCTTTAATATTACTTTATTTTTAATTGTCCTCCATACACAGAGCAGCATGGCATTTTCTGTTAGCTCTGGCAACCAAATTTCTAACCCGCATTACCTGAGGCTCAAGTGATTATTAATTTGTGTATTTGATGCGGACTATTCACTGGGGCTTGTCTACCGAAGTTTTCACTGGTATGTTAGCAACAATCACTGCTGAAAAAAAAAATGTTTTTGCTAGCTAAATATTTTAGCAGCTGATTAAGATTACTATTTTACTTCAGCCTTTTTGCATCACTTTCAAGACGTGTGAGACTACCCTAAAAGCAACAAGGCAAATAGAAATGAAAGACATGTTTACTACTTCTTCCTTTATTTAATAGCTTCAGTTAGCAGCCCATTGCATGCTTTTCTTGGTACTTCAGGATTTGTAGGAGAGAAGAGAAATGTCACCAGCAGAGAAGCAGAGTCATGGAGTGGCCAGCTTCAGAGAGCAGATGGAATGGCAAACCTAGAAATAGGGCCGAGACATCCAACCTCAGTGTCTAATATGCTATTTGGGGCCTTATATTGATTTAGAAGACTGGAAGTTTTTGTTTGTTTATTCTAATGTAATATATGCCCAACAGTTTAAGTATTTTTAGCTCTTCATTGTGCTACCAAGAGCTGCTGCCCAGCAAGCTACAAGGAGGAAAGGACCAGCAAAGGCAGGATGTGCGTGGTGGCCACCAGCCAATGCTGCTGGCTGCAGGGAAAATCAGGATGCAAAACTTTCTCTGCCCAGTCCTAACATTTCTAGAAACTACTTTGTGTGATATTTCCAGAATTTCCAGCCCCAGATTACAGACAGTTTTGTCATATGCACAGGATTTGAACGAGGAGTTGACTGCTGAAGGACAACATTTATCACTAGGCAGTGCAGTTGTTATTCGTGTGGAAAGGGCTGGGTTTGTTTTCTGTATTTCTATTCTTGTCTTCTGTATGAAACTTAATCTAAAGCACTTCAGTAGCAGCCAGAACTGCCAGAAGATTTCTTTGAAAACTTTCATGAGATCAGGTGTTTTTTTTTATAGCTAAAAACACCTTCCGACTTTATTGGAAATCAAAAGTCCTAATGGTTATGCCATGCAATCTGAATTCCTGGGGAGGTATTTTTAGGTCTGCCATTAACACTGCAAGCTTCAGCCTGTCAGCTCTCCGATGGGTGTTTAAGCTCTTCTGAAGAGTGTTTGTGCATTGGCTTCAGAAGCTTGCTGATGGCATGGTGTGCCCAACTAACTCCCGAGCCAGTTGGCCAAGTGTGCCCGCAGCACAGTTCCTCCAGATGCCCTCACTGTGTGCAATGCCAGACTCCTCTCTGCCTACTCTGTTGGACATGGCCAAAGTTGGTGTGTGACACAAAATACTCAACAAAAACGTCCTGACCTTGACCAGGCAGCTTGTACCCAGCCAAGGGCAGGCAGGTTGGAGAGGGTGGATTTGGGAGCCCCATAGAAGCACAGCCCAGCTCAGCATGGCTGGTGGTGGTCCTGGGGGGTGCTTTACGGTTCTTCTGCATCCAGGGGGCCTTGTGAAGCCCCCAATGTGTCCATAGAGAGGAAAAAGATTTCTGGGGGATGCAGGAGGGAGGTGAAAAGGAGAGAGCAAGAGAGAGGATTGGGTATTTGAGTCTGAAGTAGAAAAAGAAATAGGATGGGGTGGTGCTGGGAGGTTCCAGAGAATGATACAGGGAATAACTGCGGGCAAGAAATATAACAGGTGATTTTGACATTTAAAAGGGATGTTAAAAGCAAGAAAAAGAGAAAAGGCTACATAAAGTAAAAGCAGCACAATTTCTCTCCTAGCCCAGAGATGCTAGACTGAGTTGGTTTGTAGCCTCTATTTGACTACTTGGGAAACTAAGATTTTTTTAAATTTGTTTTTAAGACACAGTCCATAGAAGGGCACTTCCCACTAGAGGTGGGACTCACAGCTAAAAAAGGAAAAGAAAGGAAAAGAAAAGGTCAGGCTGCATGTGTGTGATGTAATCCATAGTTACATAAAATGATGCAAATATAGAGGGATCATAAAGGCTCCTTCACTGCTTCATTACCATGTTCAGTGAGGTCCATAATCCTGAATAGACTTAGTACCCTCGTCTTCATTTTGCAGAGCCCTTATCTATAGCAATATGGGAAACCTCTGTGCATGATTCAGCTGTCTGCAGTCCCCAGGTAACACGTGTTGGGCAGCCTGGTCTAGTGGAAGTTGTCCCTGGCCATGGCAGGGGGGTTGGACTAGATGGTGCCCAAGAAAAGTCATTGCCAGTCAGTCAGTGTGTTGTACTGTGTGCCTCGGAGCCTGCACGCTGCTAGGAGCAGTTCATCAGGCATAAAATAATCCCTGCTTTAGCAGATTATAAACTTGGAAATGTGACAGTACTGATAGTTAAACTTGTGTCTGTTATTCTGGCAAAAAAAAAAAAATCCAGCTAAAAAAAATAACTGCTGCCCAAAACAGTTAAACAATACAAGCTTCGGCATTGCATCCAGGCTGTGCTTTGTGTGTAACACTCACTGGAAGTCAGGAACTTTAAAGAAAAACATTTTCCCCCACCTGTCTACTTTCAGTTCTGCTTGCACATGTTCCACTAGGTTTCCTTGGCTGGATGTGCCTGCTGCCAGTGTTTGGAGGGAAGCTTCTGCTGCTGCACGCTGCGCAGAGACAGTTTTTGGGCAGCCGGCAAGCCAGCTGCAGCAAGAAACTTCATAAATGTCATTAATTTGGAGGGCTGCTCTGCAGCTACAAGTCACTCCAGCTATGTCGGTCCCTCACCTATTTATAACTCAGCAATCTGTCACTGAGGGCTTTACGCAGATCTTTTGCTGCATGCCACATGGGTTGTAATGCAATAGCTAGGTTTATTATAAGATTTCCTCTACCACTCTTTAGAAACAGCAGGTGCAGCATTGGCAGAGAGCTCTGATAACAAAGCACAGGTAAGGGGGAAAGTACCTGGCACCACTCTCCCCCCTGGAGGGACAGGAGGCTTGTGTTACCCGCTCTTTTGTGCCAATTGGCTCTCAACTGGAATTGAATGTGAAATATATTGATGGAGAGATGTTACTATTGTAGCAATGAACAGTTGCAATGTTCTTTTATAGTTTTTCCATGCAAAACATAAAGAGGGGATGTAGCATCACTGCCCACGCCTGCCTACGGTGTGGCACAGATGAGTGCTGTAGGGGTAAACCCCCCTACCAAGAAACACCACGGTCTGAGGCAAAATGTGTGGACAAGGAAATAACACAACTGTGTTGGTCAGCATAATGAAAAGAGGGCCTGGGGCAATTAGCAACCCTACACACTGTCCAGTTGTCTGTGGGTATCTGGGCAAGGCAATCAAATAGAATAGTTGAGTTGGAAGGGGCCTACAGAGATCATCTAATCCAACTGCACCACTTCAGGGCTAGCCAAAAGATAAAGCACATCATTGAGGGTACTATCCAAACACCTCTTGAGCACCGACAGGTATGGGGCATCAGCCACCTCACTAAGAGGTCTGTTCCACTGTTTGACCACCCTAACAGTAAAGAAGTTTTTCCTAATGTCCAGTCTGAACCTCCCTTGGTGCAGCTTTGTGCCATTCCCACATGTTCTATCATTGGTTACCTTGGAGGGGTGAAACCTCCCTCCCAATTTCACCTCTTCAGGAAGTTGTAAAGATCAGTGAGGTCACCTCTTGGCCTTCTTTTCTTCAGACTAGACAACCCATGCGTCCTCAGCCTCTCCTCACTACTTCCAGCTCTTTTACCACCTTTGTTGCCCTCCTCTGGATGCTTTCAAGTAAGTGAAGTAGCCCTGTAGATGTTTACAGGGGTTTCTCCAAATAAATGTCTTTCCCCAAGACAGTGCGGCCCACAGAGTGTATGCTAGGGGCTTTGTAAGTCAAAAACATGAACTATTCCATTGTGAAGGTTCTTGCTTATCTGTTCTGCCAAATGCATGAGCAGATGAGACTGCTGCTTGGAGAAAATGGATCTTTTATTCCTTCCTGAATGAGGAACTGAGTGCAGCAAGATGGAAAAGGATGTGATCCAGCCATTCAAGGGAAATTCTCTGCTGTCTACAACAAAATACTCCTTTTAATCCTCAACTGCTTCCTTCATATTGTGTCTGTGGGGTTGAAGCTGAACACCCTCCCGATGTGTGGGTTTGTCCATCCCAGTCAGTGCCTTTCACAGTTGCTTTGTAGAAATGGAGATGGTTAAAAGTGATCGGTTGGAAATCCAGTATTTTCTGTGTTTCCGGGGTGAAGCATACCATATAAACAAGCTAGAAAATGCTCAGATTTTGTGTGGGGCTAGATTCTCCAAATGCTAAGCACTCACCCAGCATGTACATCACGTTTGTTGGGATACATGGTACAGAGCACTGTGCTCTGAGTGATGCTAATTATGCCCATCAGCCCAGCTCAGATCCTGAGGGCTAATGCTGCAGCTGCTGCAGTCTGCAGCAATGTTTTCTGGTGCTGCTAAAATGGGAACTCCTCTGGTTCAGAGAATACCTGGGCATGGCCCCAGCTCCCTCTGAAGGTAGACCCCCATGTGCAGTGCCCCAGGACCTGGAATATGTTGCCCCTGTCATTGGTGGCAGCTCGGAGGGGTGGCAGCTTACTACATAAGAGCCTCGGTGGGTGAAGGGAAGGCTATTTCATGTGGTGCTGGCTGAAGGACAGCTGCAGCTGTCCGTGCCTGTGTATTATCTGAGGAAAGGTCCTTTAAAATGGCAACACAAAACAACATTTCTTGATTTCTCTTTTTATAAACTGAAGCTATAGGCTGAGTGTAAATTCAGAGCGGCAAAGACTTTCTCTAGGAAGACTGGTGGAGGTAGTTTCCCAAACCTGCCATTCAAGGGAAATTCTCTGCTGTCTACAACAAGATGTTCCTTTTAATCCTCAACTGAATTTCTACCTGGGGTAGAAAGCACTGGGACTGGAGATGTAATGGAGGAAAGGATGATAACAACGTGGGAACGCTGAACTTGGAGGAAATGGGCTGAGGAGGGAATGGAGTACATAGGGGCAAAATTCAGACTGGGAAAAGAGCTGAGATAAGGAAGGCAAGAGAGAGTAGGGAGGACGGACCCGAGCACGACCTCTACAGTCTCTGAAGTAGGCTGGGCCTTTGTCATCTGCTGCCAGAAAGCAGCTGCAGAGCCTGAAGGCAAGGCCTGGGCATCAGGGTCCTCTGCTAAAGCACCCCGCTGGTGCCCTGCAGCTCCAAGGCACACATCGCTGTGGGAGTGCCCACATCTCCCCGAATTTGTGTGCGCACCCCTGCAGCAGTGTGCCCTGGTGGCCAAGAAGGCCAATGGGCTCCTGGCATGTAGTAAAAAGAGTGTGGCCAGCAGGTCAAGGGAGGTGATCCTCCCCCCTACTCTGCCCTGGTCAGGCCTCACCTGGAGTACTATGTCCAGTTCTGGGCTCCCCGGTACAGAAAAGACAGGGATCTCCTGGAAAGAGTCCAGTGGAGTGCAGCGAAGATGATACAGGGCCTGGAGCACCTTCCCTGTGAGGAAAGGCTGAGAGACCTGGGTCTGTTCAGCCTGGAGAAGAGAAGACTGAGAGGGGATCTTATTAATGTTTACAAATACCTGAAGTGTGGGAGGCAGAGGGATTTGGCCAACCTCTTTTCAGTGGTTTGTGGGGACAGGACAAGGGGCAATGGCCATAAGATGGAGCACAGGAAGTTCCGCACCAACATGTGAAAGAACCTCTTCACGGTGAGGGTGACGGAGCACTGGCACAGACTTCCCAGGGGGGTTGTGGAGTCTCCTCCTCTGGAGATATTCAAGGCCCCTCTGGACGCCTGCCTGGGCAACCTACTCTAGGGAACCTGCTTTGGTGGGGGGTTGGACCTGATGATCTCATGAGGTCCCTTCCAACCCCTACAATTCTGTGATTCTGTGAATTTGGCTTCTGAGCTAGGTGCAGGGTGCTGCAAGTGAAACGTGGCAGTGGTTGGTCACCAAGTTCTGGGGCACATAAGGTGTGTTAGAGGAAGGTTTGCCTCAATAGCTCCTTATTGAACAAAACATAGGCCAGAAAAAAAAATGGTATGACATCACATAATTAAGGACTCTGTTATAATGGACGAGATTACCTTAATTCCTCCATCCAAATAACTTTGAGCACCTGGCTTCATAGCTTTGGTGCATTTTTGTAAGTATTTGGGGATATAATGTAGTTGTGAAATGCAATACAGAAAATAAAGACAATTACTTTTGCCTACCTTGTAAAGTGTTTATGAGATTTCGGTTAGTGTAATGATGTTCTGCACTTTGAGTCCCCTAGTGTTTATTTTCTGGTATGATGCAACTCCATTTCTCAAAGGCTTTCCAGCTCCAGGGAGAAGCAGGCTTTAACAAGGCAGACTTCTCCCTTCTGTCCCATGACATCACTTCCAAGTAAATGTTTTTGTAGTTTGGCCTTTCAAAACAGGCAAAGGAACCAGTGAAAATGTAATGCTTCTCAGGGGAGTGATGTCATTTGTATTGTGTCATGAGATGTCATATGGTCTCATAAAAGGGTAACAATTCATGGAGTCCCACCTGGTGCTGTGATGACATGATTTCCTCCCACCTGTGAAGCCTGTCATGTCTGGGGGTTCTGCTGCAGCCCTCTGTAGCCTCTGAGCTGGGTTCTAATGAAAGGGTGCAGGATCACAACTTTTAACAAACTTTAACGATTTCTTTTTATGCTCTGCTTTCATATTCCACTTTCTTTCTCGTCTACCAGCATCTAAGTACATTGTCACCTAGACAATGGGGAAAAGCTGTCCCAGAGGTTGAATAATGTGTTGGATTTGTTTTTCCATGTGCATGTGCTGACTGTGAATTTTTGGGGATGGGATGGTTTTTGATGAAGACTGGTTGCCTGGAATGAAGGAGAGGTGGTGTGATCCAGTATAATATGCTCAGTGAATTTAATCAACATTGCCAAGGGATGAAACTGGCCCCCCTGGGAGACTGCTCAGTGAAGCAGCCTGGCACACAGGTAGGCTACCCTATATGTGCCTGGGGAACGTCCACAGTGAGGCTGCACTGCAACTGAGAATGGTGGAAGTGGAAACTGCATTTCCCACCTCTGCCCATGTGTCCACCCATGGATGCAGCACAGAAACCTTCCCAGCCATCCAAACACTTACCATGGCTCCCCAAACTGGATGAAATGGTCTGATTTTTTACACAGGATGATTTACATGAAGATTACCGGGTAACCTTACATGTGTTGAATTCACTACCAGGAGACCAGCCACCCACATCAGCACCAGGACACAGGGTCCTGCACGTAATAGCTTCCATAGCCTGTCATCTGAGGAGGGGTGTGAGGGTTCAACGTCAATAACTCAGAAAAAGGGTCTGTAGAAAGAGGAAAATCTTGCCACTTTGCTTCAGTCAGATCCATGGACAACCAGGCAGCAGTTGTGCGATACAGGAATTTGTGTTGCAGATGTGAGTTATGCTGCTGAGTTGTTTTTATACCCAAGATAAATCACTATTTAAGAACTGAACAGAAATGAGCAGGTATGAAGCCTGCACATTTTTACAGAATTACTCTTAAATCCTGGGAAATACAACGGAACTAGTCTCTTTCAGAGGCAATCCTTTCTGTAATGATTTCCAAGCTTGGTAATTCTAATAGAAATTGTTGGCATGGTTAAATGTCTTATGGGTAGGTTTATTGCTGCCCTGTAATTCCCATACACAAAATGTAGGTGATACCAAATAAAACTAGATGGGAGCTTGGTCTGGTCCAGAATGACTGCTCATGAGAACGTGAGATTTGAGTTTGCTGATCTTTCTACATGGAGCTGCAGGTGATCTGTTTTTTCCCTCCTCTGAAAGAATCAATACAGATGAAGTTGTACATAATAATACTGCTTATAATCTTCCCCCTCTTCAGTGGCCATAACACAGTAGGAATTATGATCAGGAAACATATATTTGGGACACAGATTATCCACTTAAAAACATTTTGCTTTCTGGGGTTTCAGTAGAAAGGCCTACATTTTATTTAAATGTAACTAAGCCATGAACTTTGCATTATTTTTTTCTCCTCAGTATTCCAGTTAATACTCAAAGTAAACTACTTGCCCATTCTCATCGGGGTTTGCAGTCCCTATATACCTCAGGTGACTTCTGCTTCCCCTTGTTATCCCAGGGAGATGTGATTGTATCAAATCCCACTACATAGCTCAGCAAAAGCTTTGCTAATCTCATACTCAAGGGAAAAAAAAAAAAAAAGGCACAGCAAAGCATTCAAAGGTAAAAGTAAGAAAAAAAAGAGTCCTTAAAAAGCCAGGGGAAAAAGGCTTCCTGGTGTCCAGCCCTTCCCAAGCAGATGAGTCAGCCTATGTAACCTGCAAACTGACACAAGCTATTTCCTTTAAACCAGGAGCTGGAAGAGCTTCTCTTCAACCTAAAGGGCGTAACATCTTCACATCAAAGCAACAGTTCACATACCTCTGTTTTATGTGCATGTTTAATGGGGAAAGAGTCAAGGATTGTGCTGCTCATTGTTTACTGGCCTTGGTAGGGTATAAGGCAGCAGCGTCACTGTGGTGGCTTCAGGACAAAGGACATATCTCACTGTGGGAGGAATTTGGGGTTGTTGCTCCTCTTCCTGGCAAAGGAGGTGATTTTTGTGGGAGACATGTGCCAGAGGCAGGGTTTGAAGTTGAAAGATCTGCTCTCAAAGCCCATATTTTTCCTTGCAAGAGTGTCACTTATTTCCGGAGGCATCTCTTTGTCTCAAAGCAGCACTCTTCCATTTACTTACAGGGATGAAGCAAATGAAAGGTCCTCAGTTTTCTGTATGGGCTGCTGGCTTGTGCCTTGCTTATGTGCTAATGTCAAGGAAAAACATAAAGGGACAAGCACAGATCCTCTTTGAATTATTCAAATAGCAATGGACAGCCACATTGTACCAGTCGTACTTGAAGTGAAGCCATATTGAGCCCTCCTCTTCCTCTTGTGAGACTTTTGTGGACAGTGTCACTTTTTGTAGAAAGGAGAGTGTTAACTACTTAAAACTAACAAATTTTGCATAACCTTCTCTAAGGCTACAGCTCTGAGTTTTAAAAATATGTTTTTAATTCAAAAGAAAGCTTTAAGTCCTGTCAGTCCTGACTAACACTTCGAAGGCTGTTTAAGTTCCAGCTCCTCAGTGAGATACTAGTCTACTAGTCTAGCCCTTCCCACCACATTTTACTATTTAAAAGAGAGCCCTTGGTCTTTTCCTTCCCTTGCCCTTCTGCATTAGAAGAGTGCTCGTCAAAATGCTACCAAAGGCATGACCTTCAACGTAGCATCAAACTGCAGCTGCAACGTGGGCCTGACAATGTGTCAGAATACAATAGCGTAAATAAGATGTTGGCTGTGGGTCTCCCGATGACAGATGTAAGTGTAAGTATAAAGTGTGCTTTCTAAAAATAGTGTACATGTAGAAGGTGCTGGAAGTGCTGGCTATCAGAGCGCTTATAAATGGGTCAGAGATGACTGAAGAGTAAAATAGCAGCATCAGCAAAATTCATTGCTGAAGTGCAACACTTCAGGGCACCTGTATACTCAGGATCAGCTGGGGATAATTGGCACCTGTGTGCAGTAGATCTTTCTGGAAAGGCATGATATGGGTTGGGTAGTCAGGCTGGGGGTTAGGTCTGAAATGCGCACAGGTTATCGATTTAATGAAAAATAGGTGCTGCCATTTATTTTTTATTTTTTTTTCTTTAATGCCTTATAAAGGAGGCAGTTTTCCCAAGACTTTCTGCTTCTCTATTCTTTGTAGTTTTGAGATGGTTGGCAGCAGAGGTCCTGATACAACAACTGTGCAGGGAAGATGGCATGATGTGCCTTACAGTCTTAGAGTTTGAAGGATCTGGTTTTGCTTAAACAATATTTCATTCAATAGCAACGCAACCAGAGTGAAAATAAAACCTGGAACAGGCTAAGAACTGAGTAGAGAGGCTGCATGGTCTGCTAATATTTTATATGTATTTTACCCTACAGTAGGAGATGAAAGAAGCATGAGTTCACCTTTCAAAATGTTCTCCATTATCTCCTCCATGCTTCCCAGTCATCTTTACACATATAACTTCATTCATAGTCACTTCAACTACTGTAGTGACGCTTTAAAAACAATTAAAGAAGCATGTCTTAGTGATTCAGCTTTGGGTAATGGTGTTTTTTATATACAAACATGGACAAGACTTCTCTGGATAGGTCTTTAAATCATCAGTCTCGTAAAGCTGCTATCTAGTAAGCGTCTGGAGCTCTCTGTCAGTCAACATGAGTTATAGTGGTACCTCTGGTGAAGTGTGAAAGACTTCAGCCCTGGTTCTTTGTGCCAGGAACCAAATGATCAGTTGTCATTTGTTTGTTGTTGTTGTTTGTTGTTGTTGATGTTTCTTTTCAACAAAGACCTGAAACAAGGAATGTTAGTTTTCTAGAGTTTACTCAGTTCTGTGTGTTTAGCTAGCAGAACTGGAAGTGACACAGGTTATGTGACTCTCCTGAGGCCAGCATAGGAGATGATGGTAGATGAGTAGGGCCATGTGGTTGGGTTGAACAACACTGGGTGAAACGAGGGCCACTTATTTCCCCTTCAGGAGTTGTTGAAATACGGAGCTACGTGACCACTCCTGTGTGAGCACAGAGCTAAGATTAAACTTTCGTCTCTCTGGAATTCAGATGCAGTGAGGTATAGTGAAGCAGAGGCCGTGTATGCACAGCTTCTCTTCATGAAACAGCATGATGAGCCTACCAGATTTCTTCATCAGTAAAATAGCTCAACTAAGTCTTCCTGAGGCTCACCATCACTGAGCCCTCATATCATCTCTCAGAAAGAAGGAGGGAGAACAACAGACACTAGCTGCATAGTTTAGCACTGGCTTGCTGTTCTGACTTTACTTGCTTATTTATTTTAAAGCAAGAGGTGGAGGAGTAGGAGGGAAGAGGAAGAGGAAGCTGAGAAAAAGAAGAATTCCTCTTGAGGCTGTTGGAGAGCTGCAAATTTTGCATCTCATGTTTGAGACAGTATTATATTGCCTCTGCTTTGTGGGTCTGTAGTTGATGCTGTAGAGAAAGAGAACTGCAAATATAGCTGGGACCTCCTCTGCTGTAGGGCTTTGCAGTCCAAAGGAGTGTACACTCTCCACCTCTCTAGGACCTGGCTTTCAGGTGGCTGTCTTAAATAGTTTTGAAACATCAGTTGATACAGTAGGGTTGAAGCTGATACTGCCACCTTCAGGGAAATGATGCTGAACCATCCTTGGAGCATTTTTACTGCCAGGAAAACTCTAGGGAAATGTCATAGCAGGCTATCAGTTCTGGTGTGAAACTGCTAGCAGGTGGAGATGATGGGAAGTGTTGGGTGGGTTTTGCTGGCCCACTGGTGCAGATGACTTGTTCCCTCGCTTACATAAAACGGAAGCGGGACCTGCCCTTGGGCTGGAGTGAGAATTTGGGTTTGGCAAATTGGGTAGAGGACATGTAACAGGAACAGCAAACCTGAAGCAAAGCCTCAGGCTGAGGTTTTACACAGTACTTCTATGGAAGCTAGGACAATTTTATTTTAACTTTCTAGGCCTGATCCTTAGCCAGTGAGACTGATTTCAGTTCAGCTGCTGTAGAAATCATAAGAAAGGGCCTCTGAAAAGTCATGTCCTGCCACAGCCTGGGATTAGTTTTAGAAACCACTATTGGAAAAACAATTATTTTTTCTTGAATTCTGGCACAGCCTCTTGCTGCCATCCTTGCAATACTGCACTGGGCTTAGTTTTAGAGGTCCTTTTTTTCTTCTCTACCTCCAGTTTTAGACCACCAGTTCTTGGCCTGACCTGGGTTTTCCTTTCCCTCTTTGCAGTGGTTCTTTATATTCAGATGGATTTCATCCTAACTCCTTTAATTTTTTTTTGTTTCTGTTTTTCTTTTATTTGCTTTCTCTGACTGGGCTAATGCTAGTATATGTGGAATCGAGAGAGAGAGTTCATGTGCAAACACTGTTGCCACCTTTTGCAGGAAGATCTTGCAAAAGTTGCTAGAGTTTTGAGTGGGGAAGGAATGAGTATCAACCTTGCCTTGGGAAGAAAAGGACTCCAGCTATGGATCCATCCTTAACAAACTCTTGCCTAGGCTGCAGTACACTAACTCCATTCTTCTGTGCAGAGTGAAGAGGAAGTGGTCTATCTACAGCCAAGTCCTTAAAACAAGAATGGAAATGTTGAAAAAAAAAAAAAAAACAAAAAAAAACACATTGGTCTAAGTCCTTTACTATTTATCTCTCTCTGTTTCCTCTACTCCCTTAGGCAACCTTGTAAATTATAAAGCAAGGAATTCCCCAGAGCTATAATTTAATTGACCTTCTAGTGATGTTGCATTTCAGAAGTGAATGTGTTACCTTCGGTGCTGGTCCTGTGCTCACTGGAGGCTACCGCTGCTGGATCCCAGCTGCCTGCCACCCTGAGCCCCATGTCCTTGTCCTGCCCACCTACTCACCTGCAGGGCTAGCTCTGTGGGAGCAACCATTGCTCCATCTTCTGCCCTACTCATATCATCACCACTGTTTCCCATAGCTGCTGTAGAGGAGCATGTACGAGGCTTGTGAACATAATGCAGGGGCAGGCAGGAAAGTATGGGGGCTCCTGACCAACTGCCCCAGCTTCTTGCACAGATTAGGGCCTCTTTGGGGCTGTTCTGCAAACAGTTGATCACTCGAGACATAAGGAGCAAATGCTTTCAGTGCTATATTAAAATGATCGTACCTCATCTTATACCTGTCATGTACAAAGTTCATCACATATTTGATAGCAAAGCTAATAATTAATTCTCACAACTCTAGCTGTGAAAGATAATCACTTTGCTGTTGAAAGGGGCATACTGAACTAAATAAACCAACTAAGGGCACTCGTCCTACAGCCTCTTGGAAATATAAATAGGTTGAGACATTTTTATTTTATGAGATCCAGAGAGGTCAAAAAAGCCCACAGGTACTGAAGTCGCATGCACCTTCTGTCACAAGTGCCAAGTCCACACTGGAGGTCTCTGCACAGCTGTGTTCTGCCAGAGCCTAACCTTGCTTGCATACCTACTTCGTTTTGAAAATATCATTAGCAGAATATAATGATACATAACTAGGTGAGCAACTCGGTTTTTCATAAAAATTTATTTAGGTCTTTGCATGGGTCCTAGGCATCATACAACCAATCGCATCTTTGGGATTGGTATTTTTTATTATTATTTTTTATTATGATTATTTTGCTTTATTTTAACATGCACAACAATGCAGTGAGGGGAAGAAGTGAGAATTAAGGGGCTAGTCCTTAACTTCAGAGAGGCTGAATACATGAAATGAGTAGGAAGACTGTAACTCGGCCTTTCTGGATGAATAAGAGGATGACTGAGGGGAAGGTGCAAGAACCGTGCCTCTTCTTGATTCTCTGTGCAAAGCCTTAGTTGTTATCCCACCCTCTGTTGTAGAGTGCTCCGGTGTGTGCAGCAAGAGCCTCATGCACAGGTGGCTGCAAGATGAATGGTGTCTTACAATGCTGGCAAGTGACACAGTGTCAGTAAGAAAAGGAAGACCTGCTGCTGTGGTTCTGGGCCGTGCTTCTATAGCAAGTATAATATACCCAAGTGTGTTGGGTGGAGCTCGGACACATACATGCCAGCAATTTCAGCTTGCTAGATGAAATGCTGCACCTGGGCATAGTGGCTCTGCTCCTTTGTTCATTTATTTTAAATTCAGCACTGCAAATACACTTAGCCCTGTGGAAACACTCTGTATTTATCCTCCAGTGCTCCAGGAGACAGCTTGCAAGGCACAGAAAAAAATCTGACATGCTCCTGAACATTGACGTGTCACTTTACACCACCACTGCCGTGCACACTGCTTAGATGCTGCATGAGCACAAAGGCTCTGGTGGGAAGCTTCCTCCAGCTCTGGGCAGTGGTGGAGGTCAGTATGCTGAGTGGCACTGAGACTCCCTGCGGTGGAGCAGTTGCATTGGAAAGGGGAGTTCATATGGGACAATCCACAGAAGTTTTATTCATCCAGTGGAGGATATGCCAGACCTGTATCTTCCAAAATTTCTCAGAACTGGAGGAGCCCAAGGCTAGATAACCTCAAAGAGGTTACTCTGCTGCAGGTAGCAGACTCTTCCCCTGATGGAGAGTCACCAGTGTCTTGCTGGGTGGCTTCCTGGCACCTGGGTCCTGCCAGCATGAGGACAGGACTTGAGGAAGCAGGAGGTAGATATATAAGCAGGGGAAAAAATGAGTCACGTTTTTATTCAGATGAGTGCAATATGATAGCCATGTTTGGCTTGACAGTCATTTATATCTTGTAGGGTTGATTTCAAAAGCAAGTTATATTTTCTTTCCATTAATATAGTGTTTGTTCTGCTTAATCAGGTGGCAGAAGGAGAACATGGGTTCATTCCATTCCACTCACTCACCTTTAAAAATGTGTGAATGATGTGTGGTTGGACGGACAGCTGATGCATCACTATTTTCCTGGTCTTCGCTGCTTTAACTTATGTTTTTTGGCTGGAGCTGGGCTGAACAAACTAGGTGAACCAGGACAGATGACAGGCAGAGCTCCATCAACATGAGGGGTGTTTTGCCATTTGCACAGAACCATGACCTCACTGCGAAGCAGGCTTCGGTCTGAATACAGCTCTCTTCCTGTGGCACGTCCATGGATGAAGGCTGATGGTTCAATCCTTTTGTGTGCAGATACAGGGTATGTAG
Source organism: Cygnus atratus (assembly GCF_013377495.2). Classification (NCBI taxonomy): domain Eukaryota; kingdom Metazoa; phylum Chordata; class Aves; order Anseriformes; family Anatidae; genus Cygnus; species Cygnus atratus. The sequence continues at coordinate 98,602,074 of NC_066364.1, forward strand.
CTGAGGAATGTGAATAAGCACAGGATTTTTTCCAAATTAAGTGAGAAACATTTCCTGCCTGTATGTAGTTATGATTATGCTAGTAGTTGTACTGTCTTCAGGAACTGCAGGCTAATATTTTGGACACAGTTGTTCCCATCTTCTATAGAAACAATCTTTGTATTGCAGGGACACGTGATCAAATTTATTTGCTTATTTCACCATTTAAAACAATTATTTTCTAATAACGTCTACCCTAAATAGGACAGGTTCACAAAGCAATAAAATTCCTTTAAAATCATTTCTTTTGACTTAATTATGATTTTCTCCTTGAGAAGTACATGGCTGGAGTAGTGCATTGCCTAAGCAAGTAATGAAAAATACTGTCTGAAAAATCCACAATGCCAAAATGCCCAAAGCATTCACAGCTTGGAACAAAAAGTAGAAAAGCTCTGTCTCCATTTCAGTTACCTGTTGCTGCACCGTACACGAAGGTGACCCTCCAAAACCCTTTTCCATGTTCTATAATGGAGCAGTGCAGGCTGTAAAGGGTTCATGCCAAGTGGATAGATTTTCAGCCGGTTCCAACCCCCAGAGTGTTCCCAGAAGTGCTGGCGCCGCACATCTCACCTGGGGGCCTGGCAGCCGATGCACAATCGTCACCTGCTGTCAGCAAGCCTATAACATGCCTTTGACCTAGAAAGATAAATATCTTGATAACAATAACAGAACTCTTGTGAGATGACAGACTGCCATAAGCAAGAGCCGGTCTGGAGGGGGACTTGAACCAGTGTCCATGTAGCCCAAAGGAAGCAAGAACCATGGGACACATGGTGGCCTTGTACCCAGCATTGCTCTGTGACCGTGCCCAAGCTCTTCTACCTGCCTCTGCCCTTCTCTTCACCTTCCTAATGATAAAATATTTTCCTTCCTAATTATCAACCACTTTTCCTGTACATCCTCTTGAGATAGCCAATGACAGGCATGTATTTCACATGTTACCTGAAAGGTGTGTCAAAGGTGAAGGATGTAAACTCCTCTTAGCTTGGAGAAGGTCTCTTTGGTCTCTCTTTGGGCCTTGGTGTGGTTAGTGAGGTGCTGTTCTGCTCTCTGCATCCACTGCCTTTAGCTCCTGGGAAAGCTGGCTAAGTCACCCTTTTGCAGCTCTGGTGGATGAGGTGAGCAGAGGAAGAGGGTTAGAGTCATTCTACATGCAAAGCCTATAGAATAATGCGCAAGAAAGAGCAGGGGGTGTCAGGTTTTTCCATAGGCAAAGAAGAAGTAGGTCCCCTGTGTGAAAGGTGTGTTTCAGGCAAGGGAAAACATCAAATCAAGTGATAATCAAAGTAAGCTTTCCTCCTCCCATGGCCGTGTTTGGCTCAGAATTAGATCAGGTAGAGAAACTGCAAGTATGCTTCGTCCATCATACACATCAGCTTCTGGAAAAGTCATCTTCCCCTGCAATTAAACAGAAAAGGTTATCTTCCTCTGCATAGAGCTCTTTCCAATAAACAAACATTTTCTGGAGAAACACTCGTGCCAGGGGATAGGGGAAAGTTATAGCCTTCAATCCATGTCTTTTGCCACTCCGTTTTTTCCTGTTTTTTTTTTCCCTTCTATTCCTTTCAACCACAAATTTTATTGTCCTTTCTCTCATATGAGCTTTTAAAAAAAAAGGCATTAGTACAAGAAATTAGGCTGAAAGCAAAGTGTGTCTACCAGTCCTCCTTGCCTTTGATCAGTTAGTTCTGAATCAATGCTTAGTATCAGCTAGATTTGATAAAAGATAGATGTCACAAATGTATTTCCCCAAATACATTGAGTTTCATGAGAAATGGGAGCTGGGGAAGAGCTAATGGATTAAAAACCACAACTCTTGGACATTTTGCCATTTTGTTTGCTGTAGACAATTGGCCAGTTAACACCAGAAATGCATGTCCTTTAAAACCATGATGTATATTTTCTCTTGTTTGCTAAGGAGCAAGGAATATATGTATGTATGTATATATATATGTGTGTTTTTTTTTCCAGAGAAAGCTGTATGACAAAGCACACAAACAGTAGGAAACTGGACTTTTGTTCTAGCATCTGTTTTACTTTGGTTGTTCTCTTTGACTTCTTCTAATATAGTTTTCATGGGCTTGGAGATCTGTGCTGCAAATACCGAAAGGTTTGCCAATACTGTTAGTGATGGAGGTGATGACTGTAAAATGAGCAACAGGAACTAGGCTGAGCTGGTTTTTTGGGTCTTATGGTTTATTGGTAATGTCAGGAAGTCAAAGACTGGAGAATCATTGTGCAATACATTATGAAAAGGTCATATGTCATATGTATGACCTTTAAAACATATTTTCTTCTTTTAGTTAATAAAAGCAAAAAGACGTTTGGAATAAAATCAATTTCAATTTGAAAATTCTGAATGCTTTATTAAGGAAATATAAAAAGGAGATGTTTCAACAAAAATGTATAAAGACATTTTTCCAGTAAATAATTCAACAAAAACAATTCGAGTTCATGCAGAATTACTAAACTAGCTTTTTTTTTTTTTTTTCCCTCCACCCAAAACAACTCAGTGGAAAAAAAAACATCCAAGCTTTTGTCACAAAAAAAAAAAAAAAAAAAAGGTCTTTGGTCACATATGAACCTGTTGCTCATTTCCCTAGTGTTGCTCTTTAATCTGGCCTATTTTCTATATGATGAGTTAATCATAAGACTAGAAGCCAAGAACTCATGAGTATTAGCCTTTTTCTGACATTAACTTTTGTGTGGAGTTAGGTAGGTCACTCTCATGTAGTCAGTCTAATGTAGACCTCTGAGGGTTTGCCTAGATTTATTCAGCAATGTGAGAATACGTGTCAGTATGTTTGGGACTTAAAATTACCATCTAAAAGCACAAATGTAACTAAGCTTGAATAACACTTGTGAACATTTGGAGATCTTTCATTAAAGATAAGGCAATATTGCTCTTGTGAGAGGAGATTTTGAGCTTTGGTACTAGATGGGGTTATGCTCCATTTCCTACTCTTCTGAGACTTCCTGTGTGATTTTAACAAGTCGCTCAAGCTTTGAGTGCTTCAAGCACTGCAGATATATTTTGTATTGTTTTTTGAGGGCTGGCTAAAACATTTATTGCTCTGTGATGATAGCAATCAAATCAATGCTTAAATAGATGGCTGGTGGATGTAATTGCTCCACTGATTTTTCCATTACCTTGTCCCAAACATGTCTGAGCTGTGCCAAAAAGCTGGCAGTGTGGGAGCTGGGAACACATGTTCACCACCTAACTGCAGTGGATTTGGTCAAGATCATTGGAATGAAGAATTATTATTATTTTTTTTTTAATTGTGGGGAGAGCCGTTCAAACATTTCATGTAGGATCAAGGCAAATTGTCAGCATTGCCTCCCCTGGTTGTGCTTTGCAGCTGAGTGCTGTGTTGTGTGCTTTCTCTTATACTGATGGAGGATTTTGCAAAGATTAGCTGAATCTCCCGGGAGGGCGGGATGATGCTTTCTCTGTGCTGGTGGGAGCATATCACAAACCACTTTCGACCTTTCTTTAGTATGACATGTAAATCTGTGATTCCCATAATTCTTCAGGCAAACACATAGCGAGTAGCACAGTTTGCTCCTTCTTCTCTTCCAGTCTCAGTTCTTGCCCTAACCTGCCAGGAGAGGAGACCAGACCTGAAGCAGAGGTCGAGGCAGATATTTCCAAAGATGCATTGAAAGGAGCAGAGCACAGTGTCAGAACAAACATTGTAGTGTTCACAGCTGGCAAGATTCACTGAAATACAGCATGAGCCCACTTATTCCATCCTTTTTAGTATAAACCTCCTGCATTCAGTCCTAACACAATTGATCTGGTCAGTCCAAAACTTACAGTCTCATCACAGCTTTGAAACAAAACCATGTAATCCAGATGAACAACTGTACACTGGATGTTGTTGGTAAGGCTAGATCACACCCAACTCGCAGTTTGAGTAGTTTTCCTCAGAACTTGTTGACAAAATGTGACTAAAGAAAGAAGAATCCCTGCATCAAACATAGGCAGGGAACAAGGTGCTTCCAGGTGTAGCTTCTTGGGGTTGGGGATGTTGAAAGGAATAGCAGAGTTCCTCAGCTCAAGAAGTGGAAAAGCTCTTCTCATAAACAGCGGGGGAAGGCCAAGGACCATGTTACTGTGTAGATGAGCGTACTGGAAATGGTGCCTTAAAGCTCAGGCAATTTGGAAGAGACGTATATAAAGAGCTGAGATAAAGTCACAGTTGCAAACACCGTGTAGTCAGGGTGTCTGCACTTAACTGGGGAGATCTCAAAAAGATCTGTGTAAAGATCTAGGACGTGCCATACAGTGAGGAAGCAGGAGTTTCAATCTTCTAGACTTCTTTAAGCAAAGGTGAAATCTCAGCTGTGTCTTGCCTTAGGTCTTCTAGACAGCTCTTCTGATTTCTGAGGGCTTTTATGTAACAGGCAAAAGGGGAGGGCATCCAGTGAAAGAATACTGAAATTAAAAACAAACAGGAAAAGAAAAACAACCTTCAATAGTACCATCTCTGAAGAGAAATTGGCTGAGTGGACCGCCTTGATGGGGAAGCTATTGAAAGGCATGTTCTACATCCACCAAGGGCTTGATCTTGTTCCTTCACATGGGAAGGAAATAGGAAAAAAGACTGTTATTTGTTGAAATCATGTTCCTGAGTTGTTAAAAGGGTCAGAGTGGATAGCTTTAGCAGTTTTCCTTGACATAAAATTTACATAGAAGGTTTTCTTCATAAATGCTTTAAATTCCCCATTGACTAAGGTCTCCATAGCTCTACTGGCACATTGCTATTGTCTGCATTGATCTGTGGTGCTCAATGCAAATTTATTCCAGGACTTACTTCTCTTGCTCATTTAAGAAGTGGTGGTTCATCTTTTTCTTAAAAAAAATGACTAATAACAAACACTTTCCAGGAACCAGCCCTGATAAAACTACCACAGACATGTAGCTCAGATTCAATTAGAGTGATAGGGCACACAGTTCAGCTCCAATTTAATTATTTCTCATTTTATGTAAATGAGATTTCTTACTGCAATGAAACAAACTATTATTTTCTCATGACAATGCCTCATCTGTATGCTTTACTGCTTATTCTGCCCTCAGTTTAACCTAAAAGCAAAACAATAGATTCCTGAAAATTCAGAGGCTGAATTGCAGAACTAATCTTCCATTAATATTCTGGAGACATTCCATTCCTTTGTGATCTGGTTGTGCTTAGCCCTCATATAACACTCCCTGATTAAGGCTGCGTGTTTGACAAAATAGATTAGGATGACATCTGCCAGTTATACAACCTTGGATGCAAATGCTCTAGCCTTTTGGGATATTTTGATCCAAAAGCCTGCATTTGTATGAATTTGTCACTAACTTAGGATCCTGCATTTTGAAAGATGCTTAAACACTTTCTGCTGCATACCTCTGAGATGAAAAGAAATATCTCTTCAAACTACTGCATACCTACCTCCTACCACAAATAACCCTCAGTCCATCTGAGTGTAACATAATAAGTCCAAAATCAAGTGGAAGCTGCAGAAGTTATTTATGTCTCTGTTTTTCTCAAATAAGATGAATTTGCCTTTGCAGAACCCCTGTGACTTGGAGGTTTAGGGGCAGCTTCCTTCAGATAGAGAGCAGAAGCATACCAAGAGCGAAGGAATCGCTGCAAGGCACTGGTAATACCTATTGCCAGGAACTAAATTCCATTCTGTTGCATCTTAATCCAGTGCCTGAGCCACAAATCTCTTCCTTTCTCCTTGCCGATTCCCCTTCTTCAGGATGCAAAGCTGTTTGGCCTGTTATCCACTGAGCTGACTATCAGAATAGGGAAGATAGTTCTTAACCTGCTGTGAACCCGAACTCCTGCAAATTATGGCGCAGACTGTTTTACCTTGAGAAAAACGTTTGAGAAAAGAAATTGTCTGCAGTCAGTGAAAAAAATAACATCCCAGACACATACTTGAGTGAGACTACCACTTGGGAAGACAAAAAGCATTCTAGGCCTTACCTGCTTATCCAGCCCTCATGAAAATGTGAAGTTTTAACTGATGTTAACTTCAGCAAAGTAAGTAAAATGCCATATTTATTATCAGTAACACCCTTATTCTTCTGTTGGAAAGCAGAGACATACAAATAGTCAACAGGCTCCTCAAGCTGCATCGACCAGCATAATAGCTGTGAAAATTAGAATGGTTTTTAAATACGCAATTAGAGTGTGTGCTTTCACACAGAAAGAATGAATCAGCCTTCCCCTTCTTGGGCTTCCATCCTGCAGTAATTCCTCACACTTTCTCACACTGAGCCAAGAATGCTCATCTAAGAGTAGTTTTACAACCAACGAGAATGGTTTATCGAAATACTATCAGTCGAAATGGCAGTCCCCACTGCTTATGTTTGTTGCTGGATGTCTTGCTGGTTTAGCGACATGGAAGCAAATGTCCTTGGAAATTGATGGTGTCTGTGCTGCCCATTTCCTAGAGGCTATGGGTGGAAAAAAGCTTGTCTTTGTGCAGGCAGGCCTGTCATTTCAGGCAGTGTAACTCAACTACATTTAGTCACTTTTTTTCTTGGTCAAAGATCTTCTAGGCTTTGTGGTGTGTGTTTTTTTCTTTGTTTTCTTTTTCTTTTCTTTTTTTTTTTTTTTTTTCTTCTTTTGTGGCAGGAAGAACATGTTGGATTAGATTTAATTTCTCTCTTTTGCAATCAACGGCATCAGAGCTGTCAGGTTTGCAGGACTCCTTGGTGGGCAAAGCGTGTGGGACAATGGTGTTGCAAAGGATTTAAAGGTGGCCTGAGGTCACTGATGGTCCTCTGACAGACTACTCTGCGTATGAAATGCCTCCCCCTTCTCCAGCTGCAACCCCTGCAGCCAGCTCTGACTTTCAGACACACTGGCCCAGAGGGGAAGAGCTGTCCTGCTGGTTTATAACCCAAATCATGACCCACTCTTGGTTTTAAAATAAGTATTGAGGCCATTAATTGGACAGAGGAGAAGTTTGGGAGCTAGCAGAGGATGCTCAGGAGGGTTCATCTCTCTTGCTCTGGGTTCACTTGTGCTCCCACTAGGTGTGGGGTGGACCTGTCCTGCAGACACCACATACGGAGCTAGAAATAACCCTGCAGGTCACATCAATGAAGAAGAGACCAAACAGAGCAAAAAGCACCCTGATGGCACATAGTTTCTGTGCAAAACAAGCAGATGGCTGATCCTACCTTGATGATGGGGCTACTCATATCTCACATTAGGAATTGCAACCTGTCATTTCTTCCTACTGCTCACCCTGGCACAGCTTCTCTTTCAGACATCATATTATTTCATTTTGCCAGATGAGGTGTGCACTGCAATCACGAACCATAATCCCGTGGTTCCCAATCCCTGTGTGAAGTCCCTGTGCCAGAAAGGCTGCAGGAAAACCTACACGAGGCGGGTGTGCACAAAGGGACGAGGTGTGCCCGTGCTGAAGTGGCAGGCTGCTTGCCAGTGAGGTCCTTGTACGTGCTGTTGCAGCAGTGAACATAGATGCAGGCACTGGAGATAGGAAGTGAGGGATATGGTGCTGGTGTCCCCTATTTCTGCAGGCAGAGAGAGCTGCTGCTGGGCTGCGGGGTGGGGAGCCCCTGGGAGCAGAACCAAGGCAGAATTTGCACGATAGAGAAGAGAAAAACACAGAAGCACATTTACACAAGCTGTTAATCTTAATCTCAGAACCTTTTTTTTTTATTATTAGGATGCTTAATGAAAATTTGTCTGTGTAATTTGCATTCAAATCCTCTGCGTTCCTTAAAACATAACTCGTTTACATAAAGAGGGGAGACACCTCATACATGCAACTGTCTGCTTGGCATCTGATCTGCAAAGCAAAGATAATATTTCCCTGCTTCTGTGAGATTTTATTAACACGTACTGAAAGAAAAGTAGAAAAAAAAAGCTTGGGGAAATGTGTCTAACTGTTACTGAGTATTGACTTTCTGGTTGTTGAGTTATGAACATAAGATAGCTTAAACCAAAGCTTACTGTTTCAAAAGCAGTAATAGCAGTGACTACTCTTGTTTCCTGCAGTTTGAGTTTATTGTCTTTCATTCTTTCCTTGGAAGTTACATTAAACAGTTTATTTTTACTCCCACAGAACTGTGAGTTTGCCAAAGTGCAGACAACTTTCTATCTAAGCTTAGTTCAAATAAACACAACACAGTCCAGCTTTTTTTTTTCCTTAAAACTCACATTCTGATATGCTCCAGAAAAATTTCATAACCTCCAAATTACAAAATGAGGAAAATGATGTACATATTACTTCTTCAATTGTATTACAGTGTCATCTTTATCTGTAGGATTTGCAAGCAAATTGACTTTCAGTCCTATCCTTTTCTGATATCTTTTCTGCAGCTGATGAGAGATTTGCAAGCAAATTGACCTTTTTCAAAATCTAAAGCAGATTTGCTGTTTCACAGTTTGTATCTCTTTTGCATAAATACACTTTTTTTCCATAAAGTTTATAGGAAGCATTATCCTGCAGTCCCAGTGGCCAACTTCCTAAAGGTTTTGTTTGCTTCCTGTTTATTCAAAACCATCTCTAGTCTTCCCACCCTGCCTCCCTGCTTTTCTTCTCCCCAGCAACAAGGTCTTGCTTGTTTCATTTTGAATGTGTTTATGATAGGTTTATAATGTAAACTTTTTTTTTTTTTTTAAGAGGGGTGAAGAGTATTTAAATCAAATTGGTTTTCCCAAGAGTCACTGCACTGGGGCTGTTGTCACAGTTCAGGTTACCAGATACTTTGCAGTGGGAAGTCCTACATTCAGTTGCTCACAATCTGCCAGACTTCGGCAATTTGGGATACAACCTGGAATCTGTGTTTCAACCCCATGTCACTCGTGCACTCAGTCCATTACGTTCAGTAAAGAAGATGCGAGATCTTTGCAAAATGTAGGATGCTATTAAAAGCTGTGTAATAATGAATGTACGAAAAGGAACAAAATACATTTTGAATGGGCAATTGAATCCCAGCATCTCCTACGTTTAGAGAATTGAAGCTCAGTTTTTGGGACACCGCTTATATTAGGTCATCTTAAAACTAATTGCAGGAATATGGCAATTTTCCATAATTAGAAGGAGTTAGGCTTAGATCCCCAGACCATCGTATATCCAGCATTGAATAGTTGTGCTCACAGATAACAACCATTACTTTCACGTAACTTATAAGGTGAGAAATTTCCTTGTCCTCTGCATTCCCCAGCTAGTGAAATTGCAGAGCAGTAACCCAAGGCCTACATATAGCAAGGTGCCTGGTTCCTACTGGGGGGGCATTTCACCTCATCCTTCCCTCTGAGAGCCCTGTTGCTCCCCTGCTCTGCCAATTATGTCCGTCTTGTGGTGGGCCCTTATCATCTCTGACAGCACTGGGAGATGTACAGGTGGTGTGGATTCAGTATCTCATGCACTTCTAATGTCAGTGGGGAGCTGAGTCTCGCACCAGTGCCCATGAAGGGGAATTTATGGGATTTAGAAGCCAACAGGAGGACATGGTCATGTTCTGGTTGTGCAGCTGTGGCTGGGCAAGGGCAGTGAAGCATTTCTTATGGAAAGCTTCAAAGGCATTAGGGAAGGCTAGGGAAAATACTCCTGCTTAACAATTTTCACAGGAGGTCTCATTTTGGGATAAAAACGATTTTCCTCCTCTTTTCACTCTGTCTTTTTAGATGGCTTGTCTCGGTGCTGTGTCCACATACCAGAAGTACTGTGTTTGTTGTTTTTTTTTCCTCATAAAAGAGTAAGCAGTGGGATGGGAAATGGAGCATGTCTTTTAACTGTTTATTTCCCTCCCCACCTCTCCCAGCATTAGCAGTAGTCACTGCCACCCTCTTTCTTATCCTGTCTGCAGCTCTCCAGCCTCAGGTAGCTCAGAGGAGGAGATCAAAGTGCAGCTGCTCAGAGAAGCAGAGAGGGAAAAGTTTGATTCTGCACTGTAAAAAATAGTGGTTGTTTGTGCCAGTTCCTGTGCTGAAATGAATCATGAGAATTTGAACTGAAATTCATGGAGGCTGAAGTGAGAGAAATGAGTTTGATCTGACACCCTGACCTGAGCACAGAACAACTGCAGTTTGTTTTTTGTTGTTGTTTGTTTGTTTGTTTTCTGCTGGAAGATGGTAGCAGATATAGAAACCTGACACTGTAAAGTCAGTATATGTATCAATAACCTGCCAGTGATCTTTCTGGGGAATGGAATAAGAGATCGTGAAGTTCACAGCTATGGTCAATTTATACGCAAATCTGCCTGCTGCAAATTTTTGAAGCAAACTGGCTCAATTTTAGCCAGACCATACCTGAAAGCCTGCCTTCCCCAGCCATGCAGGCAGACTTCTCCCAGTCTGTTTGTGGTAGGAGCATGTTAGGCAGCACCAAGTGTGGGTTATTACCCAAACCTGCTAAAGACCCTATGCTGCCTGGCCACTGTCCTTCTGCTCTCCTCTGTTGCTTGGGTTATCCTGCCCTTCCTTGTTGAGATGTCAGTCCTGGAGAGTACATGACTCTTATATATACAGCAAGCAGAAGCTTGCCTCACTCCTATGGTGACCTGAAATGGAAGGAATCAGTGTGTACATTTCCTTTCCTTTTGGAAGGAAAGGAAAGGAAAGGAACGGAACGGAACGGAACGGAAAGAGAAAAAATTGTGTGGTTCTGCAAATATGCAATCACGTCTGCAAAGTGATTTAAAAGTCTCATATCTAGCCCTATTAGGGTTGTAGGCTCCTGGCACTTAGTTTAAGAGTTTTAAGTTTCAATAAGAAAATAGGTGCCTTGACACTTTTTGTATTTTTGGAAAGTTTGTAAAATCAGACTTCAGAGTTACTCAGTTACGTTTAGGGAGCATCACTCCCTGAACTTAGAGACTGAGCAATCTTTCTATGCGCAATGGTGCTTTCCTGTTAAACAGTGGAAAAAAGAACTGGAGGTATTCACAGTTTTGTGTTTGTGCTTTATTTTTTTGTCTTCCATATTGTTGTTGCTTTCTGTTTATATGCTTTTTCAAGCCAAGTGGAACCTGTTTCCCAATGAGAGTATGTTAGTCACTGAACCTCTGCACAGTCTGCAGATCTGGGGTCTGTTCAGAGTGGCAAAGTGTTTCCAGCATGGTGGTGGTCCTCCATCTCATTGCAAGGATCTTTTTTTAGATATGTCAAATCCAGCCCAGCAAGGAGTTTGCAAAAAGCTGAAGAAACAGCTAGGAAGGCTCTGTGATAATTTCAGCTATGATTATAACTGGGGGAGTAAATTGCACGTTGGGTACATGTTTGTAATAAACCGGGTGTGAGTGGCAAATTAGCACGACTTCTTCTGATTAGGAATGAGCCTTGCAGGCTAATAAAACATGTAGTGGGAAAAACAGATTACAGAAGGATGAAAGATCTGGTGCCCTCTTCCTTTAACATCTTTGTCCCTCATCTCTGCAAAACAGCTATAATGGAAGCAACACCCATGTATGTCAGGGCTGAGTTTGTCCCCAGGGTAAGCCAGGTCAGTGATAGGAAGGGTTATGTGCTCAGTGATGGGTCAGACTGGTCCCCACTGCCAGCTCTGCCATGTGCAACAACGGCAGCACATGACTGACACAGCCCATACCAGCATGCGAACCCACCTGATGGTGGGTGGGAAAGGATTTAAAATAATTTGTTTGAAGAAAGACAGTCAATGTGCTGCCCACTTTACTCATTTTCTGTGAGGTTCTGCAAGAGCTGTCAGATGAGGTTTTCCACCAGCGTGGTTTTGTAGGCTTTCAAAAAGTGCATCATTCTTTGAGAACGCAAAGGTGAGGTTGGTGAGAAACAGCTGCAGTTGGGGACTATTTTAATTGCTGAGTGATGAAGCGTGTGACAAGGTGGCTGTGCACTGCATGCACGGTTTGCTGAAGATAGCCAAGTCTGTTCTGATTACATCTTTAGCTCACTGTACTTCTACAGGGTACCTTTGGGGACCCATAACCATAGCAGTGGTCTAGCAGTTGGACTAGACGATCTATTTAGATCCCTTCCAAATGAAATGTTCTGTTCTATTATACAGAGTCCAAGCGCCTATCTATGCTGGCCCTTCACTAAAGCATAAAAACTAAGGCCAGTAACTACACACACCTTTATGTAACATCGTGCTTGTGCTTCTCAGTCATGCTGAGACAAAGCCTTTTCCCTCTGAGGGTCCATCTAGGAGAAATCATCCCCAGCACTGCTCCATGACAACAATCATGCTGCTTACTGGAGGTGATTTAAATACAAAGATTTTTTTCTTTCCAAATGTTGCTTTAACTATAGTGTCTCCTTGCCAATGCAGAACTTGACTCTACGCAGTCATTTTTTTTGCTACATTTCTAAGGCAATTTCTGTGACATGGGGATGCCCATCACTATCACTAATAATTGTACCTACAGAAGCAAAAGCACACATCTCTACAAAGATTATTTAATGCACATTCACCAATATATATAATAAACAATGTTTCGGGGTAATTACAGCCTTCTGGGAGAGATGCAGGACAAAAATGGGCATATAAGAAAATGTTCCAATTTTACCCTTACAAAGGGTGAACAGAGCAGATGTTTACATCTGGAGGTCAAGCTACAAATACAGTAAATTTTCTAGCAGAGAAATACTTAACATTCTTTTGGAGACCAGGAGAATAGCTTGTAAATCTGATCTTCAAAGTGACTTCACTAATCAACACTAAGCAGAAAAGCAAAGACTGACATTAAGTGGGTATTAAAAACATGCCATTCTTTTCAAGGGTGTTGTTCTGAGTGAGATGTACTAATATGGCCAACTGAGCAACCAAACTAAATTAGGCAATTTCCCTTCTATTTGGTAAGAGAAAGAGTGGGAGGAGGGAGAACAGAAGCCTTAAATATAACCCCCAACTGTAAACAGTGCTCAAAACAAGTGCTACAGGTTTTATTATTATTTAACTGCCTAATTCCTTCCTTTTGTGAAACAAAAGCAAAGAAAATGTTTAACATAGAATTCTCTTTCTCTGTCTTTTGCTTCTTGTACATAAAAGGAAACTAGTTCTCTGAAGTAGTTATAATTTTGACATTTGACGAAGAAGCCAGAGATGCTAAGAAAAATATATACAGGATTTTATGGCTATCCTTTCCCTAATGTGGCGTGTAGGAACAAAAGATATGGCAAAGCAAGTAACAAACCCACAAAATCTGCACAGGCTACTCACTGCCGTGGGTCTGACCCACGTCACATCACTGCAGCTGCCCAAAGGGACCAAAGCAACCCCTGGGAGCCCACAGCCGTGGCCAGGCAGCAAAGGATTCAGATGGCAGGACCACCCTTTGGTAATCACTGGAGGTGACAACAGGCAGAACGCTTGACTGGGTATGGGGAAGGGTGATGCAGGGGAAAGGAACAGATCGAAATGTGCCTGGAGGAGAGGAGAGAGGAGCAAGCAGCTGCCCCATCATCTCGCTGAATGTCATGCTGAAGAAAGCAGGGCACATCGCACCCATCAGGCAGCCAGGCACACGCCATCTGCCCTCAGAGACCACAACTGCAAGGCATCTCATTAGCCTTCATTTAAGCAAACAGTGAAATCCTGTCTTTTTTGTAAAATGCTTCTTGTGGACTTTACTTCGAGTATGTGGTTAGGTCCCTTCGAAGGTATGAACTTAAGGACAGAAAGTGTTCCTTGTTTGCAGTACTGAAGAAAGAATTTTACCACAACAAAAAAGAAATTCCACTTCTCTGTTAGTTTCAGTTGTAAGGTTTATTTTCCGGATTTTTTCTAATCCTATTTCTTTTCACTGGTGTTTTTTGTGTGGACTTAAAGAAATATTAGAGTTATCTGTGCATCCCACAAAGTCAGTTTATATTTATTCACTCGGCCTCCTTCTGCATCCTTTCTAGCAGAAACATCACAGTAGCCACAGGGGAGAAAATTAGCCAGGCAAATTCTCCATCTGTCTCTTTCTCTATTTCCCGGGGTTATTTGACTATACATCTTTTTGTGGGTATCGGTGGATCTTTTTTTGCATAAAATATGAAATTCAAAGAAAACAGCACAAACATACAGCTTCACCTGCATGACTAACCAGATGGCCTTAACAAGGCTGTTGTGGTTTCATTGGGTTGTGTCACACAGTTTGCTTTGTTGGAGGGAAGACGACGACGATTTAGACATTTTTCCCCCAGAGTGTTTGAACTGCTGTGTCTGCCCCTTGGAGGTAGCCTAGGTGTTCTCAGGGAACAGGCTCAAAGGCTCTCACAGAAGCACACTGCCAGGATGATTCACCCAAAAGCAGTGTCTGAGGACATTGGAAGGGAAAGCTTGTACGTGTGTGTGTATTAATATGCCTGTATGTGCACTTCCTTCAAGCAAGGTGCACAGAGTGAGGGTGCTATGGGTGGACAGGAGCACTTCCTTCACTTTGGAGGGCCTTTGCTTCACTCCGCGGAGCAGCAAGAACAGCTTGCAATGGGGAACAGCAGCAGCAAGACAGGGGGGGAGTGGTGCTGGGCGTTCAGTAGATCTGCTAGGTGGTCACAATGAAGATGGGAGCACTGTGGGGAGCTTGAGCAGTGGTCACACAAATAGAGCAGGAAAATGATAAAACATAAAAGGAGAAAAATAGGTGAGGCAAAAGCCTAAGGTTTTGCAGAAACTGCAGACAGGAAGGTCCATGCCAGGAAGATGCTGCATGGGGAGAAGACATTGGTTTGAGAGACAGTGAATGTGAAGACAATAAAGGATGGGAGTGAAAATAAACCCCAAACTGCAGGATTTGTCAGGCTGTAGGACCCTGTTGGTTTTTTTGTACCATTCAGTGATGACTTATTCACTTTGTTATGAACCAGTTTGATGCATTTCCTCTCCACAAATACTGCTCTGAGGTTTTGATTTGAACTAGCTTTGCATGGTGCTCCCACATGGAGCTATGAAGGAAATCTGCAGGGCTCTGATTGGGCTGCTATTTCCATCGTTCATCCATTTCATCTCTTCTCCCTTGGCTCTCATTGCCAAGGTCACGGCAAGATTGCCAAGCCTGAAGGCAAACATCCGGTATCTATTCCAACTCAAAGCTCTTTGCTCCTCTGAGTCAGTGTGCTCATGTCAAGAATAACACGAAAGGGATATGGAAACCCCAAAGTCACTGCCATAAATCACACTCATCCTAATGCCATTCTCATCTCTGAGAGTGGCCTGCCCTTTGTGTCATGTCCTGCCAACATTCCCAACTGTTGGCCATTTGTTCACAAAGGGGAATGTGAAGTACATGCTCTTGAGAGCCCATCCAATACCAGGGGTATTATATGCTCATATGGACAAGCTGAGACAACTCAGCTCTACCTCTTAATTCCCGGGACAGAAAACAAGCCTGAAACTGCATTAAAGGAGTTACAGTTTGTAGCTGGGGAATGCCACTTGAAATTTTACTCATGCTTGATGCTAAGATACTTTCTCTGGTCATAGCTGTAGCATATCGCAGAGCTGATTAATTTGTCCACTGAGAGTGATGCTCATAAATTTAGCCTGTTTTTCTCTGGTTGAGCTGTGCATGAAATGATCTGGGCTTCTTCAAACGCATTCGTTATTCATAAGGATTCTCAGAATAGTTTGGACCAACAATTTTCAGCTTTCAGTAGGGTCAGGCTGATGACTTGCAATTCACTTTCCACTTTCCATGGTTTCTGATTTGTCATCCAAGTCAAATGCTATTCCATCTGTTTGCCAGTGAACGACATAAACCTTATAAATAGAAGAGCAGTGGCTATTGAATAATGATTTTGTTTTGTATAAGTTTTTGGCACAAATTCATGTAGATTGGGGAATTCTAGAATATTTTTATGAATATCTTATTTTCCCCTTAGTATGGAGATTCTGGTGTAAATTTCCAAAGCCAGCTGTCTTCAAATGGTTGTCTCTGGATTGTATCATAATAGCAATCTATTGAATTATGACAAGTTGCCTTGACCTGTCCCAGCTCCACATAATGTTTTATGTTTCAGAAGCTGAAAATCTGTCAAAGTCCAGAGCAAACTAATGTTTTCCATGTAGGTTGCAAACTGAGAGATCAATTTTGCTCCCCTTGAATCTGATGGTAGCATTCTCAAATCGCTGGGGATGTTTCTTAGCTTACTGTTTTCTTGAAGGTGTTGTGGCATAGCATGACTTGAAAGGTTGTTTTTCATTTTTAAGACATTAGCAAAGCAAATTCCCAGTGCTACAATGAAGGCCAAACCCAGGCTGTGCTAGGGGCTTGTGTACCATTCCTTCCTCCTGACTTGCAGCAATGCATTTGAGACTCATTTCACTACAGTCTCTTTTGGTCCCTGTGCCTCTGCCGGCGTAGAGCTATACACTTGTAAATACCTCAAGACCGACTCAAGACACTTGATTTAGACAAATATTGAAGTTTTCCACCAAATTCCCTGGTGAAGTTATACCTTCAAGAGATGTATGTTATTGCTCTCTACAACTACCTGAAAGGAAGGTGTGGGGAGATGGGGGTCGGCCTCTTCTCCCAGGTAACTAGTGATAGGACTAGAGGGAATGGCCTCAAGTTGCGCCAGGGGAGGTTCAGGTTGGAAGTGAGGAGACATTTCTTCTCAGAAAGAGCAGTCAGGCATTGGGACGGGTTGCCCAGGGAGGTGGTGGAGTCACCGTCCCTGGGGGTGTTCCAGGAGAGGTTGGACGTGGTGCTTAGGGACATGGTTTAGTGGGTGACATGCTGGTGGTAGGGGGATGGTTGGACCAGATGATCTTGAAGGTCTTTTCCAACTTTAATGATTCTATGATTCTATGTCTTAGTTGTCTTCCTATCTACTGAAGGACAAGATGCATTTCCTTGTTTGTGGTAGTCTGGTAAGCTCCAGAAAGGAAGGACACCTATTAAGAGTTTGGGGAAAGGGGAAAGGGAAGAAAAGACAGGATTATGGTTCATTTTCCCAAGCCATGGCCTTTCTTCTTCTTTTCCTCATGTGCTTTCCATACAAACCAGTGCAGAAGGTCTTTTATCAGAAATAATGCTTTCTGGTGTGACCATTATTATGATTATTAAATTGATAGAGCATATAAGGAAAACAATGGAAAAAAACTATGCAGAAACAGCCAAAACTCTATCTATACTTCAGTAGGGTCAGATATTAAATGAAGCAATTATTTGGGTTGAAAAACATTCTGCATTTTACTGCTATTTTCACGGTATAAAGTAGCTGTACCAATACTGACATTTAAAATGGCTCAGGCTGTTCTTTAGAGCAGTTCCTGTAATCATAAGAAATTCTTGTTTACTAATGTCTCCTTAACATTGCTCTGGTGGCAGTATGGATTTAGGTTTTGGTGTCAGCCAGGCATATACAAATACAGCAGAGAATGGCAAAATCCAGCAAGTATAAATGGGCTGGGGCAAATGAATTAATGGCAGATAAGCCTCAGGGGAACCATACCACATTAACAAATTTGTACTGGGACTTGTGTGTCTGCTCTTTTCTTAATTGTGATGTAAGCTACCCCTCAGTGAAATTGGAAGAGCCAATTTCCTCTCTCTATTTTACTACAGGGTGAGATCATCAGCATGACCCATGGCCAAAGAGTAGCAATTCCACAAGTCACAACTTAGTAGAGTATGTGTAATGATGCAACAAGCCCTTCTTCCACGCAGTTTTTTTTCGATTCAAAAAGGTAGCCCCTTCTGACAAAGTAACTGGCAACACCTATGCTATTGCAAAACCTCTTCTTCATTTCACCTGCTCTGCTGTGAATGTTATTTGTAGTGCTGTGGTACTCAGAGATGCCAGCTTTCAGCATGGCTGTCCTGTGCAAGGCACATTGCTCTTGGTCACATATGGAGGCAAAGTGAATCCCTTCTCAGTGCCATGCCTCCGTCTGTAAGTCTTGGTGTAAGGATGTAAACTGGTAGCTCTGCAAAACGTTGCACTCCCCCGTGGAAGGAACGAGCTTGGGTCCAGTCTAATGCAGGGTTCCCAGTACAACGTGCCCTATATGGGGCATCAGCATGCCCTCAGCGTTGTGAGAGATTTCTGGATGTTATAATGTGACATATATGGGAGAGAGTTGGAGCTCCTTCCTGTCTTCCTGGTACTACCTAACTAAGGTTAAGTGAATCCCTTCTCACAAAGCCTCATGTGCCTCTATCTTTAAAATGGGGGTTGAGATAACACAGTCCTTTCATGGAGTCCTTGGGGATGTCCTGGTGTTTGCTGCCAAAGGACTGGGTGAGGTTTTACAACACGTGGATCTGGCAGCATAAATGACAGATTTACCTGAGCTTCTACATGTCACTAAAGGCATTAGCCCCAAGGAAACGATTTTCTGAAATCCTTTGAAATTGCAGCCAATTTCTTCTTTGAACATGCCTCAGTTAAGGAATGGTAGTCATTTTCATTAAGAGCTTTCAGTGATGCTGATAGTAGCACCAGCATGCCTCCAATTCATGCTTTTTTTTTAATTAGTTTCTTTTTTTCCAATTAAGAATGATATTAAAGTGGAGGAATCTTCTACAAGATAAAATACAGCCATTTTGTTGTCCAGGATCCGCAATAAGAATACATTATAATTAATAATAGATATGAGAGTACTGCAATATTGCACTGTGTAGATTCACAAGATTTTTTCCATATGCTTTGAAATGATCCATTTCTCTGCATAATTCATGAACAAACTGTCTAAGAAACTAATTGGATAGCATTAGAATTAATGACAGGTATTTTGGTGAGTAATGTCTGCTTTTGTTCTACAGTTTGCTTATTGTATGGCTAACAGTCCCCTGCTGCATTGGTACACTATCAAGTGATAAGAGAGCAGAGGTGGGAGCACAAGTGGAAAGGAGTGAAGTAACTCAGGTAAAGTAGGAGACAGCTCACTCTGGAACATTCATCTAGTCTCAACACTTTTTCAAGGCTTATAAATATCATCTAGTTTCTGTTTCATATAGGTATCAAAAACCTATAGTCAAACAAGGCAGTTTTAAAATCCGCATTCTGCTAGAAGTCACTCTGAAAATGCAAGTTTTTCCTTGTTTTGCCTAGAAATATCGCCCCCGCCCTTCTCTGGAATCTTGAATCCAGCCACCCCTGGATTGTGCAAAGCTCAGAACTACTTATAATTTTTACTGATAAATGTCTTTCATATGCCTTGTCAAATTATCATTTAGCCCAGAACGAGTGTGTACTTTATTTTGCTTAGAAATTTAAATAGTTCAAAAATCTTCCAAGCCAGAGGAATTCTGAAATATTTTGTTTTTCTACTGAAACTTCACATGTGCCTACTATATGATGTGCTCTTCGATATATGTCACCAATTCCTTATAAATATATTTTTCCACTTCTGAGAATGGGCTCAGAAGAGGAAGACAGGGAATACATCATATGCCTGTAAGTGCAAAGAAAGATGTTCTCCAAGCTATGTTCCCCTCAGTGGAGATGATAAGAGCTCTGTGGGTCAGAGGGAAATGTTCACAGGGAGAGGAAGGGTGAGTGAGGAAAAGAGAAATGAACTTCATCAGGATCTTTAGTTTAGTTTAACCCATCAGACCCTAGCTAGTACTGGGAGTAAATGTTAAATTGGTAAAGTGCTTAGCCTGGATCAAAAACCTGGATTTGGACATGGTGAGCTGATTATTCAGCTCTGGTCTCCTGTGTGTGAACAGTCTTCACCCCGTGCTTGTACGTGATTTCCAAGGCAATCTGTTTGCTGGCACTAAGTCTCCCAGAACCATCATAAATGGGTCTGAGTTGTCATTGTGAATCAGGACAAAAATGACTTAGCTCCTGGCCAGAAAATGGAGATGTGCTTTTTGTCCTGATGTGTGTGCTAAGCTTTTCTTGGGCTAGGGTTCAAAGTAGCTTTATACTTCAAATCATTCATTATCAGCATACTGCAGCAAACAAAATGGGCAGGGATTATATAACCACCGTCAACCATTATCTTTTTGCATCTTTTTCTATCCCTTCAGAAGAAATAGTGCAGAATTAATTATCATTCCTTTGTAAAGATATCTGAGAACATCAAGTGGAACCTCCTTCTGCACAGCTTGCTTTCTCATCAAATGTGATTATATAAAAATGTAATTCTATTGTTTAAACTTTGTTTGATTCAGACACACTAGGCTTACAAAAATTAGGCTAGTATAATAAACAAATCATCAGCATTTCTATGGTGAGTTAACAAGATGTTGCCAAAAATGAAACTGTAAATGCACAATGCTGAACTTCCTGCTGGGATTGTTTGAGGACCTCTTAGCTGAAAATCCTGTGTAGAACCAGTTCTTTAATCTGTGTTAGTGTAACTGATTCAATCCCGCTCTCTTCATTCGAGGGAGGTGACTGTCCCTCTCTACTCTGCCATCATGAGGCCCCGCCTGGAGTGCTGTATCCAGGTTTGGGGCCCCCAGTACAAGAAAGATGTGGGCCTGTTAAAGTGAGTCCAGAGGAGGGCCACAAAGATGATCAGAGGGCTGGAGCACCTGTCCTGTGAAGAAAGGCTGAGAGAGCAGGGGGTGTTCAGCCTGGAGAAGAGAAGGCTCCAGGGAGACCTCATTGCAGCCTTTCAGTACTTAAAGGGGACTTAAAAAAAGGATGGAGAGGGACTTTTTACTCAGGTAGATAACGATAGGACAAGGGGGAATGGTCTTAAACTAAAAGGGGATAGATTTAGATTAGACATGGGGAAGAAATCCTTCACTCAGAGGGTGGTGAGGCACTGGAACAGGTTGCCCAGAGAAGTTGTCGATGTCCCATCCCTGGAGGTGTTCAAGACCAGGTTGGATGGGGCTTTTTCACCTGATCTAGTGGGTGGCATCCCAGCCTATGGCAGGGAGTTTGGAACTAAATGTTCTTTAAGTTCCCTTCCAACCTGAGCCATTCTATGATTCTGATTCACTGCCACCATCCTGTCTCGCTCCTTTGAATACCAAGCCAGAGAAGCAGCTCCACTGTGAGGTTCCTTTCCTTCAGTCTTTATCAGAGAGAATGTCCATTCCTGGTGCCGCCATGTGATGAAGAGTGGTAAAGCTGCACACTGCGTCTCTTGCCTTCCCATCCATGTCATCTCTTCATCTGGCTTCCACAACCCAAAACCCCCTCAGAAGCACACATGGGGGTACAATACAACAACAGCACTTGGGGAGAGCTGAGCCTTAGGCTTCCCTGTAGAAATGGACATAAAGCCATAAGCCTATACATTTTGGCCTTTTGTCTTCACAACATCAGGCAAAGCAGTCAAGCAAGGGCGCACGCACACACACACACACACAAACACACACACACACACACACATATATATATAAAACTAGGCATAAATGCAGGTTCCTAAATTATAACTTAGACTTTTTCTAGCAGCCATCTGGATGTAATAATTCCTAACTAAATACTCTGTTGATGTAACTTCAGTTGCTGGCGGACACACTTGTTAACATTGGATGCAATCATGGGAAGTTTTCTCTCCTGGCCTGTTAATAAAGGTGTTTTGTCACATCCATGTATATATCAGCTGATCTTGACAAATGAATCACCTTAACAAACAGAGCCCTTGTCAAGCCTGATCTATGAATTTTATTTTGAATAATATTTCACAGTCATTAGATGTTAGAAAAATGCAGATGATATCTTCACTGTAGAGCAGAACTCTTCAGCTTTACCCTCTCAGGCTCCTTTCTTTGTCCTGCTGGATCTACCTGATCGCTCACCAACCCTCTCTAGATCCCATTTGGAAATCTTCAGATTTTTGCTCAACAGTTGTTCAACTGTTCCTTTCCACCAACTTTCTTTCATTTCTTCCTGGTTCACACCAGTGGTGGTCAAAATTATTTTGAGGATCCAGACTGGATTTCTACCTTTGGCTCTCTACTTCCAAAGGCATGCTGTAACATCAGAACTGAGCCAAAATATATCATGCGTCTGCCCATCTCCATTCCAGAAAAGGCTATGCACTGGTTTCAGGAACTTGCTAAAATTGGCTTCTGTCCCTGAACACTTTAATCTTTGATGTTGTTAGAGTAAAATAAAACAACAGTGACAGGTCATTTGAATAAAGAATTTAAAAGAGTAAGGAGTCCTTTTTGTGAGAGGTGCTACGGTAAGGTCAGAGATTTCTCTGGTCACATGGATTTTGATTGTAGTTTGCCTTGCAGGCTGAATTTCTGAAAATGAGATCATGTCCCCTTTCAGGTCTTGGGTCAGCTGGTGACATGCCATATCTGACTGTATTTGGGAATAACTGGATTTGTATTCAAAGATACAGAGAACGCTGAAAGTGATTGAATAACACCTTCATTTTTAGTTAGATCAGTTTTATTTTCATTTCACACTAGATCAGTTTTATTTTTGCTTTTTATAAAGCATAACAGTGGGTGAACAATGAAATTATTGCCTGCCATTGCCACAGACCAAATACAAGAATCAATGCTCAGCTATGAACTCCTTTGCCCTGCCCCATTACACACTTTTGGGAAAAAGCTGAGACTTTGATAAGCAACAGTGCTGCTTCTGGGTTTGACGGATTTGTGACACTGCTCTAGATTCACTGGGCCACTGCACATGAAAATTTAATGATAGCATAAATTTCAGGTGCTGTCTCTCCACTGATCAAATAAATTTATCTCAAAGCTCTACTACCTCCATAGGCACACTGCAGGCTTTTCCATACCAATTGTTTTTTTCTCTCTCTTTTAATTTTTTTTTGTTTAAATTACTGCTCACATCCACAGCTGAGTAAGAGGGGTCATGTGTCCAAGCATAAGTAATGAAAATGATTTGCTGTTAAAGGACACTATAGCTTCTCACTTACTGGGACTGACATTAAGCTGCTCCAGTGAAGGCACCTGATGCCGGGCTGCAGAAAGGCTGCTTAGGCACAGGAGAGCAGAAACGCTGAGGTCCTTCATTCCCTGTCATCACCCAGCTGCCGTCATTTCAGCAATCTGCTTGAAAGGCATCAGCAGAGAGATAAGCACTTCCTTAGACACTTCAGGTGGAACATGCACTGAAGCCTAATTTGAACAAAACCCAGAGGGCAAAATGACCTATATCATAGCCAGTATTTAGGTTAGTGTGTGCAATATCAATGCTTCGGGTACCAATCAGGTACAATGCTTCAGGTACCAATCTCTACGATACATGTGTTTATCTAGGCCTTGACTGATCCTTTCTGTCTGGTTTGGCTGACCACTCTTTCCCTGGGCTAAAGCCTCAGCCTTAATGCAGCACATGTGGAGAGACTCCCTGTTTCAGCACTTACTATGATAGAAAACAGAGATGTGCCAGACTCATCTTAGTTTGTGAGATAAGCTCTGACAGGTGCATAAACATCAGTGGTTTGTACAGCTCTACTTGCACGAAAAACAGAGTGCTCCACTGCTATGTCCTGGTCCCTGTTCTGCCATCTGCAGCCAGTGCCTGTGGAGGGAATGCCCTGATGGACATACCCAACTTAGAGAAGCCCCTCTGGGTCCCTAGTGTCACAAAGAGGTGGATCAAATAGGGAAAGTCAACATATAAGACTGTGCTGCCTCCAGGACACAAGGAATCTCTGAAGAGTCCTGACTGTAGTTTGGAGGGACAGGAGCAACACTTGGGTGGCTGAAGGCTGGAATGAATGGGGATGGCTGTTGTCTTTCAGAGAGAAGCTGGGTGGAAGTGGCTGCCGGTGGCTGTAGCATGAATAATTGCAACCTACCCTCATCTTCCACAGTCAGAAGCTGCTATGCTTCTTCTAATGGCTGGTGCTCAGAGCTCTCTTGACCTTGGAAAAACAGTCTCCTCTGCTGTGGGATCACAGCAGGATCACCAGCACTAGGATCACCAGCAGTTTCTTTCTCAAGATCATCTAGGACAAGATTGTCCAGGAAGGTGGAAGTGGGCAGTACAATGACACCTTCTCTTCAAGAGGGGGACATGTAAAAAAACAAAAAAGCTTTCAAAGTGCATCTGAGTGCTTGTATTGGAAGAGAACTGCAGGGAGCAGAAATGAAAATCACAGAAATAAGGAGAGCAGATGAGAATTTTATGGACAAATCTCATTTATAGGACAGAAAAAATGTATCAAAAATTGCTATCTGTGCAGGAGGTTCTAACGTTAGGTTTGTTGTGAGAGAAGGTAAAGTGACAGCTACCTTTAAAAAATAATAATGATAAAAAAATCCCACTGTGCCCTTCACATGACAATTTTTTAATAGCTTTTACATAATGTCCAGATTTGGCCCACAGTACCAGCCTTGGTTTAAGTGAAGGAAGGTAGCCAGGCACAAACTGTGCTCACTGAATTAATGAACTGTATCAAAAGCTCATGAAACATTTTCTCTCCTAATTGATTGTAGAAAGTTTCCGTGACATGTGTCACCATCCACCTTGAGAAGAACTTGACCCATGGGAGATAGAATCATAGAATCATTAAGGTTGGAAAAGACCTCCAAGATCATCTGGTCCAACCATCCCCCTACCACCAGCATCACCCACTAAAACCATGTCCCTAAGCACCACGTCCAACCTCCCCTGGAACACCCCCAGGGACGGTGACTCCACCACCTCCCTGGGCAACCCGTCCCAGTGCCTGACTGCTCTTTCTGAGAAGAAATGTCTCCTCACTTCCAACCTGAACCTCCTGTGGTGCAACTTGAGGCCATTCCCTCTAGTCCTATCACTAGTTACCTGTGAGAAGAGATCGACCCCCAGCTCCCCACAGCTTCCTTTCAGGTTGTTGCAGAGAGCAATAAGGTCTCCCCTGAGCCTCCTCTTCTCCAGACCAAACAACCCCAGTTCCCTCAGCTGCTCCTCACAGGACTTGTGCTCCAGACCCCTCACCAGCTTCGTAGCCCTTCTCTGGACACGCTCCAGGGCCTTGTTGTCTTTCTTGTAGTGAGAGGCCCAGAACTGAACACAGCACTCGAGGTGCGGCCTCACCAGAGCAGAGTACAGGGGGACAATCACCTCCCTGGTCCTGCTGGCTGCACCATTCCTGACACAAGCCAGGATGCCGTTGGCCTTCTTGGCCACCTGGGCACACTGCCGGCTTACATTGAGGCAAGCATCAATCAGCACCCCCAGATCCTTTTCCTCTGCACAGCTTTCCAGCCACTCTGCCCCAAGCCTGTAGAGCTGCATGGGGTTGGTGTGGCCAAAGTGCAGGACCCGGCACTTGGCCATGTTGAACCTCATCCCATTGGCCTCTGCCCATCGACCCAACCTGTCCAGGTCCCTCTGCAGGGCCTTCCTACCCTCCGGCAGATCAACACTTTCCCCCAGCTTGGTGTCATCTGCAAACTTACTGAGGGTGCACTCAATTCCCTCATCCAAGTCATCAATGAAGATATTAAAGAGGCTGGGCCCCAACACTGACCCCTGGGGAACATCACCGGTGACCGGTCACCAGCTGGATTTCAGTCTATTCACCACCACTCTCTGGGCCCAGCCGTCCAGCTAGTTTTTAACCCAGCACAGAGTGTACCTGTCCAAGCCATGGGCTGCCAGCTTCTCCAGGAGAATACTGTGGGAGACCGTGTCAAAGGCCTCGCTGAAGTCTAGGCAGACTACATCAACAGGCTTTCCCTCATCCACCAGGTGGGTCACCCAGTCGTAGAAGGAGATGAGGTTGTCAGGCAGGACTTGCCTTTCATGAACCCATGTTGACTGGGCCTGATCCCCTGGTGCTGGTAGATGACCTCAAGAGTTGACTAAGGTGCACCCCAGGTTATTTCCTGGAACTCGGTTTTGCATTTGTGTTACAGAAACATGTAACTACTCTAAAACACCTTTCTGTTTCCATTAGGATCTGCTCTTCCTTTCCTGAGAGCTTGTAGTAATTATTCCATCATTAAATCTAGAAGCTGATAGAGCTTTTAAGTGATTACTAGTTAGAAATATAAATAGGTAAAATAGAATTTGTTTTCCAACACTGAATGTTTTCTTTCAAGTTTTCTAAGTTGCTTTGCATCTTTCTTTCCTCAGCTGAGCAGTTGAAAAACGTCACCTTGAAGGCTGATCATTCAGCTGGAAAGCTAGCCATTAGTGTATAGCTAATGTTTAACTCAAGATGGGTTTTACATTTAAAGGTATTAGCCTGGGAGCTATACGCTACCTCAGGAAAGTAGAGTGATGTAACTACTGATGGATGCATGGGGGAGAAAGTAGAGGAACAGCAAAAAAAAAGATGAATCATACAAAAATGTTTCGTTGTTCAAGACTGCTCATTTTTAAGGCAACTGTAGTACAACCAAAATTGTGTATTTTAGAGGGTAGGTATTGCATACACTGGGGAAATGGAGTGTGATTTGAGGATTGCAAGTGAATTACCATCCAGTTCCTTCTGAAGACTCTCTATCAGTAATACACCGCTAACATTTTAAGAAATGTCTTCCTTGGAAAAGTCCTCATTGTGAACTTTGAGTTCTGTGAGCAGAGGGATGGAAAAAATCTGTTGTGCTGCCTTTCACACTAAAATGCTTTTAAATCCTCTTCCTTAAGGAAAAAAGACAGCACCATTTAGCAAACGAGTTTAACTTGTATCACATCTGGTAGCAGGGCTGCTACTTATGGAGAAAAAGAAAAACATTTAGAGAGGATAAGTGGAATTTAATTGTGGAGTCTGGACTGTTTGTACTATGAATGTTTTGAAAATCCTTTCAGTGGTCTCTAGGACAACTTAGTACATCCCAAACCAAACTGGGTGCTAGCACTGGGTTTTGCAGAGGAACCATCTTTGCCAGAGAGCTCAGCAGGGGCCAGTGGTACCATGAAACTCCCATCAGCAGGGCAGATGTATTAATGAGATCTTCACAGCATCCCCTTCCAGCTCATCATTATTTTTCATTTAACATTCGCAGTTAATTCACTGTTAACTCTGGCTTATTTGCAGTACTGTGTGTGTTAGTGTGACACATGGGGTCCCAAAAGATCTGTAAAGTTCACACAGAAGAAAACACAAAACACTGTATGTATCTGTCTTTGGAGTCAATACTGAACTGCTCCCCAGCAGATGGCAGCATGGATGTAACTCATCAAATGGATTCAAGCCTCAAATTGAGAGGTAATAAAGGGAAAAGATGAGGGGAAGCTTTCTCTGTTAACCTTGTACATGAATTAAGCATGGGGTTCAAAATGACCCTGAGGATCCTAGCAGTGTCATGGCACAAACACAAAAAATACTCATGTTCTTTGGGAGACCAGCTGTGCTACTCACCTGCCCTTATGTAAAACTGTGAATAGGGTTTACTGGGAAATAAGTCCTAGCAAGAAACACAGTGGGTGTCTTTTCCTCACATTCATTAAACTGTCAAGAGGTATTGAAGTGCAAAGTGTGAGACTCCGAGTAACCTGGGCAGCCAGAGAAACTGTATCCATGTTAATGAAAATAGACCTGTAAGGACTGCTGGATTTACAGCTTTGAGTATCCAGGCTAGTTTCTGTGCATTTTATGGAGAAGAAAACACAAAATAGACAGCTTTATTTATTTTATCAGTAAATGAAATGGGTTTAGGTGGGAATTGTTAGTGTTTGGGCCAGAGCAACGAGAGAATATCTTTAATTTGTAGATGTGAAGGAGCAAAATTTTCTAACGATTTTCTTACTGTATACTGCAGGTACTTGCTGGAAGCAACCCAGAATCAAGTAGGCTTCTTTAATTTACCTATTTTCCTGTTTGCTCCAATCCATCACTCCAGAATTAGCACCAGTATAGTGGGAACTTGTTAGATTTTTTTTTTCTGTGATACAGCTGGAAGAAAACAAATGGTCCCCTTACTATTGCACTTCAGGTAGAAAAAAGTAAATAATTCAGAGTTTGGTTTCTCTCTTTCTTTCTTCCTCTATTCTTACCCACCTTTATTCACGTAGTTTCTCTGATTTCCACCCTGGGGGACGTGTATTTTTTTATATGCAGTGTATGATATGATTTTTTGATGAAAGTTAGTTTTTCTATGGTCCCCCCAAATAACCTTTGATAGTAGCCTCTGGCATAGCCTTAGAATAAGGGTGACAGTGTAGGGCAGCTCCTGCAGGGACCCCCAGGTGCCTGCACCCTTCTGTTGGAGGAGGGCAGCCCTCGGGGCAGCCCAGACACCAGCCCTGACCATGACAAGGTACTTTAGGTTTCCTAAGACATACGAGGGGATCTAGTTGCCCAGTGGTAGAAGCAAAGCTCTGGGAAGAGGAGAGAACCTTTGTAAAATCTTCATCCTTAGACCCTCAGCCATGACATCAACTGCTCCTGTCCTCTTCTGGGTCTCCCGAGGACTTCTGGGTCTCTCTTGCCCTCTTGCCCTCTTCTCACCTACCTTTTTCATACAGTTTCTTTGAATCCCACTATTTAAAATTAATATCTGGTGGCTGATACTTGCTATTGTCTTGGAAAAGTTTTGTTTCCTTTTTCTTTTTCCTATTCTTTCAGGTAATTGTCACATTCCAATCCTGAAAGACTGCTCCACCTCTAGGTTAGACAAGTGCAAATATCTCCAGCTTTTTTGCCAACAACAACAACAAAAAAGATGTTCTGTTTTTGCATATCTATTGAACTTCTATTTTTGCATATTCAGCTTGAGATATTCTACGGAAGTCTTGTTTTTTAGAGGTCCCTAATCTTATTCCTTCTGCCAAATGAACTACATAAAGACGTCTCTGTCTGGACACCAGAGTCACTGCTGGGAGCACAGACCTCCACAGCACATCGCACTGCATAACCAGGCCTTTCCCTTCACACCACATTGCCAACAACATAAAGGTGTGTGTGTGGTTTCTTTGTTGTTGTTTAGTTTTGTTTCGTTTTAATCTAGAGGTTCCAAGCTGGTGTTTTAACACAGAGGTGTTAAAATCATGTGGAAATTGCCTGGGCATTTTTGCTCCTTTTGATTAAAAAAAGTAAACAGAACCCTGAGAGATATGTCAGGTAGCACCATGCGTGACTATTTAATAACAAGGTTTGTAAGGTTGTAATTCCCACCGTGCCACCAGGGCATACTTACTGCTTACTATAGGTGGTTAATTATAGCATCTGCAGTGCTCCCAGCAGCAGAGCAGAGGGACACAACACAGCCTCTTTTCTCTTAGACCTTTCTTCTCTCAACCTCCTCTCTCCCTCTCCCTGGAAGATAAAGAAACAAATCCCAATTTAGTCATCAAGGTCTGAGAGGTGCGGTGAATAATTCAATTCCCCATCTTCACACATGGACTCAGCTGTATAAACAAAACTCAGCTGTTTCTGCTAAGTGCACAAATACATTTCCCAATTTTTTTATTTTTTTTTTTTTTGGCATGGGATATATTGCTATAGTTGAAAAACATGAGATATAAAGAGAGATGGGTCATGAAAGCTCTGCTGGTGAAGTAGCCCTGTGGAAAGCCAGTGAGCTCTAGCTGCTGGTTATAGGACTGGGGCACCTTGAGACACTGAACTGACTGATCAGCTGAATCTCACCAGGGGGAAGTCTGAGCTATGTGGCCAAGAGACCTGCATGGGACCAGGGCAAATGGTGACATTTGCCTCCTACAGATATTGACACCGCTGTTCAGTGTATCTGCTTTGTAAAAGCCACCGAGGTATGAAATTACGAAGGTATGAGCTACCCAAAGGGTATGAAATTAGTCAGATTCATGATGCAAATGCATAGCTCCAAGAGCCTGGTGGCCATGATACACATGCAGAGGTTTCAGTATGTGCATGAATGCTACTGAACCCCCAAGTCAGCACAACTGCAAAGGGGGTCAGAATGATATTTATTTTCATTAGCGAAGACAAGCTGTAATAAGGAGAGGCTGGCTGATCAGCCAGGGCAGTCATGTTGTAACTTCACAGCCTTTATCCACCTTTGAAACTGGATGATCACAGAAATGCCTCGGCACCTCCCCAGCCTTAGGTAGGTAGGCAGGCTCTGAGCAGAGATGCTCTGCCAGTGGAGTTTGGTTCGTTCCTGTCTGCAGTGTTATCTGGGATGTGTGCACACATGCAAATTATGTTCCAATAAGGCCTCTGATGACCACTTTGTCTGTTCATTGGAATTCCTAACAGTCGTTAGCTCTCATCTGTTGTACACACTAGTATGTATATCTTGTATATCTGGCTACATTTATCAGAAACTAAGTGCTGTGAACCATCTTCCAGCTCCTGTAAAGAAGTATTAATTAAGTATTACTTGCAATACTAATTGAGAGCACCATCCTGTATGAAATCATAAATGAGCTTATATATTGCTACCAACCCCAAGACACCACCCTTGTGTATCTTAGGTTATCTCTCTAAGGTGGGACAGTATTTTCCTGCTCATCGCACTTCTGCAGGGAATCCTTTGTGTCCTCTAAAGGTGTAAGATATGAGTTGTCAGTTGACGCTGAGACTGGTTAACACCCTGGGATGTTAATGTCTGGGATGTGTGTGTGCTTCAAAGTCTCCTGTGCTCAGTTAAATTGCTCTGAGCTTTGGGGGCAAAGAAATGGGGCTGGCTCTCTCCTGAGAAATATTTCAGATTTGTGTCATGTAATCACTGTGGAAATAAAAGTAGGTGTTTGCATAAGGCTGAGGCCATGGGTGTGCGAATGGGTTAACCCCCAGCAGCTCAAGTTGTTCCAGTTTCAAAAAAGATGTGAAAACATGATTCAATTGTAAGGAGCCATTAAGCCCATTCAGCAATGACAGATTTACCCCTGGCTTCATTGCAGGCTAATTTCTCACATGATGAAACACCTCACCTTTTGATACACAGCCTGCTCATTTCTCACACTTCTCCGTGAAGGGTCTGCTTATCGGGATGCTTCTGCACTTTGCTCCAAGGTTTTACCTCAACTTCTGTGTCTCCCTGTGTGGCCAAATCCTTTGCTACATGTTGTGTACGCTTACAGTTATGAACCACCCACCTAGCTGAGAAGCAAATGTCATCTTGTGTTACACATTCCTTGCAGAAAATCAGACAGTCATATTATCACCTCTGAAATAAGAGTGTATGGTCTTTCTTATCCTTTCTCCTTAAGCTGAAGAAATATCTCTGTTTTGCTCCTTGCATGTGTATAGGGACAGATCACAGATTCAAGTGTGGTCTCAGGTCAGTGCTGGGTCATGTCTGGGCAAGGCCTTCTTTCCCCTTATGACCTGAGAGGACAGGGAAACAAAGCAACCTCTTGTGTTCCTGAGAGTCATTCACTTACTCTTGGACCATCCTCATGTTCTGTGGGCCAAATTTGTCCATTCTCGCCTCAGTTTCCATACACCTCACAGGACGGGAGGACTGAGCTACTGCATGCCAATGGTACCCAGCAGCAAGGTGGGGACAATGTCAACCTCCATCTTTACTGGAAGAGCAATGAGCACAGGCAAGGCCCTTTCTGAGAAGCAGAATTAATGGCAGAATTAACAAATTCTTCAGTTGCATCCTCAGTGCACAGCAGTCTCTCCCCACATCCCAGGGCACAAGATCCCGCAGCTGTGGCTCCCATCCTTCCCCAGCCCTCTGTCTTCCTGGCATCTTGCAGGGAGCTGCTAATAGCAATGAGAAAATTCCTGGGCCAATACCAAGCACTTGCTCCAAGCTAATTATTTAGCAACATATCAGCGCCTCACAGCCCTGATTTTCTTGAGAGTCAACTAATTAAAGGAGCAGGCATGGCATGAATTTATTGCCAAATAGGTAAAGCTTTATAAACAGTAGTGAAATATTTGTTCATTAGTATCTCCCTCTGTTATGTTTCTCTTTTCATCCCTTAAAGAGTCATTTTCCTCATGATGGGATGGGCGAGGAAGCCTGGAAGCACCTGCAGAAGAGGGCACCAATGCTGGAGACAAGAAAACCATTCAAAACAGGCCTCGTACTCTTTAGGTGTAGAGTTGAACCAGGGAGGTACAGCAGCATCCCGCTGATGTGACTTTTGAAGATGCTCAGCCTTGTCCCAGAGGCAGCGATAACAGGCAAGTGCAGCTACGTAAGCCCTAGCTCACGAGACTGATGCAGTCACCACCCACCCTACTTTCTTATATGTCCTTTTGTGCTCATCCTTCCCCATGCTGACATAATCCCTAGGGTCAGCACTGAACATAGATAGATGGAAACTGCTGAGAGATGGCAGTGTGGGGCGTGAGACAGCTGGAGCCAGTGACCTGTTTGGCTGGCTCTGAGAGGAAGCTAGCTGGGGCAGGCAGGAGAGCGATCTTTTCCCACACAAGGTACTGCCCTGAATTTTTTTTCCCTTCCTTCATCCCAGCTGTCATCACCTTCCTCTGCAAAAGATGAACATCTAGCTGTAAGTAGGATTTTTCCCCCTCCCCCATTAGCAGGCAGGATTTCTGGGTCTGTTCCAGCAGTTCCCGTGCCACGTCTGTTCCCTTGGGAGCTATTCATCCTGGGGTCACTGTTCCTCTCTGGCCAGATCACCTACAGAAAACTGAGATTCCTCATCTCCTCACAAGGCTGAAGTCTCCTTTCTGAAGGATCATTATTTCCATGCTGGGGAGCCCAGAGTTGTCCTGCCCCACCTAAATCCATCAACCTGAATCATAGTTTGTGTGGGAGCACAGAAAGCAGTGAGAGGTCTCAGAGTCTGATCTTCAAAATCGGAGAAGCAGTGGCTGGCCAGCTCAGAAAGCCCCTAGATGAGCCTACAGTCTCATTTGAAAGGAAAATTTTCAGTGCAGGAAGGTTTCAGCTCCATTCTCTCCCCTTTCAGCAGGTGGACTCAAGTTAAAATGCTTTAAAGAGTTTCCTTTTCTCTGGTGTTAATGTGGTCTTCTTTGGTGAGGTACTGTTTTCAGGCTTTCCTCCTCATCCTGTGAGGAAAACAACTCTTGTTTCAAGGAGAAAAAGAGAAGCGTAATAGTCCTTACTGAGGGAAGAGAAGGCTGCAAATGCCGAACGGAGGCAGGTCATCCCTCCAACTCTACAGCAGGTCCCTCCTGCAAAAGGGTGCATTTGTGAGGACAGGCATGGACAGAGATATTACGGAGAGAGAGCCCCCTCCATGCCTTTCACACAAGTCACACAGCATAGCAGTTGCATACACAGTAGTGTAAGGGGCTGTGTTTTCCCATAGGGCTTTTCTGGGTGGCAGTTAGGAGGTCATTTTATTCCTAAGAAAGCTGTCCAATACCTGCAATACTATCACGGAGTTGCTGTGAGAGCAAGCTCCTCGTGGGGAGGAAGCCAGACATATACCACAGGTATAATCAGGGGGTGGATGCCCAAGGTAGAGAGGGAAGCTGCTGGATCTTAGTGTAGGGATCACAAAATGGAGGCAGTGACTCCTAAACAAAACACCTAAAAAACGGTTGATGCTATATGAAGGTGGCTAGTTGCTGTTACTTCTTTCACTGCTGGAGGCTGCTCAGGCTGCTGAGGCTCTCTTTTGTCTTTCATTGAAGAAGCCATTCCTGGCTCTACTCTATTGAGTTTGGAGCAGGCGTCTTCTTTATTGAGTTTGGCATTTGGTGGAGGAGTTGTACTTTGAGTTGGAGTATAATGTTATCTCCCAGGCAAGGCAGTCTGCTTAGTTTTGTAGACTGTAATTAGGATATCTTCTCTTTCCTTCTAGTATGATAAAGGGAAACTATGAAGTTATTTCATACCAAAATACAAGCAAGCAAATAAACAAACAAAAAAACATTACATTGACCTCTCTGCTGAAAATATAGCAGGGGATGGCAGGGGGAAATGGTCACCACTACACCAAGCTGTTAAACAAAAAATATCTGTGGGATCTACATATATGTATCAGTATAATACCCTTGTGTTCCTCTGGCCAGCTAACTAACCAGATCTTGGTAATTTGAAGCAAATTAATGGGGAAACTCTTTGTCTTGTGTTAGGTAGGGGATCAGAGCAGGTTATAACAGCTTATAGCAATACCTCTCTCTTGTCTTGAAATGTGGCCTCATGGTTGTTGTTTTAGCAGATGGTCTTGGTCAGAAGTAAAAAGGTTGGTTTAGGTTCAAGACCTATGAAAGAGGAGTAAAGGAATGTAGAATTTGTGAGAAAGTGAGCAAAACAGTTGAGATAACACCTCTAATGTACTTGTACTCTCCATTTACTAATGTAGACAAGTATAAGTCTTAAAAAATAAAAACACAGTGTCATTAGTCTTCTCTTAGACTTTTTCAAGGATACCAGATTCTTAGAAGGGAGGAAGAAAACCTCTGAAAAATAAATAAATAAATAAATAAGTAAAACCATTTGACTGCCGTTTATAGAGTCATGAAAATCCTCCGCTGTTACTAGGAAAGGTGAAAGAGTTAAAAATTAATGTCAACACAGTTTGTGCCAAACATGGCCATTCTAGGCATTCTGGAGCAATGAAACGTTCCCGTTGGCCTTTCTCACTGGACATAACCCATTCCTTGAGTTCTTCTGTACCATGTTAATGCTAAGAAACATATGACCTCCAGTTCTTTAAAAACCGCAGGGAGGATCTGTCCTGGACAGAAAGTGATCTTCCTCTGTGGGGGATCCTCAGCATGTGGAGGACTTTGTACACCATCTGAGAAGGGGTAAGCACTTGTGTTTGGGCTGGTTCCCGGTTTCTTGGTATTTCAGATGGTGACTTGTGCCAGAGCAAAGTCTGATTGACTAGGATGCTGCTACTGCTGCGCTATATAGCTGCATGAGCAACATGCTTGCTGTGCTTGTAGTTCAGGGATCAAAAAGACATCTTCAGTGTGTATTCACATTTGCCTTTCTTGCTGTATAATACAGAAGCTCCTCACAGAAAATAGTTTCAGTGTGTTTTTCTCACCAACCCTCAAGTGTTTGAAGCATCAGATAATAAATAATTTGAATGAACAATGACACAAATATCAGTAACATAAAGTCAAAGAGAAGCCAAATAAAAAAATGCCATGGATTTGTACCACCTGTTTCTGGAAATGGGAAATACTAGGGACAGATATCTATCTACAGAAATCCTACTTTACTCTGAGAAAAACTTTTTAATCTTTTGTGGACTTCAGCACGTATGATCAACACAAGATGAAAATGAGTTTTGTTTTAGAACACAGTACTTAGTGCTCTATGCAGAGACAGATTATTCTGAAAGGAAAGTGGAAATCTAACAATTATTTCTCAACACTTTTAAAAAATATAATTCTTTTCAAATAGTGGCATTGATTCAGTAACACTCAGGTGCAAATTGCTGTTGTTCATGGACTGTATGGGCTAAAATTTTAACAAATATTACCATCTGCTGGACACACCGCAACAGTGCAGCTTCTAACGATTTCTTCAAGTAATGAAACTCTCCCCTCCCTTTCCCGAGCAAAACATAAGCCCTTCTCTGAAGGAGGAAGGCTAAGATCCTGGGTTGAACTCACTAAATGGGACTGCCTTGATGTGAGTAGACGAGGGACCTGGTTCTGCACAGCCCCCTCTGGGAAAGCACTGGAGGGCAGAAACTAGGGTCCAGCTGGGCACCTTGGCAACTTTGCTTTTCTACCAAACCTAGATCCATCAGCTTGAAATTTCCATTCAGTGAAAACTGGATTTTCGTGTCTTTGGGAGAATTAGTATAGAGGTACCTTGGTTTATTGGTCTGTTCGTATTTTTGTGCTTTGAAGTCCTGCTCATGCAGGATTACACACAGAGCTTTTATCACTCGTTTCTTGGTACGCTTTTACTTGAAAATGTGTGTATGATGTAAGCCTCTGAGTCTTGACCCAACAGTTGATACTACACCTGGATCATAGACCCTGAGCAGGGAGGGTTGTCTCACTGCACTGCCCCACCAGACCACCTGGATGGAGCAGGAAGGCAGGTATTTGCTGTGGGGCACCTACCACCAGTTCAGCCATTCTCTCATGGGCAAGCCTAGCCAGTGGTCAGCTCTGGTTAAAAACACTTTAAAATTCAGTTCCTTCCATTCTCCTTCCAATCCTAGACTAAGATTGTGGAAAATACTGTACTTCTCAAGGTGTTCTTGCAATAGGACTGCAAAACTGAGGTAGAGACATGAACTATTCCTTTATAAACCCCCAGTCTTTCAGTCCTCTTGTGGGCAACTGTTTTCTCAGTTGCTGCTTGGTGAACAACCAGGGTTTGGGTGCATTGTGTGTTCCCTCCCCAAAGTGGAGACGGTTGGCACCTGCAGATCTGCAGCCATTATCAGTTTATAAATAATTGTTTGTATTGTGGCTGATTTCCCCATATTATTTTGTGTTGTGGCTTGTTCTGGACTGGGCTAAGGCCCAGCTGAAGGGGTGGTGGGAGAAACAGCTGTCCTCCTCCTTGGGCTAAAGGGAATTACTGAATGCTCTTTTGTTTGGTAATACTCAATAATAGTCTGTTCAAAAGATGAACCTACAAAACCTGGTGGATCAAGAGATTTTTTTCTGGATCTCCTGGGGCAAGGAGATGTCCAGAGGCTCTGCAATATCTGAGCTGGGGGAGTAGCAGCAGCCTACAGCTTGGGGAGGATGGGGAGGGAAAAGCTTCAAAGTAGGGTCTTTTTCTCTTTTGTTTGATTCTTGATTTATCAAACATCAGGCCTTAATACTTGCATGGATGCAATGGTGTCTGCTTGTAAAGAGACAGCATTTCCAAATCTAATTTCTTCCTCCTGGTTGTAAAAGCTGCAGTGTATTTGAATTCAGGATGACTTGGCTCCAGTAGCATAAGGAGAGGGCAGCGAGGAACTAGTTGGGAATCTTGCAGGTCTTTCAGTCCCTTACCTTCCTGCTGCTCCAGGTACTCATTTTCTGCCTTTTCTCAGTGTGCTCTTCCTCATACAGTGGTTTTGTATGGCTGTGTTACAAGTGGTGACTGGTGCTCACCAGCAGCTATGGTGAACGGTACAGAAAAGAGGATCTTCTGCATGAGTGTCTGCCTTTCTGGCAAGATTATTGAGCTTATTTCTGTGATATTAAAATTTTTCCTCTTTTTTTTTTTTTTTTTTTAATTCATGGCTATTTTTGAAATATATGTAGAAGGTTCTCCTGTTTTTATAAGGGTACTGGCTGAAAGTAAGTTTCAAGGCATTTAGGAGCCCTGTTCCCCACAACTGTATGAAGCCTCACAAGATTATTCAAATGAACAGGCTCTTCATGCTTAGGCAACAGTAGAACCAGCTCCTGGCCTGAATCAATGCATAAAAGAGCAATTACAAATATTTTTTTCAATCTTATTTTCCCAAATATGTTCTTACCTGACTGAAGAGACCAGACCATCACCAGACCAAGCAGCTACCCTGTCATGATGGGCTCCCTCCTATTGCACCCACACAGCATCAGGGCAGCTAGGTCCAGCAAACCAAACAGCTATAAACCCCCTATAGGAGAAGAAGAGGTGTGATGAGGAGCAAAGCTGCCAGATCTGAGGAGACATCTGAGACCCTCAAGGGGCTCTTCTATTTATGTGATTTTGATCTGGCTAACAGAATTTTGGCCATTTCCATTGTGCTGGGGGCAGTGTCCCCTGTGAAGAAGCCACGTGGTGTGACCTTGACTTGCCTGTCCCTCTTGCACACATGTCCAGCTCTCTGGGACTGCCGTCTAGCAGTGGTCTTCCACCCTCATCCCACTGCAACCCGGACCAAGCCTTCCCAGCCTGGTGGAGCAATCCTGATTCCAAGTTTCCTCCTGTCCTCTGACACTAAAGTATAAGATATTTTTCCACCTCTAGAGGACACTGTGGCCTGATATATGCTTGCTCCTTTGTGATGTGCCAGAGGCATCAGCCTTATTTAACAGCTTGGCAGAGATACCACAAACAGGTGGTAGTCCTCTCTGTGTCCAGATTTGGGAGGGTCTGGGTGGCTGTGCTAGTTCGAGCTGCTCCACCACCAGATGCTGAATTTCTGGGGGCACTTGTAGCTTTTTACAGACTCTGACCACCCTCCCACAAAAACCACAAGACCATGCTAGCTTCTGGGACTGGCTGGTATGGGGCAGGGACTCACAGAAGTGCTTTGTAGGTTTAAGATGATGCTTTCTTGCTCTCAGCACACATCTGTACAGAGGTCCTCTAGATTTTGCCTTTTCAGTCCACTGTGGGCATTTCCTTCTTTATGGGTCTCTGATTTTGCTGTTTCCACTGCCAAAGATAGATGTCAAACAAGGAGCTGTCAGTCTGAACACAAGCCCAGGGAGTTCACTTTTACTGTATGGTTATCCTGGTTTTCATCTGTTTTCATGAGCCTTGCTGACTTAGACTTATTCTTTTTTTTTTTTTTTTTTTCTTTCTTTTTTCCCCCTGTTGACTCATTTTGGCATTTTGCATTACAATGAGGAACTTCTTGGAAATTAGCTAACGATGCCTTTCGGTGTTCAAAGAACTTATGGAGTATATGAACAGACAGAATTTAAAAATTAAAAAGCTTCCTCCTGTCAGGAGGGAGTCATTTTCCTGGAAGTAGACAGGTAAGTTTGTGACTGTAAATCAACCGTGTTGCTAGGGTGCTGGGGAAGATGTCATACACCCAAGTTATTTACACCATAGATGTTTGGGAGCCACATTGCTCTTCCTTGCAAACTTCCTCCAGATTGCACTCAGTGACTTGTTTTACCAGACTTCTGCAAAGCAATGCACAGCAGACACAAATTGTGATATAGCAGGTTCACAGGAACGCAGATGGGGAAGTCTCTCTGGCATAATGATAACCACTGGCAGCGGTTTCAGACATGATAATGGTCCCCGCTCAGCATGTGTATAAATGGTATTAGAACCCCAGTACTACCAAGGCTGAGGGCTTTAAGTCTAATGGTGCTCCTTGGAGGTGAAGAAATATCCTGGTTTTGAAAATCTAAAGGTTGGCAAAATAAGGTGTTTTTGTTTGTTTTTCTTTTTAATTGAATAATAGACCACGCCATTTAGGGGGAAGAAGTTTTTTTTTGTTTCATATCAAAGTTTGATCATGTTTCATATATTCATGGATGAACACGGGATGAGTTCTTCCCACAAATTCTGTCCTTCCCAGGAAGTACATCTCCAGCTTTAAATCAGTCTGAACTGTTTGGGGGGTTTCCAAGGGTTTCTCAGTTTCACATAAATCCATTGGAACCTGCCACTGAAAGCAAATACAGAAAGAGAAACCAAAGAATGAATCATGATGTGACCACCAGTTACTACTGAATTCGAGCTCTGCATGTAGCTGTTGACAAACCCTAAATTTTAGAGCAGGAAAGCAGATCAAAAAATGGCATTTTTCTAATACAAATGAAGGTGACAATTTCCTTCAAGGTAGCTAACTTTGGCTTTGGGAGAAAGTGAGGGGGAAAAGCAATGGATATTTGTGCAAAGCAGTTTTTTATAAATGGCAAAGTTAGGCCTGTGCTTGGTGTCCGAGTTTTTTTTTTTTTTTTTTTTTTTTTTTTTTTTTTTTTTTTTTTTGTGGCAAGCAGCAGTGTAAAACTGCCCTTGCTCCAGTCAAGCAAGCAGTAAACCTGGGCACAAGATGCAACCATGGTGGGAGGAGAAGCTGACCATATAGCTATTGCCTCAATGTTGCAGAAACTGTCTGCAGAAGCCCTGTA
This sequence comes from Cygnus atratus, assembly GCF_013377495.2. Taxonomy (NCBI): domain Eukaryota; kingdom Metazoa; phylum Chordata; class Aves; order Anseriformes; family Anatidae; genus Cygnus; species Cygnus atratus. The sequence continues at coordinate 98,641,515 of NC_066364.1, forward strand.
GAGTAGGAAGAGATAGGGTCACCATTTCCAAGAACAAGTGGGCCCTCAGTTACATTAGTGTGCCATCGTATGTATGTCTGATTTTCCAACACTGCTTTGCTTCCCGGTGCCCATGAGCTACCTCCCCTCTGCCAGGGATGGTGGCCGTGGCGGTGGCCCCGGTACGTAATGCAGGCACTGACCTTTCCCACAAATTCTTTTCTCCACAGCTCTCAGGACATCTGCTAGCCCTGGAGAGTCTTGAAACAATGCGAGTTTCCTGGCCCTCTATGTGATTTTTCCTCTTAGAGGAAAATATACACTAGAATATCTGCACTGTTTTCCAGTTGCTTTGTCCCGGAGTTAGCACGTGCACATTGTCTGCAATGGAGCTACATGCCTGTGATGGTGGAAAATCACAGTGAAAAGAAGACTACTTAGAGGGAAATATGTAGGGAGAAGATATCTCGTTCCAGGCCAACACCCTGCATGGAGGCAGGTTTTTGCACAGCAGTTGTTTGCCTCACCATGTTTCTCACGGGGCGTTGGGCAGGTCCCTCTGAACAATGGGTCTCCTCAGGGTCTTTTCACTCTCTTCCATCTCTGGTTCCCCTCTGCACTTGTGCCAGACCCCATCCAATACCTCACTTTTAAGTCCTACCTTGTGCAGAACATTGCCTTCCACCCACTTCTCTTCCTGAGCTCAATAACTTGATGAAACCGTATCTCCCAGACATCTGCATTGAAAATGGTAGTGATAGAGCTATTGCTTTGCTTGTCAGCCTGTGCTCATGGTGGGTTGCCCCTAAGGCTGTCTGACTTCATGGTTAATTTTTCTACTTCTGTTCAACAATATTTTTAGAACATTTTCCTCCTGTGAAGACATTCATGTACTGTAATCTAGCCAATTCATACTGAACCAAGCAAATCAAAGGCTTTAAATTCCATTATAAGGCAACTTCAGCAGTGACTAAAATACATTTGTGTTTGTTTTTTGTTTCACACTCTTTCCAATTTTTCAATATATAATTATTTTTTTTTTTTTTTAAAAATGGAAGCTAGGACTGGACAGAATATTTCATTATTTGGTCACGTTAAAAGTGTGTACAGAGGTAAAATCACGGTAGGATGTCTTTTAATTGTGTGGTGGTTTTTTTTTCCTGTTTTTCCTTTTTTTTTTTTTTTTTTTTAAAGCATGGTCTATGCCTGGTAGCATTCACCCTTCTTTCTTAATACGGTTCCTTCTGCTACCTCAAATATACTGACTAAGTCTTTCCCCCTAAAACATTAGGGTTTGAGGTTTGATAAAAGCCGTAAAGAATGTGTGTAAAAATGTTTCTGGTAAGTGATTGTTCATGGGAGCTGGGAATTATCACTGTTTACATTTTTTTAAAATTACTCCGAAAGGTTTGATGTGCACTATGGAGAACTTGATTTTCTACAGCAGCCAGCTGAGTCAAGTGACTGTGGGGGAGGAGAAGAGGCAAAGCAGCATTTTAGGGCAGTTTTCTCTAAAATGGCAAGAGTGGACTTTTTTAAATGCAGACAATTGTCCACGTGCTGGTGCTCCTCAGTACGAACAGATGGAGGTTAGGGCCCAACCACGCTGTTTCTTTGTGGCTGCTGTCTCACAAGACATCCTCTCGCTGGTGTTTGATTGACTGGGAAGATGCAGGATTTCGTGTTCACTACTACAAGCTCATTCATTTGGTAACAGTATCTGTGATCCTCCTTGAAATCCCCAAAGCAACTGTTAATAGCCGGATCCCAGGAAAAGTGATATGGCATGGCAGGCCTATGGGGAGACCAGTTGCCTAGCATTGCGCTCGGTGTTGTGAAACAGTTGGCTGAGCGATTGGACTTGCTCAGCTAAACAAATTAAGTAATCACACAGTCCTGCAGAGAATATTAGTGAGGAATTTCCATATTGCAGCTCTTGATATTCCCGCCTCGCAGCCCTGTTACCACAAATACAAGGCTTTGGCTGAGCAGGCAGTAATTCGATATTAAATGAGGTTCTTATTAAGCAGATGCAATGAAATAGGGCACAGTTTTATGTTGTGTTAGTCAGCTAAATGCTTTTTATTAGCATTCATTAGGATCGGGTACATCTCACTGCAGGGTATCCTTTAGCTAAAGACTGACCCTTTGGAGGGACGGTTATTAAACAGCTAAGAGCTTGGGAATCGGGTTGGGCCACACACGGTAAATGTACGTCAACTTGTTCCCACTTCTGGAAAGTGCCTCTGCAAAAGAGGTCATGAGGAAACCTGGGGGATGGCCCATTCTGCCTGGGGATGAAACTCCGCGTTGTCTCATTCTCTAGGTGTTAATTTGACAAATCACAAAGGCCTTGTGGAGAGTAAATCGTTCGCTCAGGCGCACGTTGCTCTCTCTTTTGAACTGAATGTAACTGGGTTGTCAGCCATAGAAATAATGGTGGTTTTTTTTTTGGTTCATGAGGCTTCTTTAAGAAGGTGGTATAGGAGAATATAAAAGCTCTGAGTCTGTTCTGGCTGGTTAACAAACGTGCAAACATATGCGTTTCTCAAGTTTAGTTCCACTTGGGTGACAATAACCATGTTGGGGCTCCACAACAGGGATGTCCCTATTCCGTCAGGGAAGTGGAGACAAGAACTGCTGGAAAAGACACCCAGAAATCAGAGGTGCATTTCTGCCAGCCCAAATGGGTTTTGTAACTAGGCTGTGGACTGCACTGTCCAGTTTACTTCTGTTTTATCTCTGTCTCTCCTTAGCACACACACTATGATCAATTAATTGTTCTTTTATATTTATTCCCTGTTATTGGATCCCCTAACTCTTTCCCCATGAGATGTTTTATGAATTTGTGTTAAGCTGGTTTTTGGTGTTTTTTGTTTGTTTGTTTGTTGTGTTTTGGTTTGGTTTGGTTGGTTGGTTGTTTTGTGTTGTTTGTCTTGGTTTTCTGTTAGCTTGTAGGCTTCAGCAAAAAGAAGAGTGATAATTTTATGAGGATTTCCACTGCTTGGTGTGCATGTGAACTCGTGGCGGGTGGCTTTTTTCTTGTTTGCAGTGGACTAAGGACACATGCCCTTTGGCCTCGACTTGCTCAGGTCTTCTTGAACTTGAAAGCATTCCGAAAATATAATTGTTTTGGGTAGAATTCAGCTAATGCTAATCCTTTTGCAAAGCTTCCTTCCTAAATATATGTCATGACAAGTGAGCTTTGTAAGTTCTTGTGAGTCCTGATGAAGATTCAGGGATATATAGTGATGGTGGCCCTCTGTCCAGGCTGTTCCGTAGCTCTGCAAAGCCAGTCCACAAGCAGGTGTCAAGGTCTTCTACTTCTCCAAAACAGAAGCATGAGTTCCACCTGTGACATGGGACTAGGGACCTAGATACATACCTCTTCTTAATAAATAAATAAATAAATAAATAAAAGGAGGGATGAAGATTTTGAGCAGAGCAAGGGCACAAATACAGCCCCATGTTACCAAGCTGTCAGTGCTGCCTGTTACATTGAGCCTTGCAACAGCAACCATAAGGCAGTTGTCATTGTGGGGGAGGAGAGGAATAAGAGGGAAGAAATCATTCATCGAGAGGTGCTGTTCAGGTTGGAGTCAGAGAAGCCTATTCTTTTCCCCAGCTATGGGAAAGGAAACGTTGATTAAGAGAATGAAAGGGGGCTGCACCTGCAGCGGAGATGTGATGAGAGTTGCATGGGGTCAAAACAAAACAAGCCTCTCAGCAACCTTGGATTGAGGCATAAAAGTGGCCTTGGGCTTTATTTTGCCCTCCCACTGCTCATACCCTGCAGATGCCAAGCCCTGTGTCCCCCAGCCACGGTGAAACTGCTGGAAGTCCTGGTTCTCACATTTCAGCCGTCGTGCAACTTGGTCCTCTGGCCGTGCATGTAGGAATTGGCTATGTCCATGTCTGGCACCATATACACAGACACTGGGCAAACAGATATTTGAAGGCTGTTTCCTTGAAGGAAAAGGATTCCTTATTATTTCTGTTCTAGTTCACTAAATAAAATAAAATGCAATATGCTCACAGGGGCAGGTTGGAGTACACGCAAAGATCTAAGGTGGGTGTTAACAGGGGCAATGAATGAAGCCCATACCCTGAAAAGTAAGCCTTCAGGGGTAAATTGCTAAAACCGTACAGTCTGCTGGGTGCAAGGGTTTTCCTGGTTTCAGGTAGTCTTTTACTGTTGGTGAACACAAGTACCAGTCCGTCATTTCCTTTTTATTCCTGTTCAGCACCTGCTCTTCCATTAAGCCCTCATTTGATCATGTCTCCTAGCAGAATTGTTAGCAGTTGTCTTTATGTTGTTGATTTAATCCAACCCAGGGGCTTTCCTATTGGATATTCTTGTTGGAGCTGCATTGATTGTCTTCTCATTGGTCACAGGTGGTCAGTTGTTTTCTTTTTGGTCAATGTGACTGCCATAGTCAAAGGAAGTACTTGAAGCCACTGAGTCATTCCAAAGGGAAAGGAGCAGAAAGGTAGCAGATGAACCAGAAAGGAGAATCTTAGAAAACAAACTGGAAAATCTTTTTTTTTTTCATTATCAGGACATAAAGCTTTTGTATGTGACACGTATTCCTACGAAACCTGGTCACTTGTACACCTTTCTGTCTTATAGTTGATTGAGAGGGTTTCAGTGCAACTTTGATTCATGTGCATCCCTATTTGTGAAGCTTAAGGCATATCGCTTGATTACATCTGCCTGAGGCCTCTGACTCCCTGTCATCCTCATATTCATTGCTTATAAAACGTACTGATCTCACAGCAGCTATGGGAATGCTATGCCAGCTAATGTCACAGAACAGAAACGTATTTGGAAAGCCTTATGGGGATGATTCTCATCACAGACTTGTGCAGCATGTTTCATTTGGTTCAGAGCTGCAAGATCCCATATCAAGCTTTTAACAAAATCACCCATCTTTCTTAAAATATGTCCTTTAGGGCATGAATGCCCTGGAGTGAGAGGTTAAAGCTTGTTTCCCCAGCTGTACGTGCCAATGAATATTTGACTTCAGAAAGTCCACAGACAGCAAACACCAAAGGGTCAGGAGCACATCTGAACTGAGTTCAGTTTTAAAGGTGAATGGTTATCCATGGAAATAAGTTTGTGGTATTTGCCCAGCTCCTGAAAAAAAAAAAAAAAAAACCAACTTCTTAAATTCATCACTTAATTTGCTTTTTAATGTTTCTCTTTCTGCATGTGATTTCCCTGCTGCCTTTCTCCTTGGTACCACTCCTAAAAGCTTATCCTCTTCCATGACAGTGGTGCTAAAATGCTGAGGTGACGAAACTGGACAGCCCTCGGTTTTCCACTTTCAAGTGCTCCCTGTGGGTAGCAAACACCATGGGCTACACTGTTTTGATAGCTGCTAGGTCGCATTACCTGTCTATCCACTCGCATTGTAGTAGTAACCTGGCAGGTCAGCTATTTCAATGCTATTTCCCTTCGCTACCTGGCACTGGCCATACAACACTTTTATATACTGAATTATTTATGGACTCATAATTATTTAGCATCAATATGTCAATGTTACAATGCCCCTGTTGGTCATAAAGGAGCAAAATCTTTCTTTAATTAAAATTACATGGTCCGTGTCAACTTTCCTTGGACCCAACCTTTTAAAACTGAGTTGGGAGCTTGAATTCCAAACCAAATACCTGTGTTTTAAGCAAAGACTAAATACAGAGCTTTCTTTCAGTGAGGCTGGTCTTGGAAGCCAATAATTTTATGTGTTTTAGGGAGGTTTATGTTATACTGGGGAGTTTACAATGGACTTCATTGAACTGTAGACCACAGTGGCAGTATTTTTTTATAAGCAGCGTCTAATAAGGAGGAAGCAGTGTATAATTCAGACTGTCAGTGTTCCTGTCTAAAGACAAAAGGTTAAGATGCTTCAGTGATTGTTTGAAAATCTGCTGAATCTTGAGAGCAAGGTGGTAATGAACGCAGTGAACTAGTTTGTTCTAAATAATGCACAGCTGTCCTTTTTGAAAAAATATTGCATCATTTGGCATTGTAGAAGCATTCTGAACCACCATATAATTTAATTACCCGACCACCCTGCAAGTTCCATGAGCCAAACTCAATCCTGGCATAAGCGGGTGCAAATCCCTCTGGGAATTGCACCCGCTCACGCCAAAGCTATATTTGATCCAGTGTTTTTTTTCCTTTCTCCTTGAGAGCTTGAAGTTATGGAGATCCACTTCATACTGTGCCGCACTTGAAGCTATTAGCTTTTTCCACACACAGAGCAACTCTCTACTTTGTACCACACTTTTGTTATAGTTTCTAGATCAAAAATAAGAAAACGATTGATTGTAGTATACAGAGGCAGTTGTTAAGTATTTACAGTTATCATAATGAGAAAACAAACTCTGTCATTTTCTAAGTCATATCTGCTATAATAACAATGTCCTATAGAGTTGGTAAGGGCCCCTGTAAAGAGGGACCAGGACAGATCAGCTACCTACTATGTTTAACATGACTGCTTACTTGTTTGACACGTCCGTGACATGTAGCTTTCCATCTGATGCTTAGAGCAATAACTAAGTCTGTATTTGTTCAGGATTTTTGCTTTTTTCAAGGCATGAGGCTGCCATTCTCACTTGAAACTGGCTTTCAGGTCTTGGCAGGAAAAAAAATCTAAAAGAAACTTCTTATGTGCTCCATGCACACGCAGTACATCTTCCCCAGTGATTTTTTTTCTACCTTGTTATGCCTGCAGGCTGACTGAACCTTTAAGACTTCTCTTAAGGAAATCCAGATGGCTTCTTTCCACATGGAAAAAGGCTCCTCTGTATAAAGAAGAGTAATAAAATTTTGGGGAGAGGGATCTGCTGAAGGGGGAAGATGTTATCAGCTTTCTTTTAAACTAAAAGCCTTTACCTACCTAAAGTTAACCACTTGCTGTAAAGGTATAAATGTGTGCAGTCCCACAGAGATCAAAGGCAGCCTGGAGCAGCACAGAAGGTGTGGAGATGTTCATTCAAAGTTTTGAGTCCTGCAGGACTTACAGTACGAGCTTGGATAGCTTTGGCTCACTCTGATCACACAGCAAGACAGCACATGTATGCCAGGCAGAAGGGCATAGCCCTGACTTTCTCATATGCAGAATTTTATTCTAAACACTTGACTTGATGGAAATCCAGCAAGAATTTATATATGATGTCTTCTGAGAGCAACAGCTAGTGTCAGTAGAAGCCTGTTTATTTACTTATTTTGACAGACTGAGAAAGAATCACTACTGAGTACAGAGGCAAGGAAAGGAAAAAAAAAAAAGAAAAAAAAAAGCACTTCAAACACAAAGTACCTGAAGTTCATAAAAAAGGCACATAATCATGGTCTTCCTATAGTTATACACATACATGTGCATGATCACATCAGTCCTTAACTTCAATGTGAGTTGCTCACATGTGTCTTTGGTCAGATCTTGTCCCTAAGCTGATGTATGTCTGAAGGAAATTTGGGCTCTGATTCAGGTTCAAATCAGGTTCAGTATGGAAAATCCTGAACTTGGAGCCAGACCCTAAAGCAGTCTTTCAAAGAGGCAAACAAGCAGAGCAGACCAGCTTTTCTCCCTAGCTAGAGCTCTCTAGCCTTGTGTTCAGGTCTAGCACACCCCTCTGCCTCCCTCTTAACCAAAATAATTATTTTTAAAGGGATCTTTATTTCACTCAGGGGAATACAGTACAGGCAGTTGGCTAGTGATGGTGCCTTGGAGCTCAGCCACCTGGGGCGAGTGTGAGACTGCACATGGAGGGGAAAGGAGAAAGCAGCAAGTGACAGAGACCCTTCTGCTGTAAGAGCCTGGGAGACTCATCCCAGAGATTCCCAAAGGTTTTAATCTCTTCTGCTTAAAGGGGCCTGACACCATGTTGTTTTTTGTTTTGTTTTGTTTTTCTGAATAGGCTGCTGTTGTTAATCTTTTTTTCATTATATTTTTATTTTTAAGAAAAGTAGAATGTCATCATCCACTTTTTTCAGTATTGCCTGCTCTGCTCTTGTTGAGTGGAGAATGAACTTCTCTGATGACTATATGACTGCAAAGATTGGATTTTGCAGGAGGGTGTCAAACAAATGGGACCTGTCCTTTTCCTGACAAAACAGTGAAGGTACTTAGACTAGATTAGATTTATCTGCTTCTGTTCCTAGGGCTTGTTGTTTACTCTGGGTGAAAATTAAGTAGCCAAAGAAAAAGTACGCAGTATGCAGTTCGGACTGAGAGCATCCAGTTACAATTCATCCTGCCGTGAGCTCCAGTCCAATCAGTGTAGGGATGGGTAAACAAATTAATTATAAATATAAGCTGCAGTGCAGTCAATTATTTCTCACTGAGGAGTCGTGCTGATCTCGTACCAAGTGGCACAGAGATGTGTCACTGATGGGAACCACCCCTTGAGTCCAAATACCATCCCACTCCAGCACAGCCCCGGGGATGCTGGTGAGAACAGTCTCATTTTGGAATTGCTATACTTTCATATTTATCAAGCAAAACTGGGCAACACTTCAATGTTTTGTTTTATTTTATTTTATTTTATTTTTAAGTTTTGGCTTATGGGCACTGCTCAGAAGTATATTTTTAAAAACTCAGCCAAAACACCTTTGGATTTCTAGCCAAATCAAGATACGTATTTTGCAGGTAGGGTCAATCTACCTAATCATTTTGAAATATTTGGCCCCCTCAAAACTGACCTGATTTTAAAAGAGAGCAAACACCTGTAACACCTATTTAACAGCAGGATTTGAAGAACTTCTGACTGCCAAACTGTGCTTTTCTCAGCTGCCTACAAACACCGTGGAGCAAATCTTTGTTCAACATCACTCTTATGAAACATATTCAAGTTTTTGAACAGGTGCTCAACGGATCTGTAGATCTTGGCTTGGGAAAGGGTTGCAGCCTTTACATCCATTTTTTTTGCAGCTTCTGTGCTTGAGTAAATTACTTCCATTTACTTTCATCAATTTACAAATGACCTCATATATCAACCCTGATTATTCGTTTTCATGAAGTAGGTGAAGAAGTAAGATCAGGGAGAAAGACAAAACCAAGTTAACACTGAAAACTTAACATTAATAAGTGATTGTTTGAAAAAGTTCTTTTTTTTTTTTTTTTTTTTGCTGTTTTACTGCCTGGCCTCATTATCACCACTGTACTTCCTGTTTCCTGTTTTAAGCCTTGCTTGTGGCATAATTTTGAACCAACACCACAGATTTTTGGGGAACAAGGTTCTGAGTTAACATAGCACATTTTGGAGCATTCAGAAAAAAATTTCATACATAAGAATTTCCCATCCAATTTTCAAATTTGGGCTAATGGTCCTGATTGTTGTATGCATGTACTTCAGCTTCTGAAGATGATTGAGTTGGGGGCACCTTGTTTTCTCCTTGACTCGGGACAGACTTTTCTTCTGAGGGATACAGCTAGCATGATACCGATGAGAGCTGGCTGTGTGGGATTGTTTTGTGATGCTGGCATCCACCCATTGGTAACGATGACAGGTCCATCAGCTTGTTTTATTTTAGCCATTAGTAGGGAGAACAGCTTCTTTAAATAGTCCTGATGCAGCAAGTAAAGCTATTACCTAAATCAAAAACAATTGTCTCAATGTTCCTCTATATATACAGCTGGGATACTTTAACTTAGTATCAGTGCTGCATAGCTGTATAATTAACAACCATATCTTTAATAGATATGTTAGAGGGAATGACTGGGTGAAAATAATAAGGAAGACTCAAGCGACCACGATCTTTATTAACTTCATTTGGTTTAGCTCTCAGTGTCTTCAGCTGAAATATGTTTTTTGCCGTAATTATAGTGGGACCTTGTCTATGGCTGCCTATAACTGTTGTGGTTGGATTCACCCAGTATCAGAGTTCTGCCAAGGCTGATGCTATCCAAAGTTGCAAGAAGGTGTTATTCTTACCCAGAGTACTCACGGTCCAAATGTTTTGCAAGGACATCAGAGGTAAAGTGACCTGCAAATCATACTCAGCTCAGAGAAAGGCTGGGGTGAAAGCTGTAGGCTTCTGATTCTCCATGGATTGTCCTACCTGTTTGCATGGTCAGCTTTTGATGCAGCGTAGTTGTCTGAAGTACTGACTTCCTTTCTTGAGGGCTGCTGTGAAGAAGGTGAAGTGTTCAAATAAAAATGACTCATTACCATTTAAGAGCAGGGGAAGACGGTAATGAAGCACAGGCATTTGCAGCTGATCCGCAGGAAGTCCTGGGGAGAAAAGACCTCTAGAAGTTGGTTCTAGACCTCATCACAAGACATCATCTGCAAAAAGTGTCCGTATTACAGTCTTCTGTTTTAGCTGCCCACCACGTGGTGTGATGCTGTCTTTGCCTGCTAGAGACATCAGCAGAGAAACACAGGAGGCTGTAGGTGACTGGAGCTACTTTGAGTATTAAATATTTAACCAGGATGTTCTGCCTACTGCACGCTGCCTTAGCAGTTCAGAAGGGCTGGATGCGCAAATTGGTTCATAGAGCTGAGGAGGTTTTCAAAAGCGCCAAGGGGGACTTAAGCACTTACCTTTGCAGTAACACCTTTGAAAATCTCTCTTAACAAAGCCATAACTTCGCAAAGGCATAGGGCAAGTTTCCGTTTGGAGCCTGTCTCCTTTTCAGCAGCAAAGCACGTTTGCTAAAAAGCCACCCACCATTTCAGACGTGATGCTGCAACCTCTCAGCTCAATGAGTAATGTTTAATAACGTGACTTTTACTATTTTGGCTTTGAGGGTCCCACAAGGCTCCAAGTTTATAGACAAAACCTCCCAAAAACTAGAATCATCTTTGCTTCCAGTGCACCCCTGAAATTTACTGGCTGTTTATATTGCTAACTGCTACTGCTGGGAGGAGTCCTATAAATTACCTCAACAACGTGTGGATTTTAGGGAGAAAAGCATTGCATGAATTAATCCATTTGTAGCCTGGAGGCCGTGCAAAGTCTGTGGTTGGTATTTCTTACTGTATTTACTCAGGAGAGAGTACCTCCAAGAACTGGGAGGTACCAAGCAAAAAAACAACTGGGGTAAATTCTCATTAACATTGAGCTGAGTGGTGGTCAGGCTTTTTTGTTAAAAAGACAAAAGCAGAATGTAAGTAACTCTTCTAGGCCAACCAATCTCAGTCCCAAACCCTGGAAGGTTATCTGTGGCACAGGAATCACTTTAGAGGTGTAAAGCAGAGAGGCAAAATTTCTTCCATATACAGTAGATCCTTCACTCATGAAGATCCTCCACTCCAGCAGTCCCCATACTTTCCTGAAACTACCCCATCTGGTTTTGATTATAATTCGTGGGTGAATTCTGGTTAAAGGCTATCTCATCAACATGACTAGGCCACCTCAAACATATGTTACTTTTTTTTTTTTTCTGGTACGAGAAGCAGCTAATAGAGGAGAAAAGATGATGCAGAGGAGTGTTATGTTGTTTTGAGCTTTGTTTGCTGCACTTCTGAGTAGAGGAGCCACAGTAAGGAAGACAGCTTTGAATTAGAGTAACGCACAGGTGGAAAAATGTAGGATTCCCTACTGAACTCAATGACTTCTTTTTTTATTGTTATTAACTGCTTTTTAAAAACATGGCTTTGTCTGCTCCCTTGATTCAACATCCAGCCTATTTTTATATATTTTTTTCATCTCTACTTCTCCAAACCACAACTTTTTAACAGTCACAAAATACATTTTTAAACCTTCTTAGCAAAATTAATTAGCAATGTGGTGTGGCAAGCTTTTGTACTGCTGATATCTCAGGATCTACAAGCACTATTTCAGTAAACACTGCAGTGGAATTACTGACCTGAATGCACAGCCGTGCAATAAGCAAGTGCCAGTATTTCCATGATTTTTCTTCTGTTTTATTTTAATTTGTTCACCATGTTGAGATTTAAATAGAGACATTTCCAGTTGGCTCTCAGAGTAACCTTCCATTAATGAGTTATTTTTATATTGAAAATTCACTCAAATGTTTTTTTTTCTGATAAAGTTGTTCCCCCTACATAACAGCTAGCCACGAGCATGTAATGTGATGTCTTACAAGAGCTGGCTGGCTCTGGACTCTCTATCACCAGCACAAGATGGGGCTGGGTGTCCCAAATATAGGTCTTGCTCCCATTCTGCTGCTCAGTGCTAAGTGACAGCTAGCAAGCCAACACATCTCAGTTGGAGACGCGGGGTGCTGCTGAGATAGAAGTGATTATTGCAGTGCAAGCTCTTGATCTAGAGCCTGGGAAGCTGGATGTTGGATGTCTTCGCATCCTACCTCCTATTTTAAGTTACTTCCTTTTTATAGCATAATTTCCAGGTGGGGGGATGTATTTCTGTACATTGAGTCTCCTGTTTTCCTTCCTTGATAAGAGCTTTAAATAGCGTGTAAGAATTGTCAGCGGGTAGCTCTTTTAATTACATAGAAATTATTCTCTACATAACTTACGGAGCTCATGACCTTGGAGCACCCCTCTGGACCACTGGCTGAGCTGGGTGGTGAGGATCAATCACAGCCAAATCGTGGTTCCCTGGTCCCATCAGCATATCCTTGCTCTCCATCCATGCCGCAGCCCCGTGCTTACTGTGCTCTCCCAGGCTGTTGGGTAAGCTGTCTATGTGCAACTCTGCAAACCTCAGCTGTCAGCTGAGACCATGTAACTCTGCACATGGCTATCTCTGTGCCTTATCCCCCATCTTCAAAACATTAAAAAAGTGCAAAATCCTGGGAATTTACAGGAGTTGTGTTAGGGCAGAAAAAAGAATCTGCATGTTTGGATTAAGCTCCCTCCTTCCTCCCTTTTGAAAGGGAGAACCTGCAGTGTGTTATGTCAGCCTGGGTTTCAGTACCTTCAGGTCTTTACCAAGAAACAGAAGGCTGCAATGAAAAACACCCTGTGCTATAATTTTGGCCTGATGCAGACCATATCACCTCACTTGGGCTGTTGAAATGATGATAGGATTTGACTTGGATGTATGCCACATTTCCCTGTTCCCACCATCGATCAATCTGGCTTTTAATCATCATCCCTTTTCCTGTTGAGGAATGATTTTCATCTAATTACACTGTTAACCAAGGTCCATTTCCTCTTCTGCCATGTCCTTGGAAGTTTCTTGCTGTCCCCATGGCATACACTTGCCATTTTCATTGTTGATGGATTTTTTTTTTCCTTTTTGACAAGCATTTCCTTCTTCAGCTTTCCACAATTATTCATAGATAATTGTGTCTCTCTCTCTGGGTTTACAGAATCACAGAATCACAGAATCGTCTAGGTTGGAAGAGACCTCCAAGATCATCTAGTCCAACCTCTGTCCTAACACTAACAAGACCTCCACTAAACCATATCACTAAGGACTACATCTAAACATCTTTTAAAGACCTCCAGGGATGGCGACTCAACCACTTCCCTGGGCAGCCCATTCCAATGCCTAACAACCCTTTCGGTAAAGAAGTTCTTCCTAATATCCAACCTAAACCTCCCCTGGCACAACTTTAGCCCATTCCCCCTCGTCCTGCCACCAGGCATGTGGGAGAACAGACCAACCCCCACCTCTCTACAGCCTCCTTTAAGGTACCTATAGAGAGCGATGAGGTCTCCCCTGAGCCTCCTCTTCTCCAGGCTAAACAACCCCAGCTCCCTCAGCCGCTCCTCATAAGACTTGTTCTCCAGACCCCACACCAGCCTCGTCACCCTTCTCTGGACTCTCTCGAGCACCTCCATGTCCTTCTTGTAGCGAGGGGCCCAAAACTGAACACAGTACTTGAGGTGCGGCCTCACCAGAGCCGAGTACAGGGGGACAATCACCTCCCTAGACCTGCTGGCCACACTGCTTCTTATACAAGCCAGGATGCTGTTGGCCTTCTTGGCCACCTGAGCACACTGCTGGCTCATATTCAGCTGCCTATCAACCAGTATTCCCAGGTCCTTCTCGGCCAGGCAGCTTTCCAACCACTCATCTCCCAGCCTGTAGCGCTGCTTGGGGTTGTTGTGCCCCAAATGCAGGACCCGGCACTTGGCCTTGTTGAACTTCATACAGTTGACCTCAGCCCATCGGTCCAGCCTATCCAGATCCTCCTGCAGAGCCTTCCTTCCCTCGAGCAGATCGACACACGCACCTAACTTGGTGTCATCTGCAAACTTACTGAGGGTGCACTCGATCCCCTCATCCAGGTCATCGATAAAGATATTAAAGAGGACTGGCCCCAGCACTGAGCCCTGGGGGATTCCACTAGTAACTGGCCTCCAACTGGATTTGACTCCATTCACCACAACTCTTTGGGCCCGGCCGTCCAGCCAGTTCTTAACCCAACGAAGTGTACGCCAGTCCAAGCCACGAGCAGCCAGTTTCTTGAGGAGAATGTTGTGGGAAACGGTGTCAAAAGCCTTACTGAAGTCAAGGTAGACCACATCCACAGCCTTCCCCTCATCCACCAAGCACGTCACTTTGTCATAGAAGGAGATCAGGTTCGTCAAGGAGGACCTGCCTTTCATAAACCCATGCTGACTGGGCCTGATCGCCTGGTTGCCCTGCAAGTGCCACGTGATGACATTCAAGATAATCTGCTCCATGAGCTTCCCTGGCACTGATGTCAAACTAACAGGCCTATAGTTCCCCGGGTCTACCCTCCGGCCCTTCTTGTAGATGGGTGTCACATTTGCTAGCCGCCAGTCGACTGGGACCTCTCCTGATAGCCAGGACTGCCAATAAACGACGGAAAGCGGCTTGGCCAGCTCCTCCGCCAGTTCTCTCAGTACCCTCAGGTGGATCCCATCCAGCCCCATCGGGGCTGTGTGTTGATTACCATCTGGCTCACATTGTTTAGCTGTGTGTTGATTACCCACTCAGCTGGCTATACTTCAACTCAAAGGTTGACTTTTACAGAACTGTCATTTGTGAAGTTGGCAAGGAAAGCCCTGCTCAGATTCCCATAGTCGCCTTTTATTTTCTTTTTTTTGCCAAAGGCAACCACAAGATCTGTACCTGCAGTGCTTTTTTTTTTTTTTTTTCTTCCCCCCTCTTTCTCTCTTTGCAGCTCTGTAATGAGATGTTTGTGAGCTAAAAGCTTCTGGTGAGAATAGCTCTGCTGAACATTTTAATTAGAAATGTAATTTCCCCTGACCATTACTAATGAAGCAGATCAAGCATGATCAGTTGCCAGAAAATCATTGGAGATAGTAGTGGTTCTTTGCACAGGTGGCACACCAGAAGACCTCTTCTGCCAAGCAAAGTAGACTATATACAGCTACAGAGCTGGAGGTTGGCTCTTGCTATGGCATAAAAAGCTCAAGTTATATGTCATTTATTTGGCTAGTCGTCCTGAAAAATTTTCTACTGGTAGAGCAGGGGAGCTGACTATATGCTTTGTGCTTGGCGTGGGGTTTATGTTGTTCATGCATGAATCAGACCAAGCAGACAGACACTGGGTGTCATTGTATTAGCTGTAGCTACATGTCTTTCTGTGACCAAGTTTCATAAACTAGTGCTGACAAAGTCCTGACATGTACAGGTGTCTGGGAGCCATAAAACAGCTTTTCTGCCCAGATGCCAGTATCTCCCAACACCTATTTTTGCTGTGGGCCAAAGAAATAACCATCCATTGTCTTCTAACATGCTCTTCAAGAGCATCGGTCAAGGAGATGGGGAAAGAGAAATCAGCCACAATTCCCAAGAGGCCTGTGCTATTAGCCCTTTCATTTGGCATTTTCTGAGCTGCCAGGTGACCCTATGTACCCTGGCATCCCCAGAAGTTCATGTTAGTCCTCTGTGAAACCCAAGTGACAGTCATCATCAACTGAAAAGGACAGGCCTAATTCAAAGCTAGAATGACCCTAAGCGGGACAAGAAAATTGAGGTTTCCTCCTTGGAGAGCTGAGCCAAGCTCACCCCATCGCCATGAAGTGGGAGGTCACCCTTCTCCAACAGCAGGCCACAAAGAAGAGGGTGATGGCAGACGTCCAATGCTAGCACCCCAAACCAGTGGCCATGTGTAGCAATTCAGACCTCCTTGTGAACAAGGCCATAAGGAAGGCTCCTGCCTCTTACCTCTGTGAGTTGTGCAGACTTTTGCATGGGCTCCTCCATTGCATCAGGCATGTGATGGCCCCAGGCACTGGAGTTTTGAAGGAATGGAAAGGGAGCCTGTTCCTCATGTACCACAACAGCTGTTTTGTTCAGGTGAGTGGTGTGGACAACCCATCTCTAGGCACAGGCAGCAGGGAAGGAGCCTGCAGCCAGCCTTACCCAACTCCTTAGGGTGAGGGTACCATGTGTCTGGGGCACTGCAAGTGCTTTGATCAACCCCCAGGCAGTGGGATGCTGGTGGGAAGGTCTCCTGGCATGTTCTGCGTTGGTGTGGCCACCTCTCCTCTCCCCACCATGCTATCAGCAGCCCCATAGCATTACTGGCTGTGATTTAATGTCAGCGAACTCAGGTACCATCTCAGGTCTCAGGCACCATTAGAGATCTGTAGTGTCTGCATCGCTTGTGTCCTGTAGCAGAGACTGTTTTCACATGATTTCATTCATGCTTAGGATGGCCCTGTCCTCAGGGTCTCAGACTTCTCAGTGCCGTATGTAGAAACTTTCTTCTTTCCTTTGCAGCTAAGAAAACAGCTACAGGAATCAAATTCTACCAACCAAGTCTCAGATTCCAAATATATCCTTAATCCAGGGCCCTATATAAGGAAAATATATCCCTCTTTTAGACTGTTTCTCTTGGGAAGGGAAAGGTGAAGGGTTTTATTGTGTGTTGTTGTTTTTCTTTTCTTCTTCTTAGGTAAGAAGAATTAAAATCATGTGATTGAAACTTTCTGAAAAGAATAGGAAAAAAAGATTGAGACTGGAAAATGTCAATTGCTGAACCAAGATGGGATATGGGAGGAAAATTTGAAACTATAGTACTCGATTTCTTTGAAGTCTGACAGGTATCTATGACATGGAATGAACACAGGAAAACATTTCAGTTGTATTAAACTAGGCGTGCAAATAAAGAAATGCAGCAGACAATTCTTATTGCTTGGAATATAGAAGAAACTGCCAAAGTCAGCAAGCCAAGCAAGGTACATAAATTCTGCAGGGAGCTAAACAATTCATTTATAGTTGCGCTAATAAGCTCTAGGTAGAGTCGTATTTCCTGAGTGTGCATGTGCAGATCTTGTAGGTGACGTGGTTTTTCCTTTGAGCTGGGTAGAGAGCAGTTTTCCTGTCCTGCAAGATTCTGAGACTTCAAAATGTGTTTCTCTTCCACGTAGGGAATAAAGTTGTAACTTTTCAAAGAGCCCCATTAAGAGCAAAATAAGAGAGGGAGAGAAAGAACGAAGGGAAAGAAAGAAGGGAAAGAAAGAGAGAAGGAAAGAGAGAAGGAAGGAAAGAAGGAAAAGAAAGGAAGAAACAAAGAAAGAAGGAAAAGAAAGGAAGGAAGAAAGAAAGTGAAAGAAAGGAAGGAAGGAAAGAAAGAGAACTGCTCTTGGATACCCTACCTTCTCCACCCACCCTCCCTCACCACTGTCAACTGCATAGTGAATCCAGCTCACACTTGTAGGGTCTCAGGCCTGTCCCTTCCCTGCCTTTCTCCTACCATTCATGGAAGTACCCCCAAAAGCTTTTTTGGTTCTTCACCAGTAAGTCTCTCGTTGAAGTGGGGAGCGCCATGGGTTTAAATGGGAACACTCCTGTCCCTGGTTAGTGCCCCAAACCTCAGTTCTCTTTCTTTGACTCATAGTTTCCATCCTGGAATTAACAAGCTTTGCTGCCAAAATTGTAGTTGAAACTGGTGTGCTTATGCAAAAACAAAGTTAACATTTCAATCATTTGGCTTTTTTTCAAAAAAAAATCCACATTTTTTCAGTAATATCTGGACCTGCTAAATTTTTTATTTTATCCCTCCATTTTTTACACCCTACCTTTTCATGAGTGGCACACATGAAAACAGCAGACTCCAAATGCAAGGTCCACTTTGAGCAAGAGTAGCTGGAAAGAGACACGGACAGGACATAAATGAATTCTTGTCATGTTGATGTAGTTCTACCTGTCATACCTCTTCTGTCAAGCTTGCTCTTGTGCTGCATAGCAATACACAACAATAACAAAACCTCTCTTCCTCCCTCTTTCTCATGATCATGAAATGTCAGCATTTGGTGGCCAAGTGCAGCCACCAGTTTGACATATGTGAAGGGTTATGGGAACAAGTTTCTCAGATTGAGAGCTAGCATTCTGGAGATGCATTTGTTCTGGTGATACCCTGTTGTCCTCTGTTTTCTTCCAAGATTTTTTCCCTGCAATATACCTTCTGGGGAGGGCATGTGGTCAGCCGACACCTGATGTGTATAGCCGTGGTCTCTGGTTAACAGAGCCTAACCCAGGGAATACCTCTGTTTTGCCAGTCTCTGTATGACTTTTTGCATCCAATATCAAGCTTTTTTTTTTCTCCTGTCATCTCCTTGTACTTTCTCTATCTCACTCTTTACTGTTGTCTTATTTTAAAAACAACAAATGGGAAACACTGGTGGCAGTACATATCTACAGCCCAGTTACCAAACATTGCATTTCACTGAAAGGTCTTCAGTAGACATGGTTGAAAGAGACCCTCGGTATCTTTGCAGCTTGCTTATCCCGCTTTATATCCTGTTACATGATCCTGCTGCAATATTCTCCCACCCTCTTTCCCCTTCTTTCTTCTCAGAGTCATTGCTGAAATAGCTCTAATCAGAGAATAATGTGGAAGAAGAGAGAATATCTGCCTGGAGCGCAGCCCAGGTGGTGCTGCTGGGGCATACAGAAGAGTAATGGCATTGATAGAAAACTGTTGGAATTATATGCCAGGCTTTCAAGCATGCCTTACAAGTGATCTCTGCTGGTCAGGAGGAGGGAGGACCATGGAAGGAATGATTAGCTAGGGGGACAGGGTGTTTCAGGGCAGGCTTTGAAGACCGGTCTTAATGGATGGTTTAAGTGGTTTTAATGGATGTTGAGGATTTGTTTCAGAGGAGAAGGATTACAAGTGACATTAACTGAGAGTCCAACAGTGTGTTTGGTATGGCTCATTTTGGGGAGTTATTGAGGAGTTTTATTTAAGGATGTAAATACAGAGAAGTGTCAAGAATGGAGACATTTGCCATAGGTTCCTCGTATAAATATTTGTGCTGAGAGGATGACCTTCCCTAGCTGCTGTGTAATTGATGACATCCACCACTGCAAGAGCACTGTGCTAAGCGATTTTTGTGCTAAGCGATTTTGGCACTGGGCTAGGGCTGTGAATATTGTTTGTTCTGCTTCATGCTGACTTGGTAGCAAAGACCAGGGTGATACTGTCAGGACCAGGGTTGTTGGACAGGGTGCCAAAGCAGGCTGGGTTCTGTCATGGCTTGGGTTCAGCACCAAGCAGGCAGCAACAACTCGAGTAGGTTCAGAGGAAGCATCAGCCTGATGTGCTGAAGGTGGCAGAAGAGCCACCCTGAGCACACAGAACCGAGGGGAGGTTTAACTGAGGATGCACGGGCCACGTGCCTCTTCTTGCTGATGACAGCATGTGTTTTGGACATCCTCATAGGCTGTGGGGCATTTCGCAGCACCTGTGAGGGAGCTCCTCAGCTGCTCAACTGCAGGCAAGGACCAACTGTGCAGTAGGGAATACATACTGGTTCCACCGTCAAACCCAGGGGGCATCATACAGCACGCAACTGGCCGTGGAGCAAGGACACAGCATGCAGGGGGAGCTGCAAATGAAACAGCTGGGAGGTGGTAGCTCCTGTTCTCATTTCTCTGCCAAGCATGAAAGTTGGACCGTAATCCTCATGTGACAAATGACCAGGACACTCCAGCTGTCAGTGTTGAAAAGCATCAGCCCTGTCAAAACATTGGCAGTGCAGACGTGGGTAGCTGGTACATGCTAAAACTTCCTTCAGTTCACTTGTATTCTGTTTTTATTATCAGTCTTTTATAAACAGATTTATGTTAAGGTTTTCATTTTAGCTAGTTTTTGTTTGTTTGTTTGTTTTGTTTGTTTTTTAATTGCTCTCAGTTTAACATTACCATCTGAGTGAATAAAAGGTTACTTTCAGAGTTTCTGAAATCTACAGTGAAAGGCCACAACCCAGAGGAGGACATCCTGTCTTTTTCCATATTGTTGTCAGCCACTCAGTGGCTTACCTGGTTTTGTCAGCAGATGGCCACAGAACCAGATGAGCCACTGCAAAGCAAATTTTAAAATGTCTTCCTCTGGGCATAAGCAACTGCATTAGAGTCACGGCCATCCTCCAGACTACCAACCAAAAGTCAGTGTGCCATTTTGGTGACAAAGTAATTCTCTCAAAGCTGGTCTGAGAGTCAGCCTGAGAGTTGCCACAAGCCTCCTTCTGCTTTCCCCAGAAAGCCTCCCTGGTAGGATGAAGAAGTCACATAACATGCTTTTACAATCTGTAACTGCCATGTAAAAAAAATAAAAAAATATTTTTGAGCAGAGCTGGGTAAGACTGCTGACTGCTTATTCATTACATTTAATGCTCTCAAAAACGTGTTGGCCTCTCAAAGAAAAGAAACAGCATCCAGTATTCATGATATTGCATGATTCTTCCATTGAGTAATTTTTAACTTTGCGTCCTCCAGGAGAGTCAAAGCTAAATCATGACTTGTTCTTTTTTTGTTCTTTTTTTTTTTTTTCTACTTCTGCAGATATAAAATGAGTAATTCACTGTTCAGAAACATGAAACTAATATGACTAATCATCTGACATACTTATTTTGAACTTTTTTTCCCCCAAAGATTTGGCTATTCCATGCACAGGAATATCATATGGATGAGATGATCATTTCTGACTCCATGCAGGTTTTCAGCTGTGGTGTTGTAAACATGAGCAGAGCTCTGATGAGCAGATTGGCAGGAAAAAGCCAGACTGTCTGAAAGGAAACAAAGTTGAGGACAAGCATTAAGCTTTGAAAGAGACTACCAGGCACATGCAGTGATGACTTTTTCCAAATGTCTTTCATAACAATTTTATTACTCACCTAAATCAGGAGAAACATGACTGTAGTCAAACAACTTTTTTTTTTTTTTTTTTTCTGTTACCTGTAGGGGAAAACTTGTATATTATTAATGTAATAAATCAAAGGTATATCCATCAGAGTTCTAAGTATTTGTCCTTTTCCAATACATTTCTTTAGGAATCTACATTTCTGTGATGTCATGTAAAAACAGTACTACTTGCTGGGCAAGCAAGCAACAGGTATAAGCCTGAAAAGACTTGAATGTAAAGAGAGGGGATGTTTACTCTTTGCTGTATTTGATGATAAACTTACACATTTAAATATAGGGTTTCTGTAAAGCCTCTGGAGGTAGTGGTGTCTTTGTGCCTTAGCTTCTTCTTTCTCTTGATCCTGTGTGTATCCAAGAGTTACAGTTCAGTTGCTCCAGTGCAAATAAGTAGTCATAAAGGATTATCAAAGGTATCCAGCATGCAATGTTTCTTTTCCTTCTGCCTTTAAGTGGAATATCTTTTCTGTTTGGCTGATAGAGGTAAATAAGGAAGGCTTCTGCTAAGTTGGGTCATCCTTTGGCAAGACAACTGGGTCCATTCATCCTGTTTCTATACCTGATAGTGCTGCTGGTACAGTATACCCAAATGTCCTGTACCACTTCACTGTATGGTACAAGGTTTCTGGAATACCTAGAGCAGTGCAGAACAGCCAGTCACATCCTGAGCACTGGCAGAGTGGCCGAAGGGTCAGCAATTACTTCATTTTCCTTCTCTAGCAACCACTATCTATAATTCTTTAACAAAGGGCCAGCTGCAGAAATTAGGATCTTTGACAAATGGTACTATTCATCATTTTGTTTCTCAGCAACTGGTTAACTGGGTCTTTCATTTTCCTAAACTTTTCCATTGATGAAGACTTTGCCAGGGCATGGCATCTCCTGGCTTTTTGTCAGAAGTGTGAGCAAGGAAATTTCCCCGCAAATTTTTTTCTTGAGTCTGAGCCTCCTAAAAGTTAGATGCATCAATCTTTCATTCATCATCTGCTTCAAGGCGAAGTCTGGAAACACGTTAAAGAAAATTGTAATAAATTCTGAGAAATGACTAATTCTGGAATGAATGTGACAAATTTCATCCTGTGTTTGGCTGAACTCCTCCTGAGTGACTAACTGCTCTGGGAGGAATTTCCAATTGTCTCTCTTGAAAGTCAGCCTATTTGAATTAATTCAGCATCCTCTATTTTGATTAAGTACGTGTCAGCTTATTGTTAGTACGACCAGGAGATATGGGGCTGTTTGTTTTCCTTTTGGAATTATACAAACAAGCTAATTATGACTCATGCACAATACGTGCCCTCAGTCCATGATAGAGAACATGAATGAGAAACCATTAACTGGTCTGTGTGTAAGCTACCAGCGTGGATTAAACCACCAGGGAGTAAACAGTACCTTTTCCTCCTTTAACATCTTAGCAATTCCTCCTTCCCAAGGAGAGAGGTGGTCATTCAAATCTTACTTTACACTGAAATCTGAGAAATAAAAACAGATGAAAGAAAAAGACTAGTCCTCTGCAGTAAGTTTCATGAGCCTAGTCTTATATCTCATCCTCAGTCCCTGAAGTCTTCTTGCAGATACCCTGTTTTCAGCTTATTTGCAATATGATTCTCTCCTGTCCCCAGTACTTAATTTCATGTGACGCATGAACAAATGTGTTTTCATTCTGTCCGGTAACCTTGCAATATGCTAGTGTGGCTCTTTCTAATGGGCCAGAATTTGAGTTCTTCCTGCTACACCCAAGAAGACATATGCTGCGAAGTACAGTATGTAGAATATGTTTGAGACACAAAAGCAGTACGTTTTCACTTCTGGAAAATGTGTTGTTGCTTGGTGCTAATTTCTTTGCTTTTTCTTGCATCTGTTGGACAAGTACTTTGACCATGGCAATCTGTGTAAGGTAACAAATCCACCACAGTATGTCTGAGTATATGGAAGAAAAATAACACAGGAACTCGCAGAAAGAACAACCAGGTGCAGATAGAGCTGCAGTAGAAACACTGGTGACAGATGTTCTTCCTGGGCTGCTGGAGAGTTATGCACCAGGCAGCATCTTCATCATGCTACATGACATCTCCTGCTCCGGTGAGGTGAGACGTTACATGATGACTTTTACAACTGCGTAACAGTGCCAGAGGAGGTGAAGTGCTGCAGCACCTCTGCCTGTAAACACCTTCGCTGCAGCACTGCTGATTGGCAGGGGGATCATAAAGAGAGGGAAAGCTCTTTGGAGAAAATGTGCACCAGAAGATTAGGCCGTTGACTTGTGAAGCTTGGCAGCCACCCTCCTTATAAACACCTTCTCCACCAGGCATTGGATTGTAAATAATGAAGGAACTGAAGGTGATTGGACTAGAATAGAAGATGAGACTATCATTCAGACCTGCAGGAAAAGAGCTCTGCTATAACACATGACATCGTGCAGGTCGAGCTTTACCTGCCCAAAGAGTTAAAGCTTGTTGCACATCTCTGTACCTTCCTTAACAAATAATGTAGAGGCCTTAAAGAAGGGTTAACACACACCTTCCCAGAACTTCAGAACTTACTTCCTTGGTTCCAAGTCTCTCCAGGGTAGAAGGTTAAAGAAGGAGGCCCTGAGCCTTAAGAAACTCTACCTATTATAACTGATGTGGGTTTTTCAGTCCCAACAAAGCTATTACAAAATAAGTACACATAAGTACCCACTACACACTGGGAAGCTAAAAGGTTTGGGGATTATTATTATTTTCTCTTTAATATTTGTACTGTGGCACCTGACTTTCTTCTACTCCATAATAACTCATGAGAGAGAAGAAAACTTAAAGGAAACCACTGGAAGTTTTATAAATAGAAGTTTTCCTGTGTGCAAAACTTTCCCAGTGCATTAGTTATTCTGAATACCTCAAGACGTTTTAGGACCTGAACTTATGAACTGTCCTAAAGCTGCTGCTGAAGTAGAGAATGTGGATTTATTTTTGGTAGGAAAAAAAAAAAAAAAAAAGGAAAAATCTGACTTTGCAGCTGTAAAATTAGCTTTTATGAGCCTTACATGATGTGACCCTCTGTTGTTCTGAGGATATTAATATCAGGTGCAGTAAGGTTTTCAAAGCATGATTATAAATTAATATTTGCAATCAGGGGGCAGGGCTCTGTGCTATAGGCAGTCTCCCCTCTCAGCTCAGAATTCCTCCTGCAGTGTTGAAAAATCTCCTTTGAGCTGAGGATCCTTCAGTTATTTTGCAGGAAGGTGACTGCAGAATGAGTGGTGTCTAAGTAAAATCCAGCAAGATGGAATTGTCAAAAGCCAACAAAATCAAGGAGAGTGCAACATGGCTCTGTTTGCCTGCACTCAGAGCTGGAGCTGAGAACCAAACAAGAAGCTGATGCTTCCACCTCTTCCTATTGCTATTTCAGAACAGGAAACCTTTTATCAGTGCACAGTCATTTGCCAATCAGCCTCCATCGCAAAGACTGTGTTTGGAGTTTTCCTTTTTTATTGAATTTTCACTTAAAGAATTTTCAGTTTTTAAAATTAAAGAGGAAAGAATGCTTCATGCATCTCATAATAATGCATAAGGCATTTTAGGCACTCTTGCACCACTCACCAGTACTGCTTGAAGATCCAGCAGTAGTTTTTAAAAGGAAATATTAGCAGGAGTTAAGAAAATTTGGCAAAACATTTTGTGAATGCCAGAGAAAAACATGGAATATCTCATCACCAGCTTTGGACAATTTTTATTGAATTTCTACTTTTCTTCATGCAACAGCTCTTAGGGTAAAAAGAGCTGCTTGGTCGTTAAAGAAGGAAAAACAACTTTCCTTACTCCAAAACAAAAGCCCCATGATAATCCAAATGTTGCCATTTCACCGCACTGTTAAAAAGGTCACAATTTTGGCTGAAAGCCACTTTGCAAAGTGATCTGCTTTGTCACTTGAATAGGCTGGCTTGGATCATGAAAAATCCTAAGCTGGGGCAGCAGAGAGAAAAAGAAAGTGTTACAGCCTGGGAAAGGAACAGACATTTAATAACACTCATTGCTTGTTTGTACAGCATTAAGGCAAAAAAAAGAGAAAATAAAGAGAAAATAAAGCCTCTTCCAGGATCCCCATATTAGTTTGGAAGGCAGCTCCGTGACACTAGTTGCATTTTCTCTTGTGCTTGTCCTGACCAGCATGAACTGTGTGGTGAGGACATTGGCCCCAGCTGCCAAGAACAACAAAACGGATGTGCAACACCATACTAAAATTTACACCGGGTTGACAGACACATTCAAACTCAGATGGCTGCTCCTCAGGGGCTTGATCTGAACATTGTCCATGCAGTTAAGTTGTTCTCACTGTTGTACGGGGAGAAAAAAAAATTGAAAAAAAAAAAAAAACTTTGGCAGGGAGAGGAGATGACATGAACGTGGAGCAAGAAATGTGTGTGCATATGTGGTGTGGAACCAGGGGGCAAAAATAGTTGTGCCCACGTTGTGCTTGGGGAAGGCATTATTTCTATGTGCTAGCTGGAAAAACTGTTGGGGCTGATGGTGATGGTTTGCAGAGTCCAGGTGGTGACCAAGCTGGGTGGCCTCAGGCCTGCCAGGGAAGCCACGTAGAGCTCGGCTCACCTCCACTTTTGAGGTATGATTATTAAAAGCGGGCCAGAGGACTGACCCAGATTTCCACCAGGCAGGAGCCAAATACCAGATGTGTGCCCAGACCTAAGAACAGATGAGGAGGACACAGTGTCATCCATACAGCTTCTTCATACCTGAAGACTAAGTAGGGAAATGACAAAAAAGCAAATTATGATTGGTCTGAGAGAATTGCTGAGAAAAATCAGGTGTGGGAGGAAGGAGAAAAGTTTCTGTCACTGTGGACACACCAGACCCCTGGTGGGTTGGTTCAGTGAACACCAGTTTCTCTTGAGCTACCAGCATTCATTGGCTTGAGTAAGGAAATTTGTGTTTGAAAGTTAGCTCTGAAGTACCAGGGCTGGGGGGACTGTTTGGGGAACATACTGGGACTGGGGACAGTGTGGTACATCCAGCTGGGAGTTCTCAGACAGGGACAAGGAGAAAAGGATAGACCTACACATAGGAGAAGAGAGAATGAATATAACGAGCTTGGGGTTGCAGGTGGGAGATTGAATTATGGTAGTGGGATTTGAAGGCATAAATCTTTCTGGTGTCAACTAGCCAACTACTTTTTAAAGGGCGTTCCATTTCTCTTGGACAGATACGTTCACAACCTTTCTTTTCTTACCGATCTCCATCTGTTTTGTATTGAGAGCAGACCTTGAAAGTTGTTTTTTTCTCCAGGTGAAAAGAAACTTCTCCTAGATTTTACCTGTGTGTCTTTCTTCAGAGAAAATTCATATTTTTTATTTTAATTCCTCCTCTGAAACATACTAAGCTTCTCCTCCTGCTCTCTAGGCAGTTGCCCCTTGGGATAGGAAAAGGAAATTAAACAGCTAATGGTTATGCTTTAATTAGGCTTTATTGGACTTAACACAGCTTATGCTCTGCATATGTGCAGCAGAGAGTTAGATACTTAGAAAATCCTGTCTTTGCTATTATGAGTTTATGAGAAAGGAAGCCCAAGGAAGATCAATACATCCTCTGTGTAGATTACAAATGGTTCATGACGTATGTCCACAGGAGCTGTTTTTAGTGAGGGTAGTCTAGTTATTATGGATTTGACATAAACTTGGCCTGGTGCCCTGAGGGAATGCAATGTAGGCATAATTTGGTCTTCCTGTAATTGTCTATTTAACTTGGCAATCCAGAGTAATTTTTTCCTGTGAAATGAGACCGAGACGTCACTAAAGCGGCGGTCAGATTAATTAATGAGACATAATAATGCTCCTAATAAAAGCTCATGAGCTGAGTCCTCTTCCCTCCCCTTTCCTCTCCTCCCCTGCTGTCCTCCCCCTGCTGAGAATGCAGCTTCCCAGGAATCCATGAGTCACACTTCGTAAAGGAGTTTCTTCTTTAGTTGACGCAAACAATGCAGCAGAGAAAAATAATAAGTGCAGAACCATCTGTTTGATGAAGTCCTTGACATTTTATTTCATTTCCCCCTATTGCATATTAAAGGAAGTAAATAGAAAAACATTTGCTAATTATACCACTGTTTACTGATTGCTGGGCGGCTTTTATTGTATTTATCAGAAATGCTAGCCTGTCCTGCAGTCCTGGCTTCATCATCCTCCTGCTTTCTGCTTTGTGTGAGAAGAACATGACAGCAACCTTGCAACCTCTGTAAGACTTCTGAGCTCTTCATCTCCAGGCAGCTCACACAGGGGTGGAAGTGTGTCCCTTCTGTGCATGTGAGAAAGCTGGGAGAGGTGATGGGACCCCACGGACTTGGGGGTAACGCACTGAGCTTATGGCAGATCCAGAAGCAAGAGCTCAGGCTGGAGCCCTGGCCCTGAGGTTGGAAGCTGGAGGAGAAAGGTTGTCTCTTCCTTTTGTGGGACCAGAAGTTTGTGCAGCGTTTTGGCTCTTCACTTGGACTCAGTAAAACCTGGCAGGGAGGTCAAATGGCAGTGTTTCAGGCTGACTTTGATAGCCTGACTAGCAGCTGCCATTTGTCCTTTTGAAAGAAATCTCCTGGACTGGCCACTCTCATTCCCTCCTTTCCAACATCTTGGACAGTGAGCTTGTTTCCCTGTCTAGTTCCCTTTGTAGGTATAGTTTTATGGCTCAAAAGCAGTCCTTGGACGGTACGAGGGATGAACAGTAAAATACAGTCTTACCCCTCCCTCTGTCTGGGATTTGGATTTGGCTAATGGTCAGGGCTAGGCAGTGCTATTTGAAAACAAGTTGGTGGCCTAGGGCCAGTTATATTAGGCAGCTATTTCCTTTTCAAAATCTGAGCTATTGGCACTCATTAAAATCCACAGCAATGAATCAAATGGCTGTGAACTGAAGTAGTTTTTCTCCCACCACACCATGTAAGGCCAGCGCTAGAGCAACTTGGCCTAGGCCATTACTAGGAAGGGAAAGATTTGCAACGCCGAGGAGGACATGGTGACCTTATCTAGGAATGAGAACACTAGGAAATACAGAAACACCAGCTTGTCTTTGGATGAGAATTCAGTGCTGATGAAAGAATCTATTTCTGGTTATTTCCTTGGGTACAAAAGACTTAATGAATTTTCCAGCCCACCATTTGGACAGATTTAAGGGATTTTATTACTTATACTTCCATGAAGATTCTATCAGTAGTTCTAGTTGTCCTGATGGGCTGGATGTTTTGAATCTCCTCTCCAACATCAGTTCCCTCAGACAGGTTTATGTTCCCAGTGCAGTAAAACTCTCAGTTGAGAACACAAATAGTGGAAGATATATTTCTCCATGTCTCCAACCCATGGTAACACATATGCAAACTTGGCTCCAGGGGGTGGATATTGCACACTGGTTTGTTCTCTTTAAAGTTCTCATGAAAGGAGTTATTTTAAAACAAGAGGAAAATGACTTTTTGATTGTGAAGGAGACGCCCAAAGTTCACACCGCTGCTTGAAGCACCCAGCACATCGAAAGTGTTCAGTACAGCAGGCCCCAAATGGCAAGTCGTCTACCAGACACTGGGTTAACAAATCTGGGAAAGTTCAAAACTGACATGCTGGCAGGAATCCATTTATTACATTTGCTATTGACTACGCACAATAATGTAGCTTATAAGGATAACTTCATAAAGCAGTTGTTATCTTCTGACAAGCAGAATTGTGCAGTACAGAGAAGCCTACTATTGTTTCCCATTTCATTGTGTTTAGAGGAATCCGAGGGTTTGTAGTGATGGTCTTAACTGGTGTATACAAGTGCATGAATGTTTCTTTCTTTGTGATATCACTCATTCTGTCTGGCGGTCTTTTGTGGCTTTCCATCTGTAAATCCTTTCTGAAATATGATTATGCATAACAGAGAAGCAATAGTTAGCTTCTAGTTTGTTATGGTTACTTTGGAATGTTTGGGGGGGTAGAATTTTTTTTTTTAACGCTAATATTTTATTGATTTAGGTGAAATCTTCATGGGAAGGAAAACATATCTGCTTCTTGGTGTTATATATGTCCAGTATCTCCACAATGTTTTCTACTTGTTTCCTGCAGTGGTTTAGAACTGAAATGGAGGATATATTATGTAATAACTCCATCCTATACTTCTTATTTTAAGAATCTTGAACCAAAAGAGGTAAATCTTGAGTATTAAAAGGACTTCCAGTTTCCATCTTATGAAACTATCGGTTAGAGCTGTGTCAGTGTATCACAGTAGGAGATGGTCAGGCAGTAGGTTGTTAAACAGCTTTTTTCACAAACGCATTAATAATGAAGCTGTGGGAAGTTTCCACTGGGTTTGCAGAAAAGGGAATGGTTTCCAGTCACTAAAATGTCACAAGTTTGTTTCATCTTATTTTGACTCAAACCACTTCTCACTTCATAAAAATGGCTGTGTAATGGGGGGGGGGAGGGGGGTGTGGAGTGGGTTGTAATGTGTTTGTGTGCCTCAGAAACTCTTTAGAAGTTGGCCATGCAATTTTTTCCTTGCGTGCTTCCTCTTGCCAAGGGCACCTGTAGTCACCAACAGATCTGGCAGAGCGCATCCGTATGGTGTTGTCAGTCACAGACTATCACAGCAGCTACTCATAGGATACTGTTGCTCTCCAAACGCCTCTCCAGTTTCTCTCAGCACCCATGGGCAGTAAGGAGCAGAGACAGGTGCTGCCATGGAGCACCACGGTCTTGCCATCTCCTCCAGAGCCACTTGGCTGCCTCAGTGGGAAGATAGTGTTTGCTGCTAAAACTCAATGTAAGCACTGTGAGGAGAATCTGTGCAGTGAAATACAGGTCATTTTGTTTCCTTTCACAGCAAAGAGTAAGGCTTTAACCTTTGGTAGGCTACTGGCCACTGCTTCAGTGCTATCTGAAGCACAAGCACTGAAAAGAAAGGCCTGAAGGGGAACATCACTGGGGCGATGTGGAGCCTTGGCAGAATTACAGCCAGTTAGGCCTATGGTCTGTATGGCCCGACAGAAGATAATTGCATGGCTTTCCAAGCCCTCCTGTGCCTTTAGGATGCTTTCTGTCACCTTCAGCAGGCCAAGTGCTTTTAGAAGCACTCAGTAAGGTCTTTTGCTGATGACAATGACCACAGACATAGTCTGGTTAAAATTTGTAGGCAGAAAACTAGCTCCTCAGATGCATCCTGCATCACCACACCACCATCTTCAGAAGGGTTTAAACTCCTTTTTGCCCTCAGTCAGATCCTTCCCCTGTGTTGTGTAGTGTGATGGGGCTGTTTCTGGGAGTTCTCTGACTTAGAGCCAAGGCTCAAAGACACTCAAGAGGCCATGAACCCTGCACCACTGCAAAAACATGTCGTGCCCAAAGACTTATTTAAAATTTAAATCTCTCTTTTAACTTCAGATCCTAACAACATTGTCATCTTAGAGATGGATTGGTGTGGAACTCGAAGCCCAAAGATAGCTCTTGAGAGCTGCCATTTAGGCCTATCGATACAGAATATGTGCAGCCAAACCCAGGTTTGGTTGCAGCTGTGCTTATGAACTAGTACCACTGCTTAAACTGTGGGGATCCCTAGCATGTTAATGATCCAGTTTTGTTTCTTTAAGTCTCAAGACCTTTTCACATGTATAGAATACCTGGGGACAAGACACAGACCTTGTTCCCACATGTTCAAATCTATGCAAAAAGGTGAATTAAATGTTCACCATGACCAGAAAGAGTGGTCCCCTGCCCTCATCTTCAGAGCAATGTTCTCCTGTGTAGATGTCCAGGGCTGATCAGATTGTAGGTGCACTCTGTGTAACTTGTGCTAGCAAGGGTGGGCAGGTGACAGCACATCTCGTTGTCAACTGCCCCTTATTATTTTACTTAAGAGTTCAGTTAGAGGCAAGTTTTTTGTAGAAAGAAGCAGAAGGAGGTGCAGCACCTGGGCCGTAGGACAAGGCAGGGTCGGAGGGCCTGTGAGAGAAGTAAAGAAAAAATGCTGACAGCTTACCAGCTAGTTGATAAGTAGTGCTGGCATGCCTTCAGAGGAAGTTGGCCTCCAAGCCCATGCCCAGCGGAGGAGAGGCATGGTTGCGGCCAACAGCAGGAAGGGAAGGAAGGAAGGGGGCTTTACTCAGCCACTGCGCTCCATAGGCGCTCTGCAGACCAGCTGTATCCCACCCGCTGATGGACAAGGGCTGTATCACTCCTTCAAAAAATGCTTGGCTTGCTTGGGCTTGACTTCGATGCATTGGTGTAGTTCCTGGTTTTGACATTCCCCTGTTTGCGAGCTAACATAAGCAAATATGTTCTTTTGATCTTCCATGCAGCTTTGTGATACTATACATGCAGCTCCATGCTTTCTTTCACAGATGTCAGGTTCAGCTGCCACATGGGACCTCCGAGAGAAACTGTTTTGTGTGTTTTTAAAGGAAAATTACCCAATTATTTTGATGGAGTTAATGTGGAGATGGTGACCTTTACATTCAAAGCTGTTATGCTACAAATGTTCCAAATACATTATGTGCTCTGCTAACACTGTTGACAGGTTCTGCATGATTAATAGTGTTTATAAAGCGTGTACAAGACGTTGGGAAGCCTAGGATAGAAGAACTGGTATGGGATTTATTTTGCACTAAACATGATAAATATATGGTTGGACTTAGAGTATTTCTTCTCTTTCTAGAAATGACTTAATGATGGAAGAGAAAATCACTGATTCATTAAATGAGCTGTTTAATTTCTCCTGTAAGAAAAACAAAAGCAAAGCACATTGATAATTGTTGGTCCAATATGTGCATTTAGATTGATCGTTTTTAAAAGAAGACTAATGTTTTTAATACATGTTTTTTACTTCAAAACTGGCCTGGTTCCTGATTCTCTGGAAGGCTGTAGGAACTATTCTGTCAACTGCATGGGGCTGTGGTATTGCCAGGGGCCACACACAGCTAAGAAGAAACTTCAGGGTGAAGCCTGACATAGGTAACAGAGGCAAATGTTTTAATAGGGAAAAAGGTATCAAGTTTCACATTTGTGCTATGGTGAGTACGATGTGAAGGGTGTTATTCAACAAAATAAATAGCCAAATACAAGTTGTTATTGTCTACTTGAGAGATCATAGAATGGCTTGGGTTGGAAAAGACCATAAAGTTCATCTAGTTCCAACCCTCCTGCCATGGACAGGGATGCCACCCACTAGATTAGATTGGCCAAGGCCCCATCCAACCTGGCCTTGAACACCTTCAGGGATGAGACAGCCACAACCAGGATGCAGTTGGCCTTGTGGGCTGCAAATGTGTGCTGCTGGTTCATGTCAAGCTTTGCATCCACCAGAACTCCCAAGATGTCTCAGAAAGGCTATTTCTCACCTTAATTTTACAACAAAATGCCATGGCTTGCTCTTGAACTATTGTCCTCTCTCACAGTGTCTGGGTATAGGACCCTGTTCCTCCCCACCTGGTGCCTTGCCAGAGCTTCCCCCCTCCCACACGTGCCATGTTGGACTAAATGTTGGACATGTTGGACATGTTGCACTAAACCTTGGGCCTGCAACAGGGCTCCAGCTCAAAATCCTGTGTAACTGAGAGCTCCAGGGGAGCCTTTCCCCATTTCCAGCAGTGTTAGGTAAGCAGAGGAAATCTTTCTCACCGAGATCTGAGCAGGTGGGGAGAGGGGCTCTGAGTGCCCATGTGGGCTCCCACTGAGCTCCACCTGGAGGTGTTCTGTATGCGGGGATGGAAGGACTGATGTGTTGGCTGGACTCTAGATTGTGCTAATGTGATGTTTGCAGCCACAGATTTTTGAGCCAAGTAAGCAGGACTATTTCTAAATCACCTTGTGGCTAACACTGCCCCAGCATCTACTCACTTAATTGAATACAATGATTTCTTACTCACATGATAAAAGTGTGAGTCACAGTAATGCTCCTTTATACCACTCTGGCAAGGCAAAAGCGCTTCTAAACACATGCAAATTATGTTTACACTTATTGTGTAGATTCTTACAGCTATCTGAGTAGAATGAAGAGGCCTTTATGTAAATGAGTAGGGTAAAAGCGTTGATCTTGTGCCTTTCATACTACCACACACATCAGAGATAATAATAATCCACAAACATTCTATGCTCCAGCTTTCCACTGAGCCAGAACTTGCAAGAAGTACTCAATACCTTTATCGTTAGCTCTGCCTTCACTGCCATACTGATTTTAGAAGGCTCAGGGGAAAAACAAAAGCATCTATAAAGGCATTGTAATTTTTAACATAAGCTTGGGCTTTGATTGTAAAATGTATCTCATTTGGTCATCTTGGTTTTTAACTTCATGCCATTCCCTAAATTCATCACTTGCTGCAGCTGTTCAGCACTTAGCACCTGTGCATTTACCCCTGAGAGACTCCAGACTGAACCAGAAGATTTTATAGGCGCTGAGGCTAATGGCTAAACTTTCAAGATTTGTTTTTCAAATAAATGCCCTTTCTTTCCACATTATACTTTCAGCAAGCCAGAATGGTTAGAGGTTGCTTATGAGAAACCCACCATAAGGCCCTTTAACATGGGGATCTAAAGAGAAACAGATTGAATTCCCTTTACAGAGTGAGAGTTTTTAAAGAACAAACATTTAATGAGTATCTCATTTCTGCATTAAATACTGAGAAGCACAGGTTTTGACTGATGTTAATGACGAAAAGTGAAGGAAGGGTCCTCTGTATTTCACACTATACTATGAAAAAAATGGAAATAGAATTTGTCTCCATTATTCCTTTTTTTTTTTTTTTTTTGTTGTGTGTGTATTTGAATTTTATGTTTTTCCTGTGTGCGTGCATTATTTTATAAACCTTCCTATCCTTGCCAGTCTGGGACTGTTATCCATTCCCTTTAGTCACATACATAAATATTCTTGATATTCACATGCTTGAGTGAATATACCACAGGAGAAGGAGAGAGCGAAGAAAACATGGTGGAGGTTTTGCTGGGTCTCTGCAAGTGAGCACGGGGAGCCTAAGTCTCACAGCTGAAAGGCTGAAGTTTGGCACTGTGGGACCTGCTAGGACTTGAGGCTTTGTAGCATTCAGCACCTGCCAACATCAAGGCAATCCCTCATTTATTTGGAAAGGGAATCTAAATAAGAATTGAGGAGCCCAAACATGTTACAGATGGACTTCCACAGGAGCAAGTGTATGGAGTAGCTAACCAAAATCCTCCTTATGGGAAAAATCACACATCAGGAATAAACAAAATCAGAGCTAATAACTCCTCAGGCTTCTTGATAGTATGCAGGTATGGTTTAGTACCCATCCAATTTCTAACAGGCATGCATTATCCATACTCTAAGCATTGGCAATAATTTATCACCAATTAAGTGACATTTGTATTCAGTTTCCTCAGACTGTTCAAATCTGTCATATATCAGTAACACCATTCAGTGAGTTTCCTGGTCTTACCTAAAATCTTACATAAAATAAAAATTAAATGCCTAAATCTAGCTCTGTTACCTTTTAAATGTTACTACATGCAGCTGAAATAAATGGTAATTTCTCCATAATGAAAAGATTTTATCTACTAGGTTTTATTATTTACAGCCTTTCTCCCTTGTGGTTTCTGCAACAACTTCATATTTCACCTGTATATATGCTTTGCTGCAGAGAACAGCACTTAAGAAATACTGGGGGTATTTATGGTTTATCTTATTAGCTCCTTCTTGTATTTGAGCCAGAACAATAAACAGTACTAACTTCTCTTTTATTGTTAATTGTTATTCAGAGATTGTTAGATGACTTCATTATGTTGTATGAATTCATCATGAATCACTGCAACTGAAGGGAGCAAGAGGGAAGAGGAAACTATTATTAGGCAATATATTATTGAATGAACTGTAAAGATTTCCAAGATCTCTTTAGAGAATATTCCACATGAACAGTACTTTCCTTTCAAAGAATTATGATATACTTTTTTTTTTTGTGTGTGTTCGTGCTGTAAACCGTTGTTAGAATTCTCCTTGGAAAATATTTTAAGTCCTTATTCTTGGTATAGCTGCAAATCTGCTCTCTCAGGTTTCCTTCAAGGAGAAAAGCAGTTCTGCCTGTCCTGATGTGACAATAAGATGAGATGCTGATCCAAATTCACCCCATTTCAAATTTCTGGACGCATTTGTGCAATACAATTATATTTGAGTTTCCCTCTCACCTTTCAGAATTTCTGCCATCCTCCAACAGAAATCCCTTAAATATCTTTCTTTCAGAAAACCATATACATTTTGGCTTTTTCTATGAACAGAAAGTGCCTAGCATACCTTCCGAAAGTAAGCACAGGTTAGGGACATATGTGTAAGATTAGATAACGCGATCTATTACCCACCCCTGCCCCAAGGAATTAATTGAAGAATGTTCAATAACAAGTGCATTAGTCCTCATTATACCCATCTCAATCTCAGCAGCAATGATTGCTTCTTTTCTTGAGCTTTTGTGTTTTCCTAATTGATGTACACATTGAAAGGCCTTGCAATTAAATTGGATCCTTTGTGGGATGGTTAATTTACTGATCTTGTGGATTCTGTATTCAGAATCCTGCAATGGATTATTCTCAACTGCTGCCCAGATGGGAGCTCATCTGGAAATATTTTAAAGCCTTCCTCTAGGTTGGACTATTCACTCTTCTGTAAGAAGATTTCTGTTGAAGCAAGAAAAAAACATTTCTGGTGCAGTGCAAGAAAAAAAAAATCAGTGGCTTGAGTGGCAGCTGAGTTTTTATGGGACATAACGGCCTGTTGGGAAGATGCCTTAGATCTTCATTCAGGTGAATGTATCTTCTTGCATACTGGGACAAGTTGCAGTCTGAGTAGATCAGGTCAAAGAAGACACAAAAGATTTTGCAAGTCTGTTTTTCTGCTAAGATCAGTACAAATGAGGTTTGATGCTTGTGAAGCCAACTGGATGTACATCAGTGCAGAACTGGTGCAAATGGGAGTTTGGCGGAAATGTTTTCTCCCAAGGCATCCCTGTTCCCACTGGAATTAGCCGATACTTTCAGAGAGAGAAATCTGCTGTCACTGTGCATGGAGAAAGAAAGCAAAAGACAGCTGTCAAAAGCTGTGAAATCCTACCCCACACTTCCCCATACCCTGCTTCTTAGAGATCTGTTAAAGACACTATTTTGGAAGAAGCAACAAACATTCACTTTTTCTTTCTTTTTCTTTTTCTTTTTCTTTTTCTTTTTTTCTTTTTCTTTTTCTTTTTCTTTTTCTTTTTCTTTTTCTTTTTCTTTTTCTTTTTCTTTTTCTTTTTCTTTTTCTTTTTCTTTTTCTTTTTCTTTTTCTTCTTCTTTTTCTTCTTCTTTTTCTTCTTCTTCTTTTTCTTTTTCTTTTTCTTTTTCTTTTTCTTCTTCTTCTTTTTCTTCTTCTTCTTTTTCTTCTTCTTTTTCTTCTTCTTTTTCTTCTTCTTTTTCTTTTTCTTTTTCTTTTTCTTCTTCTTCTTCTTTTTTCTTCTGTGACAACAAACCTTTCCAGGGCAAGACCTGGATCCTCTTTGACCTCTCCCATCTCCAGCTTCCAGATTTCAGTGGTGTTTTGAATTTTAGGTCTGAAGGATTTTATTGTTTGGAATCTACTATTCAAGGCAGACCTAACATTTGTTTTCAGGTTCAGTCAGTGGCAATGAAAGTTTAAATCATCATTTTGGGCTTCTGGCTATTCTCCCTCATCTCCCCTCTTCATTTTACAAAGATCCTAGATCTCCTGTGTCTGCCAGTGACTGCTCTGAATATTCCTCTCTCTCTGTTGGCTCAGACTTTTAAGGCTATATTCTAAGTATAAGTACCCAAGGGCCTTATAGAAGGCAATAATTCAACGTCGGACTTCCTTGGATCAGAACACTGTCTTTAGCAAAGGATTCATATGTGACACATGAAGAATACACCATGACTTGTGGTGAGAGATATTTCTCTTATGGGAAGACTTGGTGACTTATGATTACATGTGGGTTAATTGCATAGTACAAGCTCTCAGCCCACACCTGCAATGCTGCTGTGTTGTCAGCAACCTCAGCATTGCAGCGTGATATTAAACAGTATCTGTGCATTACTGCCAGGCTGCCAGCTGCATTCATCTGTCTGTCTGCCTTGATGCTGCCAATGCTCTGCCCCTTCCTCTCCAAAACAATACTAGGAACAGTCTGGACCAACCCGGGCATCAAAGCAGCTGCTCTGGACCCTGTAACACCACACTGAACACAGGCAGTTATATGAAGGACATGTTTATCCTACAGAAGTGTTGGCATCTTGTTCCTCTTGGTCACTAATACAGGTTTGTGCCTTGAAAACTTTAACCTGCCCCACAGGCTGAAAAAATAGAAGCTGTTCTTTGCTGGGATTTAAGTTTGATAGAAATTTCTGATGGAATGAAAATTGCTTGTCGTGCTGTCCATGTTTGTGTTTATGTGGTTTTACCTTGTAGGGCAGTGTGTCTCATCTTCTCTTGGTGTCAGTGTTTGCTAGGATGTAGACTAGCACCGTT
The DNA here is from genome assembly GCF_013377495.2 of Cygnus atratus. Lineage (NCBI taxonomy): Eukaryota > Metazoa > Chordata > Aves > Anseriformes > Anatidae > Cygnus > Cygnus atratus. Next base: position 98,678,994 of record NC_066364.1, read on the forward strand.
CTCTCTTTACATTTACGTCAAATTAATTCTAAGGCCTTTAACAGTAAGAAAAGCTGAGGAAAGGGTGTGTCAATCTCTGTGAAATGACTGCTGCCTCTGTTTTGCGGTCTTTGCAATCTAGCATAGGGAAGCTAATTGTTGCTTTAAAAAAAAAAAAACAACAAAAAAAAAACCAACTCATATTCAGATGGGTGAGCAACACCCACACAAAGCTGAGGTAACTCCAATATTGCTATGGCATGCAAACTCACATACACCTCTCAGCAACTTGCATGAAGCAGGATTTTGTAGACACAATATCTTTTCATTGTTGTTTTTATAGAATAGATAGATTAATGGATTTTAAGACTGCAATAAACCCTTGTGATTATCTAGTCTGACCTATTTTATTACAAGAGCCATAGATTTTATCCAGTGATTCTGGCCTTCAGCCCAACAAACTGTTTTCAGACTAGGGCATGTCTCTTTGGAAATACATTTGCTCTTCAGTTAGAGACCCCAGCAAACAAAGAATTCACTACAGCCCCATAGTAACCTGTTTTAAGTGACATATTCACGCTGTTAAATGCTTACAGCTTATCTCCAGTTGAAACATTTGCTGACTCCCAAATTCCATCCACTGGATCTCCAGCTTTCATCTACTGAAAGAAAGACTCTAGTTTTAGCTCTGTTTTCTTCGCAGAGGCACCTGAGGGTAAGACAGTAAGTTCTCTCTTAGTTTTTCTTTCCTGTGTCCCTTATACTGATTTCTTTCCTGTGTACCTACAGAATCCCTTCTCGTTGTTCTTTGCATACTTTGCCGAGTTCATTTCCATCTGTGCCTTGGCTTTCCTGATCCCATCCCAGCATCTCCGGACAGCATCCCTGTACTCTTCCCAGGCCACATGTCCCTGCTTCCCCTGCCTGTGCGTTTCCTTCTTACACTTCATTTTGACCAGCAGATCCTTGCTCAGCCACACTGTTTTCCTGCCTTCCTGCTTTGGGCCTGCCTGCCTTCAGGCGCTAGGGGGACTTCCAGATTCTGGAGTTCCCTGCAACTGAGGCTCTGGGCAGCTCTTTCAGTCCTTGGGAGGTCTGTTTGGGTGTGGGCATCAGCCTGGGGAGGTTGTGGCCCCTCTGTCTGGCTGAAACAGCTTCAGCCAGACGTTGTGGAGGGTGGACACCATTTTTGTCTCAGTAGAGTAGAAATGTCCTCAGCTTCTCTGTGGGGAGCAGGAATAAAGGGCTATAGGACCTCCATATCCCAGGAGTTGACTAGTGGGTTGGCAGCTTTTGGAGATATCACTGTGAGAGGCACAAGGTCACAGGAGGAGGAAGACCATGTGGTGAGAAGGTGAAGGTTTTCCCCTCCCAGCTAAGCTGCTAGGTGTTTTTGGTGCACTATCAAGCAGGTCTCTCCCCAGAAGCAGCCACATTTTGCTGGTGAAGTGATTTGGGAAGAGTGCCTTTACAGTGCTTTGTCAATCCTTGAGACAAAAAGCAGCACATATGAGTAAAACAAGCATGAATGCTTGCTTTCTACACAAGCTGTCAGTGAGCTACAGTATGCATAAAGGCAGGCTTAAGATTTCTCTTGCTGTTTCACTTGCTTTGACATTAAGCACAGATAGCCTCTGCTTTGAGGACTGATAGAGAGCTGTTAGCTGATCTGGCATTTTCAATTCCCTCTGAGCGCCAAGAACCCTGTCCCAAGTTGCTTAAGATAACCAGATGTTTAAGTGCCCTAGACACTTGTATAAGTGGTGATGCAGTCTGCCCTGAGCTGCGTCATGTTCTGGGTGTCCTTTATTCTGCTTTGGCTCATATCCCCAGAGATTTCCCACTAACTTCAGAAAAAGATCCATTTCATTGCTATTTTGAAATTTAAGTTTTATTCCTTAGCCCGATAAACGGTGGGCTGATTAATTAATTTGACTGATTGTAATTTATTTTCCAGCCAGACCTTCCTAGCTCTTTTCTACGTGACTCAACAGGACGTTCTTCTTGATAAAATGTTTTGGGCAAAACTAAGCAAGAAGAGTGAAAGAGGAAGGGAGGGAGGGAGAGAGGGAGAGAGAGAAGGTACTTGCAAAGTGCTAGAAGATTTGGAGGCATTCCTCTGCAGGAAAACCAACAAAGGACAGTACCAGGAAACCAAGTATTAATTTCCCACCCCACCATTAGCCTGACACCTGTTAGCCCTGACCATTACCCAGAGCTGAGGGGGAAAAGGCTAATCTCTACCACATTTATATCAACAAACTGGAACAAAAAAGCTGCCTAATTATCCCATTGAACCTGTGTCAGCTTTAAGGCCGGCTCAGTTTCCCAGGCTGGCTGTGTGCCAGCCCCAGCAAGCTGGGGTTCATAAGCTGCATGCTAATGACAACGTCCTTTCATTCCAGCAGCGGCATAATTGCCAAAAGCAGTTTACAGACATTATTTTTATGGTCATATTTCAGATGACAGAGTCAAAGGTCAGCCCAGGGTTTATGTGGCAGTGCATTGGAAATAGGTTTGTTTAGCAGAGTGATTGCATCTCAGCGATAACAGTGAGGCACCTAAAATAGCTGCCTGTTTTTCCCGGGCTGTCAGGTGAAGATAGCTGAGGAAGGAAGCAAAAATTACGAAGATGGACTGAATATGGCTAAATATTTAGTGGTTCTGTTACGCCTATTTTTCTGCTGCTGCTGCGTTGCTCAGTAGTCAACTGGACTTGGTGATATAATATCCAAAGCCGTGGGATTCATTCACTCACCATAAGGAAGACTTGAAGTCCAGGTCTCACAGTTAACATAAGATGCGGAGTTAAGTCCCTAGATTTTCATCCAAAGATTAATTTCCCCCAGGCATTTAAGCTGAATGGTAGGAAAGGGCTGGTTGTTGCGGTGCTTTAGCTTGATTCACTGCAGGAGCTTGACATTTGGATTTAACTTTGCCTGTATCCAAAACTTACAGATATTTTGGCTTCTTAGAACCCACTTGGTCTATGCTTACACCTGGATTCAGTGGCAGAGATCAGGTTTGGACCAGGGCTTTCCCACAATGGCACTGACCATTCAGGTCAATTGTCTTGGTTCAAGCCAAAGTTAACTTGGTCTCCTCTGAACATCCTTGCACTGGCAATAAATAACACTTACAAACTGCAATTAAAAAAAAAAAAAAGGCCCAGCTCTTTTTGTCAATTCTAAAAAAAAAAAAAAAAGGAAGAAGTTCAGGCCTTTACCTTTTTGTCTGGTGAGAAAATCTGGCAGTTAAGGAAACTGCCAAGTCAACTCAGTTTGTCTCTGAATGCTTTTGGAGCAGTGCATGAGGTCTGAATTAAGGGCATGCTTGGATTTCTGGCCATTTGTGCCAGGATTTCCTCGACAAGTGGTGTTTTGTGTGAGCAGGAAACCCAAAAACACCATCCCCCATGCTGAAGGGAATGTCGTGCCCGTGGCGCTCCTGGACCACACGCGGCAGCCCTGGATCACTGTCAGAGAACAGGGAGAACCAATGCGTTTGCACAATCCTAAAGCCTACAGCTTTAGTACAGGTGTGTGTGCATGTGTGCATACAATAATTTAAATGCTTATGTTAATACACCAGCCTGAATGAGTATTACAGGCCTGGGTTTTGCCATAATATTCCTTGGCTGCGGAGGCTGACTACTGAGATGTACATTTGTATGTAAAACACTAAGAGCACAATTAACAGTGACACACAGAGAAAATCACTGTCAGTTGACATTAGTTTGATGGTTAATGTGAAATTTGGTCCTTCTTTTTTCTTTTTTCTTTTTTTTTTTTTCCTTTTTCTTAAACTCGCTTCCTCCCCATCCGCTCTGGAGCTGTGTCATCTTTGCCTGTGGGAGAAAGATAGTAAGATCTACAAATGTTTCTGCTTCTGTGGTTTCTATGGCTGTCAGCCTGGCACCAGTTCACAATTCCCAGAGAACATGACACTGCCACTGTTTGGGTGGTGATATAAAAGGAGAGGAAGTGAATACAGAGAGAAAGAACTAAGCTGCGTGTACCAATATAACAGTATGAGAAGAAAAGAGGCATCCCTTTCCTTGAAGCTGATCTTTCTGTCCTTTACTGTGGTGATTTCCTCATGGACCAAATGATCACTATCACTCATGTGGAAACTTCAGAAAGAAATTCGTGCAAAATAGTTTGTATTTCATATGTGTTTCTCTATGAAGGCAGATTCAGATAGCTCTATATCTGGCTGAAATTGGGATCCTATAGTCACTTGTTTCTGTCTCAAATATCAAATCCTTGTGCTGCAGAAAGCACTGAAGATGATTTCCTATTCTAAGGAAAGCACAAGCAAAATGAAAATTGGTTGCAGGCATAGATCATGTATTCAAGCACAAGTATGTGATGTGAAGGATAAGGGAAAGGCACAGAAAATGTATTACTAAAATACTCCCAGCTTCACTGTGTGTATTAAAAAAGCAAACAAAAACATCTCTCTTTAAACTACGGTTGAATTAGTTTACAACAGTAAAACTACAGGAGCTTGGTGCATTATATAATAATAAAAAACGCCAGTTTATTAAGTCAAATAGTAAAACTGGTGTTAGTCTCAGCTCTAATACAGTAATGTGGCAAACCATGCTGACTGTGGCTTTATAGTTTCTTTAGCATCTGCAGTTAGTTATGGCAGTTTTACTATCTACATTTCAATATACTCTTCTGATTAAAACTACTCATAGTTGTGGGTTTATGTTTTTTTTATTAGATTTTCTGTCTACATATGTTTGATTTACCAAGGCATTGTGAAATAGAGAGAGTTGCTTTGAAAGTTCCCTTGATGTCTTGAGCTGTTTGTGAAATAGAAAACTGGGAATAGGACAACCTGAGGAAGTGGAAATCCTCTTGAACCTACGCTGTCACCTATCGAATTGTGGGGACAATTTAGCCATGGTAGATGCAATGCCTGTGGTAGAAACCAGTTTTCCTCAGAGGCAGCTGGTTCTGGACACAGAGAGACAAAGAAGCTAGACTAGCCTTGGCCTCGGCTGGGGCCAGCTGGCTAATTATTGTATTTTGGTGTCACAACTCTCATAGTCCTACAAGTGTTGTAAGAAGATATGGAGCAATTCAACTGGGATTAATGACTAGAAACCTCTGCTGACTTCTCTGTCAGAACAGTTGACTTATGTTTGAGCTAAACATGGTATTCTGGCTCAAAAAATGAAGTCAGGGGTTATCTGGGGAGGTAAGGAGCCAAAACTATCTCGATGTTTTGGATCCTCTGGCTACAGAATGGGAGGCTCTGCTGAGAATCACTAACATTTTCTGAAGTCAATATATGGACCTCAGTGCTACACTATCTATATTGCAGGTAAGACCTTGAAAAAGGGGAGCCAGTGGCCATTAGGAATCTATCATCACACTTCCTATTAAGTTATGATTTTCCTGTCTTTGGTCAAAGTTTCCCTTCTCTTGGCTGTTGGTTGGCTGTCCTCATCCATCAAAATATTTAGTGTTCCTGTTAAAGTGCCCCACACCAAAGTAGTGCTATTCTGCTTCAAAAAAGCCTGGGCTTTGGAGAAGCCAGTGGAAAACACCCTGTAGTTGTCAGTGGACATGGAAAGAAATGGGCTAATTATCAGCTCATAAAGATTTTGTCTGTGAAGTGGCCTTCCTGTTACTGAAGCTGCCAAGAGCTGGTGGAAGTTCCTGCGGTTGGGGCATGCAAAAGGGACTCCACAACAACAGCCTCACATAGAGCCATACCTTGGGAGTGGGGGCTATCAAGCAGGAACACCACCCAGCTTCCATTTATTTCAGTCCCCGTGGAACAGATGTCAGTCATTCTTCTTCACTTCTTCCTTCAGCTGGGCTATGGAGACCCTTCTTTACTGTGTGTAGCCCAGGGCAGATGCCTTCTGCTGGATCCACACTGAGTGCATCCTTTCCTCACGGCCTAGGAGTGAACAGCAAAACAGCAATTATGTCCCCCCACCCCCCCTTTTAGTGTTTCCCTCTTTGTCACAGCTGCTCCCCCAGGGTGGCTGGAAGGTGGTGATACACCTCCAGCGGCTGTTAGTCCTTTGCTGATGGACACTGTACATGATGCAGGGAGCTGTTTTGCAGAGGAGGATATGGCCAGTAAATTTCAACAAATTTAAGAACCTGGAAGCCATCTGCCTAGAGGAAGGGGTGACAGCCCAGCTGGCTTTTAGATGCTGTCAGCCCACTGTTATCAGAAGCAACAGCTGTATAGGTTTTATATATATATATATTTTAATCACAAAAACCCATTCCAGGGATCTCTATTCCTTTCTCTGTTATCTCTTCTCTAGGGCCCTTCAGTTTTTGGCAAAAATAATAAACATACTTTTTTTTTTTTTTTAAATCGGTCATGCTATACCTTTAAAAAAGTCAGGATGTGTTTTCTAGTACCAATGTTGTGTGACAATCATGAAGGATCAAATAATTTTTTCCATTGTTCTGTGTTAGAAAAACTTCAGAAGATGAAGGAGAAAATCTCATTTACGTCCTTTCTTTCTGCCACACTCCAAAGCCTCCTCCCCCGCATCTGTCCAACCACCTGCATTGCTGCTTCTGGTTTGAAAAAATGGTGTGGTTCTTTTGGTCAACTTCTAACAAAAACAGAGACACAGAGAGAGAGTGGAGGTCCTGTTGCGTGTTTTCTGCAGATAAATGGAAAGGGGTGTTACGACAATGTAGGATATTTTCCTTTACCTTCACTACACATTCTGATAAGATTTTTTTAAACATAATTTTCCTTTAATTAAACCTTTTTTTTTTTTAGAAATTAACTGATTCTTAAACAGCTGATTTTTTCATTTTCATCTGAAAGAACATTAATCATGCAGCTATATTCAAGTCAAATATTTTCTAATTTTGTAGTCATTTTGTCTTACTGCAGTACAACTTTTAGTTGTTCTGTATGTCAGATCTTAATTATAAGTCCAAGAAACCAACCCTATTTGAGGCCAGCTCAGAGTGAAGGCTAAGCTCCCTCAGAGACATAGTCACAAAAAAAAGTCTGGTTGCTCTTAGCACATGTTTTTTATTATTATTATTTTTGGTGTTTGTTTGTTTTCTGATCCATGAGTCGTCTCACTGACAGGCAAACTGACACTGGAGATCTCTGCATCATCTACTAAACTTTCACCAAACCAGGCTCCTACAAGATTTCTAATAGGCTGGCAACAACCCAAGAGCTTCTCTTCAGGTTGTGGCAGCTTTTTTGGAAAATTGTAGTAACCACTTTAGACTAAATTTGCCAGGGACAGAGAATATGATTTACTATATAGAGGGTTTAAACGAGATGTGACTAAAACCCATCTTGGTGTTCCAGATGTTGATGATAATATATAAAATCCTTGCTGCCAGGTTTTACTTGAATTGAATATGCTGCACGTCCCTCTTCCTCTCCATCTTTAAGGCATGTTTACAGGTGTCTCATGTAAAAGCAAACTCCCAAAGCTTATCTGCAACTGAATCTTTTGTTTGCAACTGCTTTAAAATGGAGGGAGAGTCCTGTGCATGGACACCACTAAAACCATTAGATAAACAAACCTTTATTTCCTACATTTCCTTAAGACTTCAGATCCTGCTTCATTTTTTTTTCTTCCTCTTAATGCTCTGCTCATTAACAGGTTCATTTGATTCTTTCCTTGGGAATTCACCAGAGTTTGCCCTCAATCTCAGGGTAAATAGTTTATAAGTGACCTGCCGGATGGTGTTCGTTAACTGCTCCAGTCCCAATGGGACACTGATATACCCTTAATTAGGATGTGAGGGGAAAAGCCTTCGAGTGTTCCAAGACGACTTGAGAAAGTGAACTGAGAAAGCCTAGCTGTTCGTCTTCCAGCATTCAAGGCAAAAGTGGGAAGAGATCAGGGGAAAAAAATCCCACATCAGGGATGAAAAAGAAGAGCAGAAATGTTCGGGTGACGGTCATGCACCCTGTTACATTTTCTCCATTGGTCATTTATTTGTTTTGTGCCCTGTAATATGAAATGAAAGGCTGAACTCTACTGAGAATTACACTACTGCATCTTTTCCATTCCCTTTCAGGCACGGACAGCTGATACAGGCACAGAGCAGTGCAGCTATGCTCCTTGGAAAGCACTTGCTTATCCAGACTGGTCCTCTTGAAAGAAAAAAGCCACAAGGTGCCATGCACAGTCTGTAGGGCACCCGTCTGCTGAACCTGCTGGAGATGGATGATGCATGAGAGTTCAAGCCACTACCGCTTCTCTGCGAAAGGCTGGAGAATTCAGGTGGGGGAATTTGACTTGGAGCCTTAGTTTAAGAAAATGAGCCCATTCAGCAGAGCCGCAGGGAATGTGCTTACCTTTGAGCACCTTACCAAATCCTGCCCTCTCACATAAGTGCTTTCTTGAACTGTTTGTTGTTCCAGCAATCAGTGATATTATGTGTCTCTCTCGTGCTTGTTACATTTGGTTGATATTTTACACACTACTATATAACAATAATCCTGTAGTGTAATAACATCAAGGTTATTCCCCATAACACAGACCAGATGGTGGCACCCTGGAAAACAGCACTTTATCAAGTGTTTCTGTCAGAGGCTGATTTTTGTTCTTAACCTTACTTTTTCTTGAGAAATTTTCTTCACCTCCCAGCACTTTTTGAAGAGTGTGGTTTGATGAATGAAGGGCCCATTTATGTATTTTCCATGGAGCAGTGGCTGCCTTTCTCAGCTATCTCTGGAAGGTGAGGTGGGGACTCTCTCTTGGTCCCACTCCCCATGATCAGGCTGTAGGGCTGCCTGCTCCAGCCAGAGGATTTACAGACACCCAGTCCAGAAACTGCAGCCAAACAGCAGTACAATGCCAGGCACCACACTGTTCAGCCTCACGGGATGGGGATATTTCAAGCTTATAGAGTAGTCAAACAGAACTACGAAAAGTAAGGGCCTGGGACTGTGGATTGCCAAATGGTGCCTGCGAAGTGGGGTTATGGTTTCAAGGACCTCCCTGCTAGCCTGCAAGGTTTCTTAAGCTCGGAAATGCCTGTAGTGGAGATACCTCCCAGCTAGAGCAGCCCAGGAAGCAGGGTAGTTTTGTGGGCACATGGCTTTGTGGGGGCCTATTTCTTGCCGTTTTGTTGCTATTCAGCAGATAGCACTGCTTTTCTCTTGGCACAAGAAGTATCTAAGTGTGTCTATCCCCCACAGCATGGTTTAGGGACACCTTCAAGCAACAACATTTGGTCCAAGCCCCACTTAAGGGGCCTGAAGACCTTTCACAGATCTAAGCCACACAGACCTCAGCGATTAAGATCTTCTAAGGCTGGAGAATGTGTACGTTTCAGTTCCACTGGCTCAATTCTAACCAGCGTTATGCTTTGCAGATGTAATCCCAAAATATTAACACTGGGCTGTGGGGGATCATCTTTTATTTAAAGCTCTTCATGTGGTTTCCAGCTATTAATTTACCTTCCTAGCTACCTTGTACCCAACACATTTCCAAAGGCTTGTGCTGACTGCTTGTGTGCCTTGCAGGCATGCCACAGACCTGGCTGCGTGTTGTACGTCAGCTTTGAGAAGAACATAACATGTGTTTGATCCACTTGCTCTCTATTTTCACTCTCACAACTTTTCCAGAGAGGAAGAAGTAGCCCACCCTATAACCTCTGCACCTCCAACCTCTCCAGCTATTACTTATAGCCCTCATTCTCCTTCTCCTTCCTCCACTTGAGCCTGGTCTTCCCGGATGGGAATGACCTCCCCTCCACCCCCACCATTTTTATTATTTCCAAGACACACTATGCATGAAACTGCAAACACCTGGCAGACATTCCAGGGAGTGATCTGCAGTGCGTCTCCTGCACTGCGCAGGCATCTGAGCTGAACCTCATTTTAGAGATCCCAGAGGTCCTCTCAATCAATAATCCATGTACTTTTATGAGAGCTGGATTACAGGGATTTGTAAAGGGGGTGATTAAGTAATGCTTCAAAGAGCAGTTACTACTAACACCTGCAGCATTAATAGGGATCTATTAATGGAAAGTACACGATTTAGTAATAATCCCTTATTCATAGAAATGCCCCCTGATTTATGCCCTTCAAAATAGACAACACTTTCCATATATCCAACTGGATTTAGATAGATGTGACTTCAACATCTGGCTGAGTGATGACATCTCAGCTATGCAGACGTCATGCAGGGGGCCCAGAACAGTTAGCTAGAAAGGGGATAATAATCATGCTCCTAACATTGCTCACCACCTGCATGTTCATGCTGTGTGAAAATGGTTTCCTGTGCTGATCTATCTCAGGTGGTTATCTGCAGGTGCCCCAGACAGACAGACTGAGCATTGTTGATCACTGCCTGGGCACCGGGGAAGGCAGTGTTAACTCCGTTGCTGACATGATGAGGTTAGACACAGACCCAGCATCTGGGTTGCAGCCTATCTTACCTGGAAATGTAGAGCTGATTGATTTCCTCCCAGAAAAAGACTTCCCTGTTGATAATCACCGGGTTCTACCCCTGGCAGTCCACAGCAGGGCTCTCGCATTCATGTGAAGTACTTTCAGGTCAATGAGTCTCCAAACCAGGACAGAAGTCTGGTCCCCACATGTGCCACACATGGCAGGATCAAATTGAAAAGTAACTCAAAAAAAATGTATGGTCTTTTTACTCTTTCTGAACCCTATACCCCTGTAACACCTTAAGGCCAGAAGATAACCTAGACTGTGTTGTACAAATTAAACAGAAGCAGGATTCAGATTCCTATAGACAGACTGCAACTTTCCTGAAGGCGAAAAACTGACATTGCAAACAAATACCTTGGCTAGATTCAGCCCAAAGTGCTTGCCACCCTGCACAAGCAAGGTGCTCTGAGTTCCAATGAATTTTGAGATTGGGACTCCACTCCTAGCTCAAGAAATAATGCTCTCCTGTTCCCTTTTGGACTTGCACTTTTCACTTCAGTAGACTTGCTCTGGATTTGTGCCATCGTCCCTGAGAGCAGATTGGATACTCGGCAGCCCTGGACAGCTTAATTAAGGGGCTGGAACTCAGCATAAATCCATGCAAAACTCTTTATTGTTTGTTTTTAGTTTGCTTTCAAGGCAGAGATCACGATGACAGGTCACTCCTGGATACTCTATAAATTATCTGAGGGGAGAAAGTAATTTTTCAATGGCATGTAGCTGTTACTCCAAACCAAACTTTGATATACTTCTGGGTAAAGTCTGTTGGGAATGTCCAGGCATTTCCAATTCCTGTCATTTTTCTTGTCTGTTTAAGTGGGAAGAAGTTTTGTTTTGTTTCGTGACATGTTTCCAGCATACTGCACAGGTCCTGCCTCTACAAGGCACCACTCAGGTCCTGCCTTTCTCTACCTTCAGCTCTCCCAGAACCACTGAATTTCTCCTGGCTGTGGGTAAATGCAGTCAGCGGCAGGGATGGGTGAAGGTTCACACTGATTCACGTTCAACCCAAAGTATTTCTTCTGTCACTAGCTAAATGCCCCGCTTTTTCTCAGTGCACGTGAACAGCCACCACAAGTGCAGCACAATTCCTGTCACTGGAGACCCCATTCACACACAAAGGCTGGGGAGCCTGTGGAGCAGACATCCAGATTCCAACCATCCAAAAAAAAAAAAAAAAGTTCTCTTATGAGTGGGTACCTCTACTGACAACTGGAGAGATGCTTGTGTGAAAATGAGGGCATAATTTGAGGGCTAAAATGAAAATAAGATTGCTTTGGTATACATCCTGCTCTCCAGGCAGGCGGTGTTTGATCAGTCATCAAGAGGTGACCTTGTAATTGCGACGCAGTTGAGTTTAAACATAGGTAAATTGAGCTCACTTGCTTCTCATCACTTACCTTGGGCACAGAGTGAAGAAGCATATCCACCTCTTCCTCCCGCATGCCTCGCAGCACTTAGACTTCTAATGCTATCAGTGGAAGGCCACTCTACCCTTTATTCCACCATGATTAGCTGGGGGAGACAACAAAATATCCTGTTTATTTGTAAGAATTCTCTGACAAGCATTGTAGTACATAAAAGAAAGGTGTGAGGGACACCAGGAAAAGACCTAGTCCTCTTCCTGCCCCAAAGAATGCTCAGCCACACCTAGATGACTTCTGTCATTTTATACATCACTTCCCAAGTAGGATATATATCAGAAGCGGTGGCTGTGCCATAAAGTGCACAAAGACCCTGAATGGATTAAGTTAGCATGAAATATATGCAAGCGTGAGATCAAGACCCTATAGCATGCAAGAAACATGCCATGAAGTAATGCAGGAGAAGGCTGCTCCCTTTTGTTCAATACATATTTTTCTGTGTTTTTCAAATAGGAGGGAAGAATTAGAAAGTAAGGAAAAGCAAGCCTTTCTCTTCGGAATGCAGGATGCAAGCTAATAATTTATGTCCGCATCAAGCAGCATTTTCTGGTGGCTGCTGAGATGGTTTTTTTGGTGAGGTTTCTTAAATACAGGTTATCTCTCTGTTCCTGCTGGATTGTGTGCCTAGCAAGTCACTTGTCAGTACTTTAAGAACTTTTGTTATGGGGCTGCAGAGCCACAGAAACTCTACTTTTACAAATCAGGTAAATCATAAGGAAACTTAGTTGTTTTGTGTTTTTTTTTTTTGTTTGTTTGTTTTTTAATTCTTCCATGGACCTCCTTTTTTATTTTTTAATGACCAGCATCCAGACTTCACATTCCCTGCAGGTCATGAGACACGCAGTGTGTTTAGCAGTGATGCCTGCTGGAAGAGTTTCCATCTGCTGCCTGTCATCATAAGTGATGTGCTGTGAGGCAGAAGGCTACAGCTCGACTGGTTGGCATTTGTCACTGCCTTCGAGAGGAAACCTCTTATCTAGAAGCTAGGGGGAGAGCTTTCCAAATTCACTGTTTTACACAAGACAGCTAGAGCTTATCACTCCCCATGTATCTTGCTCCGTTTGTGGAGCACGTCCATTTCAGGCTCTGAGTTGTTCTTTCATGGAAACCATTAAAAAAGGTCTTTGTGACTAAAAGGAAAAAACAAACATAAAATCTGTTGGTGTTGGGGTGTTGTGATTTTTTTTGGTGTGGGAAAGAGGTATCTATGTTTTGCCCTCTGGTCTCCCAGAAGATAAATTTATTAGGATTTATTAGGATAGATTAGGATAATTTGTTAATTTATTAGGATAAATAACACAGCAATTTCCGCTGCATTCTCCTGTCCTTCAATTAGATAGGACATGTAGGCATGCTAAGTAAAAATGTCTAGGAAGAACGAGTCTTGGGTGCAGACTTTTTAAACGTCTATTTTTAAACAAAAACGTCTTTGGGAGGTGACAGCGGGATCCATGGGGTACAGTCAGCACCATGCATGTTGAGACGTCACCCTATAGGAGGTTCCTTGTTACGATCCTTGCACACAAAAGGGCGTTTTCATCATTGAGCTGAGATACACACTGCTGCCAGCACCTCCCCTTCCTCATCACCCTGCTCCTTTGATTTAAGTCAAGGCTTCCAAGTCCCATGCATTTTAGGCTCGCATACATAACCTTTTATTTGAAATTCTCCTCTCTGAAATATGTCAGTCTTAGAACTGTTATGCCAGAAACACGTGAGATAAGTATAGTCATTGCAAAGTTAAACCGGCTTTCTGCCAACTCTCACAGTGCAGGTGAGCACATCAAGGACTCAGCTGGACCCCAGAGTTAAACTAAGAGGAAGTTTATTGATTTCATTTTCACTTTAAAACTGAAATCTTTCCTAAATTAAAATAGTTGCATTGTTAAGCTTTTTTTCAGTATAAAGTGAACTTGGATAGCAGAACCTAGTAATACTACATGTTCATAAATTTACTCAACCATGTACTGAGCCACATCCCTTTTAAGTTAAAAAAAGATGTTACGCAGTTGCATATTAATCCCTAATGCATTTTAATATTAAGCAACCCAACCTATTTCTTTGGTTGCTGCTGTATAAAATGAGATCACACTTGGCTGCAGATGCACAGTAGAGTAAGACTGTTGAAGTGTATCTGCTGATAATAGGGATATCTATTCACAGCTGATAATACTAGTTAACACTCCTGTAGCACTTTCATGCACGCTCTCAAATCATTTCAAGTGCAAGTAATACTTTCCAATTCCCTCACCATTCCAGGAAGATCAGAAAGAAACCTTATTTGAGCCACCCGTAATATAGGCCGTGTAGTCAGTGAAGAAACCAAGGAGAAAATGCTCTTATACTGACTGAACACCACTATTAACTTTAGGTTTTTATTATGATGCTTCCAAACAATCTCCAACATTTTTGTGTTTTATTTTATAGTATTTAGAATAGATCTGCCTGCTAGAATAGAAAACACTTAAGAGATTCAGTACTGTGGAAAATCATGTTCCACCTATAGCACATCAATCAGAGTGTTTGTTTAAGCCTAAATGCTTGAAATATGTTTGCCTGATCAAAAGTGTGCTGACTATGCTAGCAGATGCCTTCTTCTGGAAATACAGTTCCATAAGGCCCATATGACCTGTCAGCCCTGTCCATTCTTTGTACTAATTATGGGCTCCTCCTTAGAGATGGAAGTTGCATTTGAATTGCTTCAGGATCCAGTGTTTCAGATGCTAAACCAAACCACCTGTGTCTGCAAAATGGATAGAGATCTCAAGCAAACTGGTCATCTTTCATGATCTTTCCATTCCTTCTGCTTTGGCCAGAAATCCAAAGCTATTTATCTCTATTGTGCTATCGCAGTGTCTCTAGTCCTGGGTGGACAGAGGCATGTAGGCACTGAAGGACACACTGAGGAAAAAATGCAACTGAAGACCTGTTTTCTTTTTAAACTAATTTAGAAATTGTTTGAGCTCTGGCAAAACGGTGCAGAGTGGTTTTATTTTGTTTAATACACTTGCCTGAGCCTTTGGCATATGTGTGAGGAGTGCTACCTTCATAGCTGATGGAAGGAATCTGATGCTGTGTTAATGACAGCTATGCTGTCAGAAATGTAGAGGTAATTGAGAATTTTTTAGTCAAACATGGTATTTTGCCTAAAGCTGACTCTCACAGGAATACACTAGTCTTGACAGAGATGTCGTCGGAAAGGTTTCTTAGGACCAGGATGGAATTTTTAGCGTGAGCTGCTTGCAAAGCAGCAGACATCCTTGTATTTCCCATACGCTCAGAGTATGCTCTGTCATGTCAGCCTCTCACATCCCTGTGCAAATGCCATACCAACTGACCTACTGCTGCATGTCTTCTGGTTCTTATGCAAAGGTTTGAATGCTTTTGTTTCCTATTCCACAGTAGGATGAGATCTCCTAGATCAGGAAAACCACTTGTTACTTAATGCCCCATCAGTAAGCGGTACAAGACTTTCTCTGCAGCCAAAGACTTCAAGTCCCAGCTCTTTCAGGGCATACTCAGAATGCCCATTATTTCCAGTAGGACCACAGGGTTCAGTAAACTTGGCTTACAGCTTCACTGTTTGCTTCAACACCACAACATTAGTGCTTTGCACTCTGAGCACATCAGCATTGCAGAGCTTTTCCTTCATGCTCCCAGAACACGACTGCTGCAAAGAACAGGAATCCTGGCCCACAACCAATGGAAAGTGCTAAGGAATCATTAGGGTCCAACCAGACCAGACAAAACTCTCATTTTTAAGGCTTCATCTGAAACACCCACCCACTGTGAAGTGAGCGGGACTGAATTTATCTTGAGGAAGATAAAGGCTGAGTCAGCCCAGCTGGGACTTGAACCTGTGGTTAGAGAAAAGTTACACACACCACATTTTAAGGTTAAACCACTAAGACATCCCCATGAGCTAAGGTAAACATACCATCATTTACCCTTCCTATCTTTTGCTTGCCAAGCTATGTATTATGTGCATAGCAAAATATGCATATAACTCAACTGCTGGAACAAACCTGGGAGACTTGAATAAAGCCAAAGTCCACCCTGTCCAGGCTACATGTATAGCAGAATGACACCCTTATTCTCATAAAAGGCAAAGCAGTGCAGCCTTGGTTTCCTAGAAAGGTCTTCCACTGTGGATTGAATTTGGGCGCCTGTTCCAAGCCAGCTCTCAGAACAGAACAGACTCCTTTCACCTCAGCCATGGTGCTGTATAATGCAAACAGCTTCTTTGTCTGAACCATCTTATGGGGAAGACAAATAAAGGCTGGGAAGATTGTTCTGAAGGGAATACAAATCAGATGCATTTAAGCTTGCAGAAGAGAAGCTGTCCAGGCTTGGTGCCTAACATAATAACAGGAGGAGAAACCGGGTCAGGAGCTATCGCCCTCCAGAAGCTCAATCCTTCTTGTGAATTCAAGAGGGAAATTATCATTGACTGCACTGGGACAGGAATGAAGCCTTGGAGAGAGAATGGGAGAAATACCTTTAGCAGGGTTGGCTTAGAAAAGTTGTCACCTCCTGCTTTCTTCATTTTGTTTCTCAAAGGAATGCTCCCCACCAACAGCTGTGTTTGCTCTTTCAGGACTTACCCATCCCGAGTAAATTCACCTTGATCTCGTCACTGAGGAACTGATGGGAAAATGAGGTCAGGTGGTGAGAACCATGAAAAGAAAGTACACACAGATGGAGCTGCATTCCCATTTTTCGCATCTGCATTCCGATACTCAGGTCTTTCTGCTCACATTTGAAAGCCGGTGTTGATGATGTTCTGGCACAGTATACTATGCATGCCCCCCTTTAACCCCAGTCTCCTAGCTTCCTTGATCCACTGCACCATCTTGCTTTACCTAATTTATTGCTTGTCCGTCAGATTCAAAATGCTTCGTCTCAAGTACATTGAACACTTGCTGAATAATTTAATTCTGGTTTAACACTAAAAACAAAATGATCTTTATTTTTAGAAAAATTATTAAGTTTCAGGCTTTGTTTTGTTTCTAATATCTTTGTTTTAACATCTATTAAAATTAATTTGTTTTCCAGTGCATACTTTCCTCTCTGAAAATGATTTCTTCTTTGAGTGTGTGTTTAAGAAAAATCTGTAGCTTCAGCTCTTCTCACAGGATCCTTTCTCCTTAGGTGTACATGTATATGTTTGGTTTGGCTGTAGAGACCAAGCACTATATAAGACATATTCTCTACCCTGTGCTTTGCTAGTCAACTTCAGCAAGTTCATCCTTTATGTTAAAGTTAATTTTTCTGCATGTGAAAAAGAGATAATACGAAAAAAAAAACTTTCCAATCTCATAATAGAGCCACCTGAATGCACTGGATTAGGGTGCACATTATCCCCATTCCTCTACCATTTCACAAGATGCAGTGTAACATGAATCAATGGGAGCTCGCTTGGTTTTTCAAGGTATGTAACTTTGCTTCCTTAATGAGGTAGCCTCTCCCTACATACCCATATCTTTTCTATCTTCATATGCTAGCGTGAAGCAGGAGAGCATGGAGAGCATAAGACTCACCTCCAGTTGTACAGACAGCCTGTCTTGAAAGCTGGGGTACTGCTCCATCTCCCATCCCTGAGCTTGCAGCCTGTGCAGCCTGTGTTGCACAGGGATGGTGTTCAAGAAGCATTTGGACAATACTCTCAGACATATGGTATAACTTTTAGGTTGCCCTGTGTGCAATCGGGAGTTGGACTCGATGATCCCCTTGGTCCCTTACAGCTCAGGATATTGCATGATTCTGTGGTCCTCACACCCCAGGGAAGGGCTGTCCCCGTAGGACAGGGCAGGAACCCCAATCAGTGATGCAGATGGACAAGCTGCCCACATTGTTATCACCCTTGGCTATTCTGCAGGCTCTTTGGGAGAGAAGGAGAGAACAGAGACAGGCTGCTCGACACAGCCCTGATCCACCACTTCTGGGCAGTGGTGTCCCTGTTGTGGGGCCCTGCCATCAGCCAGTCCCCAGCTATGAAAGGCAACTGCTTCACTATCTCCCTTGGTGCTAAGTTTTTCACAAAAGAGAACCTGTCAGTGAGGGAAAGGCCATCCTGGGCAGCCTCTGCAGAGAAACTGTGCTGACTACCTCACAGCTGTTGGCAGATTGGGTTTCCAAATTACCTGCTCTGGCTGAAAATACAGGAACTTGCCTGTCAGCCACTGCCCAGCAATTACTCCAGGTTCATCTGCACTTTCCCTATCTGCATCCCAACTGAGGCTTAGCAGGCTTTGTCCTGGGTGTTTGAAAAATAGGCTTCTCTCAGCTAAGAGACGATTAACATAACACCGGGTCAGCTAATACTAGCGAATAGTTTGGACTCCATTGGAAATCCTGATGGTGCAGGTTAACTCATCATACTCTCAGTTCTGCAGGAGCTGCCTTGTTCCTCAGACAGAAGGCTGCAGCTCCGATCCTGGTCCCCAAACATGGTCCTAAGACTGAGTGCAGCTCCTTATGCAGATCTCAGGTGCAGCCTCCAAGTGTCTCTGGTCACCTGCAAAACCAGATGGAGCAACTTCGCCATTCAAAGTTGCCTCTGCTGGATCGCAGATCAAGCTTTAGTTTGTCTTTAACTGTCTCTCTCTTCAAAAATAAAAATAAAAATAAAAAAAACATGATCTAGGACATTAGTACAGTCAGCAGAAGATCAGAGAGGAATATTCTTCCCATTGCGTCCTACCACTACTAATAATATTTCATAAGTAATAAGCATTTCATAAGCATTAGTCCCAGCATAATGTTTCTTTTATGCAAGCATCTGTGATTGTAAGGGGGCTATAGTGTAACACTAACAGAGAAGCAATGACCAGAACAAACCTCTAGAATAATAGCCCCAAAGACTCTACATGGCTTGCTGCAAAGTGTTTATTAATTTGGCTAAGAGATGGCCTTGTGCCATATCCTGAATCTGACTGCATCTAAGAATTCCCCAAGATATTCCCTGGAAAGATTTACTATTCCCATTACTTGATAATGGGACAACCCAAAATGCAGATCAAGAGATTTTCATAGAAAATACTTGCTGAGACTGCTGTCTTCCTTGCTTAGCCGTGGCCACATAAAGCTGACAACTGGCCCTTAAGTTTCAGTTTGGACTTTGTCATTTGTAATGTGGAAAGACATACAATCTGCTAAGGGGAGGCCATTTGTAACTCTGGGAAGCAAAGCTTCTTTCTCCACGGAGGCTGATTCTCCTGTGTGTTCAGTGTAACCACTTCTCAGTTTGCTGCTATTTTTAATTGCCGTTCAGCTAAAATAAATAAAATGCTTGCCTACAGCAGAAAAGAGAACAGCTATTGTCACTATAATTTGCCAGTCTGTGGGAAGCTCAGATGACATTTCTAGCCCAGCCCAAAGCCTCTTTGGCTTCTTTAAACCAGAATATCCCTCTTCTTTGCCCACCCATGCCTGGACATCTCAAATATGAGCAGACCAGAAAGAGCTGCCTTAAATACAATACTTTTGTGGGCAAATATACAGCATCAGGCCCCTTGGATGACTTAGACAAGACCCATCAATCCATGAACTATTATACTCCCAGAAGAGACACACAGAAAACATGAAGTATTCAGAAATACACCAGCAAAGCTAAAAGTGTTTCAGTAATAGCATAAATCACTCTTTGGCCATACATTGTCATGCCTGTCATGCCAGGCTTCCTCTGAAGCCTGCTGGAATATCATGGTATTTACAGCACTGCACTTGAAGGTATTACTGGGTTTGTACTGTGGCTATTAGATGATAAATGGTTAACTACAGCCTTGCACTACTTGTTGACTTCTCTGTTGGCGGTTTTTCCAGACAATTACCAAAGGCCCAGTGAAATACTGCAGTGCCATGTACCAGGAGAGCAGAAATGACAGTATGGCATCAGTGTTTCTGAAAAGAAATACATATTCTTCTCCTAAATCCAGATTTCTGCATGCTGGGTTTGCCCTAAATCAGAGCTGTGACCACAAAGACCTGGCAAGTTGTACTGGTATTTTTCCACAGTGCCATTATTTGCTGGATCTGCCCTGGTTATCTGTTTTGTTTAAGGTTTGCTGCATTAATAGCTAACCCCCAGTACTTGTCTCAGGAAGGTGGAAGCATCCTATCTTTAGGCCTTATAGAACTGATACTAACATGATGTGAAGTTAGTGAGTCAAGATCTTAGCTACTTCTTTAGTGTTGTTTTTTTCATTACTTTTGGCACCACTGAAAAACAAGGCAGAGTTAAATGTCCACTGAGGTACTTTTTTTTTTTTTTTTTTCTTCTTAATATAACACTGTTCTACAGGGACTAGGAAAAGGATTTAGATGAGTCGTGTACAGCAAAGCTGAACACCTTCCAAACACAGTACTTTGGTGAAACTTGTTCATTACTTGTTTAATAAAGATCATGTGCCCTGTTATAAGCATCAAAACTGCAGTCCATTAATCTTGGGAGAAATTTTCCCTCCTGTTCAGATCTGAACTTGAGGAGGGGGTGGGTAGGGAATGGCCACTGAGGGTTTTTTCCACTTTCAGGAGAATGGCATGTTCCTCAGGGAGACAGTAAATTGAAATTAAGGCTGTTTCAGTTGGCCTACAGGATATGCCTGCAAATGTAGACATATCGAAATGGTGAAAAAGTCTGTCTGTGCCCATTCATATAAAGTGAATGGGTTGTAATGTTCTCCAGCCCTTGGGAACGGTGGCTAGATTGAGGAAAGAAGGCAGGAAGAATGAGATGGATTTGACATAAGTATATTTAAGTGTGCTGAAGGCTTTCTCTCCTCCCTGCGGTTTAATGGTATATTCCACTGGGGTCTACGAGGAAGAAAGAGAGTGAATCCCCACAGCTTTCCTTTTTGTGGATAACAAATCTTAAAACAGGTGTGAGCACAGAAAGATCCCCTTACTTGTTGTTTTTCAGCTTGTCTCAGCTGGCTGGCGCTCTGCATGTATTATTATCATTCCACAGAGTGAGCACTGGGGAGAGGGGACCAGGAGGGGAAGAGGAGCCGGGAAAAATAAATGACTGCAAATGAATAATATGAACTAAGTATGCCGGTCATGCTCTATGAAATTTATTATACTGTGGTTACCAAGAAGACATATTAGCCAGAGTAAAAAGAACAGAAAATAAAAGGTTGCAGTGTAGGGAAATACCTTCTTGCCTCTTGGCAACGTGTGAAACAGGGGAATAAGTGTGACAGGAGCTCAGGCTGCTGAGCAGCTTCCTGACCTGGGGAGGAAGGCTTAGGCTGTATAAGCACAGAAAGGCGTGCTCTTAATTTGCTTTCAATAAAAGATTAAGTGTGTGTGTACAGTCAGGGAGACTCCTTGGACGTTTTGCCTGTGTCGGTCGGAGGGGTGGCTTTCCCCTGTGAGCTCTGACTCTGGCACTGCCACCTCCAGGTGGGGCTCAGAAGAGGCAGGGCACCATCTCAGGCTTCATTTTTAGCAGCCAGGAGTGAAGTCCTCCTGTCCTCCCACCAAAAGGGCCCCAAATGGCACGTTTACTTACTGAGACCTGCTTTCCAGGACTGCTGTGCACCCTGCTGGGGATTTCAGAGCAGATGTCTGGACACGGATGCCTCCTAAAAAGAGGGGCTGGGCACTGGCTGACATCTCTGCTTCTTTCTTTCTTCTGTGGAGAAGACTTGGGCAGACAAAGCAAGATCTGGTCATCTTTCTGAAGGTCCAAACAAGGTCCTTGCCTCTTTTCACCAGTGGGAGAGTGTCATCTCAAGTTGGGGTGGAAACCTTAATGAAAGCACAGTAGGTCTCAGTGACTCTCTGTGTGTTCAGAAATGCTTACTGGGAGATTTTGCCATGTCTCCTTTAATCTCAGTGGGGACTAAGAAGCCAGTGATTTTAAGGAGAGTGATCAGCCGAACTGCAGAGTTCACAATATGGTAACTCTTAATAAAGAGGAAATAAAATTAACTTTCTTACTCTCATTCCAAAGTATTTACTGAAGGGATGAGAATAAACCCCAAGCTCCAGAGCAGGCTGCCCCAAGCGGTCGGACCTTTGAAACTTGGAAGGGAACTTAACAACCTCTGCCCATATGTTTCTGCCCCCCTTCAAACGTCTGGCAACTTTGCAGAGGTTTCCCCTTATAGTTGTGAATTTCACATGGAAATGTAATGGTTTCATCAGGAGTTTTGCATTTCAGCTGTAATAAAAGAAGAGATAGGAATCAAAGACAGTTGTTCCAAGGGAGTGGAGTCCATAGTGTATAATTACAAGTCCCTCAGCCAAGGGCAGATGCTTGAACTATTTCAGTGCTTTTATTACTCTCTAGAATACAGCCAGTGAAATACTGCTAGTATACAAGGCTGCAATTGCCTCTCTTGTTTTCCCTTCTCTCTCTCTTTTTTTTTTTTTTTTTTTTCCTTTTGTTCGTCTCCTGGACAGGCAGGGAGAAGGCAATGCTTTTTCCCTGGAAATAGCTCAGCAACAGTATCCTTCAGTGAAAGGAATTTTCACCTCTGGAAAGTTAACACCATTTTAATCCCAGGTAAGATTTCTTGGGTTTGCCATGAACTACCTGAGAGGGGTTTTGGCCATGAACAAGAGAGACCTCCATGATTACTTCATGTCAGCTTGAGTGCAAACCCCAGGAAATATGTCACAGAAGCTAAAAACATCATTTTTTCAGAAGTGACACCATTTTATTACATGTAATCTCTGCTTAATTAGTTGGTCTCTGTGCTACCATTGACACAAATATAAAACAGTCCGCCTGTTTAAATTTCACTGTTGTTGACACAAGTGGGAAGGGTATTCTGAGTCCGGGTTTCTAATGAGGATTTGTCTTAGGCCAGCTAAAGTGGACCTGGATTTCATTTCTCTGGTTTGTTTCAACAGTTGTCTCCATTACATGCTATAATTCCTGCATGTAGCCCTTTCAACCTGGCATAAGGACAATAGGTAATTCAAATATCTATATTGTCCCTGCACCCTATAATGGTATAACAATGACAATTTTATTACTCTCATAAAATTTTTGCAACTTCCCCACAGCACATTGTAATTTCACCAATGGTTGTAAAAGGTCTTAAATTATATTTGTACAAAATTGAGATGAATGGGTTTTAGTATTAATGCATTTCTCATTGTGTAATAGGAATTTTTTCCCCTTTCCTTTTGCCAAGTGTAGAGAAAAAGCAACTCAGTTCAAGTATTTGTCAACTCCCATTAGAAACATTTAATACTAATAAAATTTATGGATTTAGTTTCCAAAGGATACTGCCAGCGAAGTTCATGATTACTAAATCAGTACTTAAATACAACCATTGTTCACCTTATAAATTTATATATGTTGTTTGACATATATAAAGTGCAGCTTTGGAGGCTGAGTCAGCAGTGGAGGAGCTTTTTGTTTAATTCAAGCTTATAAAATAAAAGACAACTTATTACCAACAAAGCAGCAACAATATGGAAAATGTTCCAGAGACATTTCCTAGGAGCGGTGGGCAAAACACGTTCTGAACCAACGAGCAGGTGGAGCTTGCTCTGTTCCTCTAGGCTTAACAGTGCAAATTAAGTTTCAGGCAATCAGAGCGAGGGACTTTTTATAAAGTTTGCTGTGCCTAAGCAAGGGTAAAGTAGTGAGGTGCAAAGTACTGGAGTCCTTGCAGACACTGAGTTTGAAGTTTCAGCCTTCCTGATCAGTTATCTATATAAAAGTCTTGTCAAACTGAATGTGCAGCAAAGTCCTAGGCAGTGAAGTGCGAAGGTACAGTTTGAGTTGGCCAGAGTCCATGCAGCTGTGATGAAAAAGAAGGGGGAAAAAAGATGGCATCAAGGGAAGGGTAAATTCTGCTCTTGACATCTTCAGTTCTGAAAAAATATTGCCGTGGGGGAGAAGAAGAAAGATGAACATCTTGATTTTTATTACACATAAATGCAGCACCATTTCAGAAGCAAGAGTCTGAAAATAAGTTTCTGTTCATGTGCTAGATTTGCTTGTCCTTTTCAGTCTTTTCTGGAGTCTCTAAGTTCAGGCGAATCCACCTGCAAGGCACTAATGAATTTATCATTCAAAACAGAGTCAAAGAAAACTGACTCAAGTAGACAGACTTTAACAGAAAAGGAATTGGCTCAGGCAGGACAGGAGATAACTAAAAATACAGGGAGAGCAGAGCCAGTCTTATTTGCAAGACAATCTTCTGCAGACTTTTGTGTTTTCAATTTTGACTACATTTATTCAGCTGGCTGCAGCTTTTTATATTTGGATGTTTTTCTTTTTCATTATTTTTATTTTGGATAATAACTCCAACTTCTCTGGCTAGGACACTCCCTTTTTTTTTTTTTTTTTTTTTTTTTTTGTTCTGCATATGAGAAGGAAAATAATTGATGCTATAACTCCCTGAGGCTTACTGAGTGCCTGGGAGAAAAACGGCAACAGCATTTCATCTGCAAAAATGTTGCTTGAATAAAAAAAAGAAAAAAGCTGAGGCCACATGTTTGGAGCAAAGGCGCTTTAACTAATGGATCCCAGCATATTATCAACTCACAGTAACTCATAAATATGAGAAGTGCTTTTTTTTGTTGTTTATTTTACACCAGTGCCCAATTAAAGCCAAACAGCGAACCATCATCCAGCACTGAGCCAGTGTCCCCAAGTGGTGCTTACCTCCTGAAGGACTGTCTGCAAGCGTGAGCCTGGGCAGGGGAAGAGGATGGCAGAAGCGAGCTGTGAACACGAGGAGACATTACAGCAGCGCCCTTCCTACACAGCATGCAGCACAGAACATCGTCCATCACCAGTACTGGGGCTGGGACCCACGAAAATAAGGTGTGCGGTGGTAGGAGGGAGGAAGGGAAGGCCTGGAGAGGCAGTTAGAGAAGGAAAAATTCGTGACAAATTAGTTTGTATTTTCTGTTTTCATTTCTGACATGCGGAAGGAAATGCTCTGTGTTTTCTTAAGGAAGTGCAAATTTCTCCACTTCATCCATTTTAAATCCTCGCCCTTAGGCCTTTTGTACTGAAGCATAAAGTTTGGAGGCCTTAAATGGTCATAACGTTTCCCCGTAGACTTTGGCCTCAGAAACCCACTAACAATTCTGGAGGGCTAAAAAGGAAAACCATTTTACAGCAATTTGGCAACATCCATTTATAGGGGTGTTCATATGGAGCATCAATTTATTCTCATGGTTTCTTTACCATATTTGATGAAATATAAGATGCAATTGGAACAAGCGGCTAAAGAAAAAGGGCCATAAACTTTGAAATGGTGTTATAAAGCACACAGTGTGTTAAAACGTGAAATAAGTTACAGACTTAAAAGAATTTACAATGGCTTGCTCATATAATAGTAATACAATAGGCTTGCAAGTTGCAGATGTTTTCTGGTAAATCTGGTATTTTAATACACATTCTCCTTCAGAGAAACTGTGAGATTTGGATCTGGATAATAATAACTCAGTGACATTGGAAAGCAGAGTTGAAGGAAAACTAGTAAAAGGGGGAGGGGGAGAAATTGAACCAAAATAGAAAACTCAGCAATCATCCACCTCAGCGATACTCCAATTTACTTCTGCATGGAAAAGGTGTCAAGTTTGCAAGTCAGTCAAATGGTCAAATTCCTTCTGCTTTCCCCAGCTTTCTCAGCGGCCCTCATCCTGCAGGTGGGAAATGTGCTTCCCTGGGCTGCCCACCCCCAAGTGTGAATGCAGTGGGAAGGAGAGAGCAGGGTGTAGAGAAGGCAGACCCCAGCCCCTCCTCTAGCACACGCTCCTCTCCCGCGCATGTCCCATTCACAGTGCAGGTCCACCACCACCAAAGCCTGTTGCAAACTGCCAGGGGCAAACTACCAGCTCCAGGGGCAATCCACAAACCCGCACAACACCTTTTGCTGAAGTCACTGTGATTTTTTCTTGTATTCGGGGTCTTCGGTGAAAACATCACCATGGTCTTACAGTATAGCACTGTATAGCAACAGTGATTTAAATTTAAATGTACAGAGCTGTGGAGTGGAGATAAAAATAGCAGTCTCATTGCCACCTGTCCTAAGCCAGACTCATTGACCAGCCCTGATGCTAGTACCACTCTGGGGTGCAGCTGGAACCTTTGCAACTACATGCCCAGGAGAATCGACCCCAGTGCTAGGTGCTGGAGCTCATCTGTAACCTGCCAAGGAGTACATCAGACTGAGGATAGGGTGGGTTTACAACTGGCAGTGGTTGTAGGAGGACTTGTGTGTCAGTATCCTTTTCCCAGCAATGCCATTTTAGAGCAGAAAGGTGATATTTGGCTAATGATTCCCTTAGAAAACTGGACTTGGTCCAGTGTTTGTGTAAGATAAGCTGGCAGAGAGGAGGATGTGCAGCAAAGCTACCCTCAAAATCACAAGGTTCATTTGCTTTCCTTGTCTCGGGGCTGTATTTTCTGTCATTCACTGGGTGTGCGGTAGAAACCTCATGTCTGTCTGTCCGTCCATCTGTCCGTCCCCCCCATATTCCGCCTTGGGTCTTTTCCACATGGGAGCAGAGAGCACGTTCCTTCACCATGCCAGTACACAAACAGCAGAAGGTCTCCATCCCACTGGCCAAGAGCTCGCAGTGGTGTCTATTGTATTATGTAGGCAGCCAAGTGCAGCTTTCAGCCCAAGCACCATCACCCCTGTGGCCTCTTCTTCACACAGGGGCTGTACCCATGTGAGGCGTTCCCACCTCAGTGCTCTCCCCTCTGCCTTTGTCAGCATAGGTCCTGCATGCTGGAGCTCAAGCTCTCTGAAATAGGGAATGTTGCACTTCTGGGCATGTTTACGCTTTTCATTAACCAAATGAGGATATACTGGTTTTGTTTTTGTTTTCTAAAACAAACAAACAAACAAACAACATACCCAGTGCTTAGCTCTTTGCTAACATTTCAGAATTTGTCATCAGTTCCTCCCTCTCGTTTAGTCTGTGTGTAGCGCAGACGTAATTCATGTTGTGCAATGTGGATGATTCAAAGGGAGAGAGAAAAAGGGAGAGGAGCGTTGTACCTATTTTTCAGACGGGAAGCTGAGGCACGCAGGCTCCTTCCACCCCAGCTGTAGCGGCTCCTTGCCCAGATTTCCTCTGCCATCAGTACAGAGGTGATTCCTCTCACCCCGTCCTCGTTTGGTAACAGTGTGAGCTTCCAACATGCTCTCACCCTGCGACATGGGATGGTTGGACCTGATGGTCTTAAGGGTCTTCTCCAACCTAAGTGATTCCATGATTCCATGACAAGAACTCTGCCCCTGTAATTGTGCCCATCACAGAAGGGCCAGGAGAGGCATCTGGAAGCAAACTCTGGGCTGATCAGTGTCTTCCTTGGGGACAAAGTAACCTTTTGATGGAGAGAGGGAAGTCAGTACCTCAGCCCCACCACATGCCTGAAGGTCACCATGCTTCTGTGGGCAGCTGCAGTCTGGGCTTTAGAGCAGCGGTGGATGGCATCTTCTCCCTGAGCAATATTTGGTGACCAGTCTCTGCAGAGAAGGCAGTGCAAGGGAGCCTAAGGAACAGCTTGACATAATAGCCCTACTGAGTCTGTTTTCTTACAAAAGGAAACCCCTACATACTGGAACACAACTACTTTTTCAAGTAGAAAAAAAAATACCGGATGCTGCTGAAATTAAACTGTGGAGAAAAACATCCCCCTTTATTTTCTTTGACCACTTTGTTTTGCTTTTTAATAGACATTTGGAAATGTACTGTTTCAAGAGTGAGCATTCATATGAATCTGCTACCGGAAACAAATGTCACAGAAAATCTACCACAGGATTAGAGAAGTCAGGAAAAGGGAAATCAGTCAAGTCAATATTGATAGGGACAAATCTCTATTTAGCTTAGGTTTATGTCCCACAAAGAAGGGGAAGGGAGGAGCGAGTGCCAGGAAGGCACAGAGAGAGGGAGCCTTCCTGCATGTACAGCCTGCCTTAATGGGAATGGTTTCAAGGACTGAAGCTCCCATCCTGGATTCTGAAAGGGGGAGAAGGAAAAAAAGAATGTGATTCACAAGCGTCCGCTCACAAACACTCAGAAAGGCAGCAGCCCACTGGAGACACGTCGTGTGTGTGTGTGTGTGTGTGTGTGTGTTAAGTAACCTCAGCCACCTAGCGGCCTTGCAAATGCCCTTTGGCCATGGGTTTAGGGAGAGGTTGGGATGACAACAGGATCCTCAGACACCAGAGTGGCGTGAGCCTTAGTGCCTCAAGGCTGCTCCTTATTTACACTGCTGGGATGGGATGAGAATCAGACATTGCATTTAAGCCCACAGCATCAGCATTATATGTACTGTGTGTACACTCTGCTTTTCACACTCTGTCTATAATCTGATTCAATGACATGTGCACTGTATTCAACAGAGACCTATTTTTCCCCCGTATAGTTCAGGCCTGAGGTCACCTACAATATGAGACAATGCCAGTACAATATTTCTTTGTATCAGACTTGCCAAAACACCACAACTCTCCACTGTGTTTAAAAAAAGAAAAAAATAAATAAAGAAACCACAAGGAATTTTTATTTTCTACAATCCCAATCAGAAGGCAGAAGAAGCTGCCAAATTATATGATAGAAACTCCTACGCACAGAACCCAGTAGAGCTGTAAACTGAACTTCTGTAGCTTTTTAATTGTAAATCCAGATGCTTTTATCCGCAATCCTTTTCAATGACCTTTCACTTGAAAGTCAATTTGTCAGTCTAGTTACAGTGTCTGAAGAAATCATCAAAGCCACAACACCAAGTCGTTCTGAAGACGCTGTTCCCCACACAACTGCAAAGTCGCTACACTTG
The DNA here is from genome assembly GCF_013377495.2 of Cygnus atratus. Taxonomy (NCBI): domain Eukaryota; kingdom Metazoa; phylum Chordata; class Aves; order Anseriformes; family Anatidae; genus Cygnus; species Cygnus atratus. The sequence continues at coordinate 98,707,602 of NC_066364.1, forward strand.
TTTCCTGAGCTGAGGCACTCACATCTCCCTCCTGCCTGCAGGATCTCAGCACCCTCCTCGCCCAGTCCACGGCAGCAGCACAGACGCTTGTCCTTTATAATCTGAAAGGAGAAAAGAGAGCAAGAAGAAAGGAAGGAGAATGATCTGGAAGCACAAAATGAAAGCCATTTCAAGTTCTTACAGCTGACCTCTGTGGAGTGAACCCCCTTAGATGAATCTGGTCCTTTGTGCACTTGAATACTTTGGGTTCCTCTGAAGGCAAACGTGGCTTGGGCTCAACAAAAATTATTAAATAACTGTTACAGCAGAGAAGAATTTGGCCTCTGGCTACAGGGATTGGTGCACTGCATGGTGACGGGCGTTGTTCCCCCACCTCAGCTCCGATCCTGTACTCGTACTGTGAGCACAGCAGTGCGGGGATGCTCGTATTAGCACACAGACCCAGCTGCCGCAGTACTCTCTGGCAGAGAAACCACACTGGTTTCCATTTGGAAAAAGAATCCCAGAGCTCAAATATGTTTCCTTCACCTCTTGGGCCTGAAAAAAATAGGCTTGAGAATTTCCTAAGCTCTGGCTTAGTTGTATTTCTGGTGCTTTCTAAGTTTGGATGAGCCAGAAATATGTGAAAGCAATATTTGGTGAGGGTTGGATGCTGTTGTTTGTTTTTGCGGCCAATACAGGACCTGCCAAGCTGTGAGGATATAAAAAAGAACAGGGAAAGTTGCATGCTGTGGGAGGGTGTTTTAATGTGTGGTTTTTAACATGGAGGAAATTTACATTTAAGTTTTGAAAAAAAGTTTCAGGCTGGTTCTAATTATCACCTAGGAGTTGCCTCCATCAATCCTAAGGGTGGTTATGCTCCCAAGTGTTGAT